>NC_141055.1:10191600-10534100 GCF_041138505.1 Cibotium barometz
AAACATGTAAGGGGGGACTCAAGATATTGTGAGAGCATAAACTATCCACAAAGAAAAGCAAATGTACCTTCTTTACAAAGCAGATCGAGTATTTCGGATTTATAGTATCTGATGAAGGAAGCTTTAGTAAGGTAACTAATCCCATTAAGGTGCATGCAATATTTTTGAAAGTCTCTCAAAGAGGTTAGGAGATTTCTTGGCCTCACAAGTAGGTATAGATGATTATGCCAAAGTAGACCCTTGACCACCTTACTAAAAAAAGGAGGCACGTTTCAAAAATGGATAGGCAAATGTGGGAGGAGTTTTGAAAAGCTAAAAGTGGCCATGGTAACTTCTCTAGTACTACTTAAGCTACTTGATTTCAACATACCCTTTTTTGTGGTTACTAATGCAAACGGATTTGCCATTGGCATCGTGCTTATGCAAAAGGTCATTATGAATCATAGGAAGTTGAAACTCCATGAAAGAAATTATACCACTCATGATCTAGAGCTTCTAACTAGTATTCATGCTTTAAAAATGTGGACACTACTTGCTTGGCCATAAATTTGACTTAGTTATAGATTATAAAATCTTAAAGTGGATCTTCACACAAGAAGACCTTAATATGCATCAACGCATATCGATGCAAACATTACAAGAATATAATTTTGAGATGCACTATAGGCATGGTAAAGAAAACACAACAATAGACGCATCGAGTCCTGAGGTTTCTCTTATGGCTACTACTTCAGTCTCAAATTCACTTATTGATAATGTGAAAGCTCTCATTCATCATGATAGATTTTTCCACCCTCTTCTTAGGATTCTGACGAAGGAGTGCAAATCCCAATAGGATCATAATAAGATGAAAGGCTCTAGGTTCGATGATGGTTGCCTTTATTGCAATGATAGGCTTTGTATTCCAATGGATCAAGATTTGAAAAACAAATATTTGAAGGGAAGCTCATGATACCCAATATGTGCAGAGATGTTTAGTGTGCAAGATCAAGGCTGAAAGGGTAAAGCTTCCTTGAAAACTTCATCCTAGGAAAGTGCTTGGACAGCCAAGGAAAAGTGGTTTGGGACCGGAAGAAGCATCGAGAGAGCCCACCCACACCAAGGACCAAGCAACCCAAGGTGGACCAGGGACTTTTCTTGGTACTTTCTTCCAAATATTTCAACAAGGTCATAGATCTATGCTCATTACTTATGCACTAGAGATCTTTACATTCTAGTATAATATTGTGAAGTTAGTTATATAATGAAATCAAAGTCAATATTGTTCAATGGTAAGTGTTCATTTCCATCTCCTTGAATGGAGAGTTGAATAAATTGTACTTAAGTGTTGTTACAAATCCCATTGTACACAGAATGTTATAATCGAGCAAAGAGTTTGAGTAGAAGGTAACCCCAAGGGCATTCCGTTGTGAAGGGAGTCCTCACACCACATGAGCCCTTTTTTTCTTGTCTTTACTTAGAGGTGTATCCTTGACATGTATTTTCACATGTACTCAGATGCTCACCATATTGCACACCATGTTGGATGATGATGACAATGATCTAGATAGACATACAACTAGCCTAGCTTTTTGCACGAGTTTCTTTCAGCATTGTAAGTCTTTTTCCATGGCTTTGTACCACATGAAACTCTTGTACCACTTTTGATCTAATAAATCTCATCCTATAAACTAGTGTTTGTGCACAACAGGTTCTATAAATCCTTTGAAGTTGTCCGTCTTTCTACAACCCATTATTAGTCAAGCCCGAGTGCAACTTCTCCATCCTTTCATCTACAAGAACCGATTATCAATCTATTGGGGAGGAAAGATTGGACAACATCGAGGTAAAAAGTGTGAGACCTTCCAAGTTCTCTCTCTCTCTCTCTCTCTCTCTCTCTCTCTCTCTCTCAACAATGTGTAAAGTATAATACCTTGAGGCACAACTCAACCATTTTTAGAATGTATAGAGATGACTCTTACACAAAAATAAGTACAGGCAAAGCAATAGAAAGAAACTCAAAGTATTGCTACTGGAGCTATGAGCCGCGCCCGCGAACTATGATGCCACCCACCGCTCACCTTCGCCCCCCTTCGCCTTCAACATTACGACCCCCACCCCCCCCCCCGGGCGGCTGCCTGCGTTTTTGCCTTTTCCCCCCTCTCTGCCTACGCACCTCCCTCTCCTGCTGTTCTCTATGCCGCCCCGCATCCCCCCCCCCTCCCCCCTAAGCCTTGGCCTCTCCCTCTCCCCGCCCACTTCCCCTCTTTCCCTCAGTGATCCCCCCCTCTTCGCCTCTCTCTCTCTCTCTCTCTCTCTCTCTATATATATATATATATATATATGCCATTGTACTGCATACTATGAGATACGTGGTCGTTTCCACTGTTTATTCAGAGAGGGTTTTGGACCACTTTCCAGAGTCATGGGGTACCAGGACCAGAGGTGTTTGGGATTGTTCTTGCTTGAGCTGCGGAGACATAGAGATAGCCTACTTAGGCGCACAGAGAGCCAGACTCAGAGGCACATTACAGATTTCTTTAGTCCAGCCATCACTGCACCAGATGGACCACAGCAGCAGCAGGACATGGATACCGCCCACACCAGGGGTACACTGATTGATCGTCCGATTGAGCTTGGGTGGTCCAGACGCCCACGACTACGGAGGGGGGCATCCCAGCATAGACGGAGGTTGCAGCAGCAGATTCGGATTATTCTTGCGAGGCATGCGGGACACCCAGTCAGGGTGCTGACCACAGAGGATATTGAGGAGATCCGCCAGTGTCCGATGCGGCACATATTATGAGATGGAGGCACCTCCATAGTGTACCCCTCCGTCCCACATGATATTGTATCCCCTCACTATATTCCACTCACCTCCATAGCGTACCCCCCCCCCCCCCCCCCCCTCGCTATATTCCAGTTCCAGTTTCATTTTCTAGGTGCCAGTAGTATCATCTTTATTTTTCATTTTTTGGGTTTTTTTTTTTTAATCCAGACATTGTATCAGATCCACCATGATGTAACTTTTGGTCTCATAGGTCATTATGGCCTTTTGAAGACGTTAATATAACATTTCATTTCATTCTCCCCCCCCCCAATTTCCCTCTAGTTTCTAGGTTTTTCTTTTCCCCCCGCTCCTCCTAGCAGTCTCGTGTTCTCAGGTTTCTTTTTTGGCAAGCCTTGGCCCCTTCTGGTCTTCACCTTCATGAGGACTCCATGGCAGCCGCTCCATCATTCCCGACTGAGGCTGCCGTTGCTTGTTTATCTTTCTCGGAAGTGGACCTTCAGCTCCTCATTAGAGGCCCCCACTCTAGTATGCAAGATTGTCGATAGCTGCCCTGTGCGCGGACAACTCAAGGATCTTCTACAGGCTAGCCTCGTTGGTGGGCCTGCAAAGATAATAGACATTCATCCTCTGAGGCATGGTTACTACCAGGTAGAGTTCGACTCGCCAATGACATTAGATCGAGTCATCCAGCTAAGCCCCATTGCATTGCATCCAGCCCAGGCCTTCTTTGCTCGATGGTGGTAGCACAGTTTTAAACCTGCGTTCGACCCATTGGCTAGCGTGTCAGACTTTCCAGTGATAGTCTGCTTCCCAGGCCTCAGGAAGCAATACCTTCCTCTTCTCCCGGTGATCAGTGAAGCCATTGGGAGAGTGATGGAATCCCCCCCCCCCAACTGCCGCTTCGTCCGCGCACAGCCAACCGGGATTCCATCCCTTCGCATCTGTATTGCCTTGCCGCGGATAGTGCCTCATGTCATATCCATTCCATGCCTTCGGGGAGACCCCATCATTTAGCGGGTGGAGTACTCAAGCCTTCTGGCCAGTGTTTCATTTGCAGGTAGATGGGTCACCTCGCCAGAGCTTGCCCTCGGTGCCAGTCCAAGAGACCGCCTCCAGTAGTTCCCCCCTCCGGTTTTCACCAAGGGGTAGAGCGAGAGGCAGGCTCTCAAGCTGTTGAGCACCAAGGCCTGACCCGACCCGCAGACGATTCTATTGCCGGAGAGTGGCAGATCGTTGGCCTGCGCCAAGGCCGTCAACCGACTACTAGAGCTGAGCACCGCCACTACATCCACCGCGCTGGTAAAGTACAGGAGGATTCGGTTCTGTCAAAGAACCCTTTCGAGCATTTATCACAACACCAACCAGTCGGACGATGGGCCCCCTCAAATCACTAGCAAGGGTCCCTCCGGGCCCCCCCCGGCTTGGCAGCCGATCTCTCGCCGAGATGACTTCTCCGACTCTCAATTTCCAGTGAGGCCAGCTAGCCCCACTGACCCCCGGCAAACCCCTCCCTGCACCACTCTCCGGTGGATCACTCCCATCCGCTCCCGTCCACCTCTTCTCCCCCCCCCCCCCCCCCCCCCCCCCCCCACCTCGTCATCACCCATCCTCGCCTCTGACTCTTCTCGCAGAACAGCCCCCCCCCTGCCCCACCCTTTTCCTCAGAGCCCTCTCCCCCCCTCCCTCCACCTCTCCAGAGCGCTCCCTCCGCCCTCCTGCAGCGCCCAACCCGAAGAGGAGACAGCCGGCGAGCTCCATCCGCCGCTTGATTCATCGGTTCTCTGAGCCGGTAGAGCTGACCATCGTCACTTCCCTGATGAAGACTCTCTTGCTAGTCCCCACGTGGGCCCCCCAAGGCCTTCGGACTACTTGTGGATTATAGTTTCTTTCGATGCCTTACGGTGGAGGGAACTTCTACTTTTAAGGAGGCAATGGCTCCTAATTGGATATGTGTGGTGTTTCATCATTCCAGACCTTCTACGCCAGAAAGTGGTGCATTGATCTTCTCCTTCTCCTTGAGTGTAGCCCCGACGACGGAGTGGGATTCGGAGTCGGTGGCTACCGCCATCCAAGGGGCAGGCAGTAGAGCTCTCACACCATCTTCATGATCTTCGCATCACCAACGTTCTCCCCCACCTCTGGCCCCTGGCTAGGATGGAGCTGGGAGGCTCCGGCCATAGAGATCAGGACAGGGAGGTGGTGTCCTCCAGCCTAGTGGTGCTGTTTTTCATGTTCCTTCATATCTCAGTTGTTGCAGTGGATTTTTTCTTAGGCTCTGCCATGAGCACCTTAGATTTGGGCTTGGTGAGATCAGTAGATTTTTGCACGAGGCAACACAATAGATTGGAGGGATTTTGAGTAGGAGAGGAGCCTAAGGAGTGGTCTTGCCTCCTCTCAAGCGGCTTCAGGAGAGTTCCCCCAACAGTCCATGGATTGAGAGTCAGCTTGTTGTCACCCATACGGAGATCAGATCCATCCAGGAGAGGAGGGTGGAGTACAGGTACCATGCTAGAGATCACCGGGGACTTCTTTGAGATTGCAGGTCCCCCATAGACAAAGAGACGGTATCCACATGCTGCGAGGTCAAGATGGAGCTATTGTTTCTGACCCCCCCCCCCCCCCCCCCAAAAAAAAAAATGTGAGAACCATAGCGATAGATTTTTTCCAATCTCTCCTCATGGGCGCCCCATTATCCCCCCACGTGATGGACGCACACGAGAGGGTCTCACGGCACAAGAGAGAGGTGGTTCCTCTTGCTTTACGGTCCTTATTGACTCCCTTCAGAGCAGAGGAGCTTGCAGAGGCATTGACAGCTCTCCCTAGGGGAAAATGCTCGCGGGAAGACAGGCTACTCGAAGGGCGCCTTACATAAGATCCCAGTGTGGCAAAGAAAGAAAGAAACTGGTAGCAGAGGAGCTTGCAGAGGCATTGACAGCTCTCCCTAGGGGAAAATGCTCGCGGGAAGACGGGCTACCAGTTTCTTTCTTTCTTTGCCACACTGGGATCTTATGTAAGGCGCCCTTCGAGCAGCCCTCAATGAGATTATGATCAAAGGTGCCATGCCTGAGAGATTTTCAGAGGGTTTGATACACGATTCCTAAGGAGGGTGGTGACAAATTGGAGATCCAACAGTGGAGACCCGTCACCCTTCTTGGGATGGCCTACAAGATCTTGGCCAAGGCCATCAGTCAGAGAATTCAGCCTTTCCTCCCTGACTTGATTTATTACACTCAAACAGGTTTTGTTCAGGATCGGAGCATTCTAGATAACATCTTTACTCTCTAGGAGGCGACAGCTTCAGCCAGGCTGCGGCAGAAAGACCTCATAGTGCTCCTCCTTGACTTTGAAAAAGCGTATGATAGGGTTGATCAGAGCTTTCTCGAGGGCACAATGCATCAGATGGGATTTCCAATGGAGTGGATCCATGGTGTTTCAAGCCTTTACTTAGCCTCTCACAATCAGGTACTCATTTAGGGAGCTCGAGGCGACAGATTCCCCCTTTCTTGCTCGATCCGGTAGGGCTATCCACTGGCACCTTCCCTTTTCCTATTCGTTGCCGAGGCCATGAGCGATTTCTTCTCCGCTCAGGAGACGGGACCTCCAAGGATTGCGTCTCCCTTTCCATACTCAAGAGGAGTTGCTGGACTCAAAGTTTACAGATAACACAGCAACATACCTAACCGGAGATGTGGGTGCGGTTTCTGGGTAGGCTCTACACCTGCCCCAACCTAGTGCCCAGTTGAGGCTTTCCACTGGGTCCCGAGGGCCACTCCAGTTCCCTATCTGGGATCCCATGTGGGCATCGATATCTCTCTAGAGCAGCAGCTTGCCCCTCTTCTTCTGAGCATTCGAAAGAAGCTTTAGTACTGGAGCTCTACAAGGCTCTCCTTAGCTGGTCCAGTGGTGGTGGCAAACCAAGTCCTTGCCACCAGTACGTTACTTCGTTTTCTCGAGAGCATGTATTGGTCAAGTACAGCAGTTGATCCGAAACTTCTTGTAGGCCAACACTGATGGCAAGCCCGCCCGGGCCAAGGTGGCTTGGAGAAAGATCATTCAGCCACAATACAGAGGGGGCCTTGGCATCATTGATCCTGCCATCCAGAGCCACACCCTCCTGGGCAAGCTGATTGTTAGAGGACTCCTCCTTGGTGGTGAGCCTTGGAAGGACTTCGACTTGGCCCGAATTTCAGCCCGTACCCTGAGCCTAAGGGCCCCTGGTCATAGACCACTAGGTGGATCTTCACTGAGATGAGGGCCCACGGATTTAGCCCACCTTTTGAGGACGGATTTGCAGCCAGCCTACTCCGAGCTTGGGATCACCTCAAGCCGGCCCTTAGGCAATTAGCTCCAGTAGCTCCAGTAGCTTCAGAGGAGCGTCTTCGGCAACCCTTGATCTGGAATCCCCTGCTCTATTTACCCAATGGCCATATGTTGGAGGCCAGACCTTATGTATCATGGAGAGCGTTGAGCATAGGACCCGCTAAGTCCATTGGAGATTGGCTCACACAAGTAGCTGCCCCCAGAGGTCTGAGCCCATCTGCCGTGGAAGACGGGCAATGAGATCAGCTCAGAGAATCCTGATAAGGTGGTCCGAAGAGTTGACAGCGTGCACGGTATGGATACTCAATCAATCTTAGTTGACACGGATAGGATTTCGTGATATACTAGGACTCACAGGAGAGGTCTGGCATGGATCAAGGGTAGAGACAGACTCAGCCTCAACATCGACTCTGCCATTCCCTAGGAGTGGCTGACACCTATCCTAAACCCAACCCCCCCACAGTGACTAGGCATGTTTACTAGGCATGATATTCTCTTCGCAGTTCATGGCGCACATGAGGGATGTGGTTTGCTTACTTTTTCTATTGGTCCCCATGGTAGATTAGAGAGATCAGAGTCCCCTTTGGAGGATTTCATTGGCTACACCTTACAGAGGGTGAGGGTGATTGGGTTTCATGCACATGAGTGGCACATAGACCCCCCACCGGCCAAGGTGACCAGGGAGAGGCTCTGGCAGCTATGGATTTGGGAGAGCCGGTCCCCGCGCCTCTAGTGGGACCCAGGGAGAAAGGACTTGGCATGATCCTGGTGATCGAGAGGAGACTCTAGATACCCCCTTCTTTGCATACACACCATGGCTAGGTCGCAGGATTCAGATGCCCGAGGTTGATGGCACCCCGGTAGCAACAATACAGGGCCTCTCAGAGCGTTTTCTCTCAAATTTTTGGAAGAGGCTCTGGGATAATTTGGCCTCGAAAGATTATCCTCTTTCTTTGGCTGATAGCACACATGAGCCATTGGTGGTCGACTAGCCACTTGTCCGAGCTGCGGCCACCCTCAGGAGTCTCAGCAACTCTGTCTTTGGGATTGCCCGTAGGCTCAATAGGGTTGGCAGCGGATTCTCCGCATCTTCATGATGGACAAGACCTCGACCGTATCATTACATGGGGCACTATTGCTTGGGTTACAGAGGCTAAGATTTCCATGGCTTATGAGGAGGAAGGTGGGGGGCTAACCCTTCAGGTCACTCACCTTTGCATTTTGGCAGTTCCAGTCCTAGCCCCATCTACTGACCACTCGGCTCATGTCAGAGATGGGAGATTTCCAGTAGCATTGTAGCCTGGCACATATGGAGAGCTAGATGCAACGTAGCCATCGAGGGTACCCATACTATGCCTGCGGTGTCCATCAGGAGCATCTGGCTAGACATCATCCATACCCTCCGTGACAAGTGGGGGAAGCTACAGGGTGGCTCTGACCGCATGCGAAAGCAGCGGAAAGCTTTCTTGAGACTCTGGTGGCCCGGCCCTCCGCGGCCAGTGGGGGAAGCTACAGGGTGGCTCTAACCGCATGTGAAAGCGGCGGAAAGCTTTCTTGAAACTCTGGCGGCCTGGCCCTTTTCTCACCGAGGTGGTGATCCCACTTGGCATTATCGACCACCTCTTTGCTTATTCCCTCCCCCTCCCCCTGTATGAGATAGCCTTCTCCTCATAGAGGGGCCAACAGGAGGACAAGTGCATCTCTCTCTATCTATTGATTATTTGATCCCCACTCCTCACATGGAGGCAAGTTTGTATCTAGCCCTTCGTGGTTGTATTTAGCCCTTCATGGCTGTTTTTTATTAATAGAAGGATCTTTTTCCCGGGAAAAAAAAAACGAGTACAAGCATAGGACATTTAACACGTACTCCTTCACTTAATAGTTTCACCAATTTAGCTTATTTGCATTCTACTATTGTCTAAGCAACTAATACCACATCGAAATAGTCAAGGCACACCGTGCCATCACTATAGCCCATTGGTTGAAAGTAGATTAATCACATTCCTCATTATACCTTCTGTTCTGAGGGGTTCTTCTCTTGAAGGTTTCATTACACAAGGAAATGAGTTTTAAGCACCACAGCATAGACGAGGAAGTGGAATTTCTCATCAAGAGATGGGTTAATGGTGTATAGGCATATAACCATTATGTGATTTTAGAAAATTGTCTAGCAATATGAAAAGGTTCGTGCAAAGCCAGCATCCACAAGCATCTGGGCAGAAGTTGACATAGCCCAAGAGCTTCTACGCCAGAGTTCACACAAGTATACTAAAAGTAAAATTGCTAGCTGCAGCACCTTTTTCAATAGATGGGCCCTGCCCTGGTGGTAGGGGATCCCGGGCTTTCCTCCAACCAATGACACGTTTGAATCCTGTCAACTGTGCAATCAAGCTTGACTGACTTCCATCCACCAATGAATTTTCCATAATATTTGTCACTGTTGAGCTACGGGGATGAATATTAGAAGAACAGAGAAATTGATGCATTGCAGATGGAGCTCACGCAGTCCCAATTACAGAAGCCTCATGTGAAAGGAATGGTGGAGAAAGCAGACTTTGGCACAGCTAGTACATGCATAAAAGACCTCTGAAAAATGTGTGGAAGATGCCTTAATTTTGCAGAGGGGAGAAACCACTGCAATCAACAAAAAAGAGCTGGATGAGATACTGATGGAATGTAGTGTTTGACAACAAGGTGATGTCGATTTGTTTTAATAAACCTTCTACTTGGGGCTGAGATATTAAGGTCTTTAAGAAAGCATACCATATGGCTTTATAGAGACATAGTGGTTATAAAACAATGGCTGCCAGTGGGACAGACGGAGAGTTGGACAGGCGAGATGATGGCCGAACTAAAATGGACCCCCGGTAATGGGTAAGAATTTTAGAGTGACCAACCTTATTGTATGTCACATAATCAAGTTGTGACCCCTTTCAGATACATGATTACAAGACTATTCAAGCCATTACATGCAGCCTACTCTGGAGTCATAACACAAAGCTCACCACCATGTTTTCCCATTTTAGTAACAGAAATAAGAGCTCACCGCAACCCTGTGTATCGACGTGTTTGCAGCGTATAAAGGAAGGCACTGAAAAGTTTACCAAGAAAAGATGATACTTCATGCTAGAAAAACAGAAAGAAAAGTTTTCTGATAGCATGCATTAACAATACCTAACAACTAAGAGGGCTTGAACAGTTACCTTCAACATGATTACAGAGAATGGTAAGCTCAAGGCTTGGGGAGCCTTTATTCTGGGAACTCTGGATACTTGCTGACTGAACGACGGACGCAACATGAGTTGGCAAGACACATAAGCTCGAGAACAATGCGTCATTGCCAAAACCCTATTACTAATTGTATTCAATGATTCCATTGATCTTTTGATCGCATTAAGATTAATTTTTCTGCCACCACCTTGCCCTTGAGCTGCAGGAGTGCCATGCATACTAAGTGCTCCGCTTGCTTTGAAAACATCAAACCTGTCGGAGTAATTCTCTACAAAAAGCAAAGATTCTTATTTTGACAAAGAAAAACTTCCTTCTTAATAAAGAAAAACACGCTTTGTCAGAAGGTCTCATATACATATACATACATGCACATCATACACATACATAAATACACACATGCATGCATACATTGCAAGCATCCATACATATGGCACATGTACATATGACATACATATGTACATTGCATGCATTCATATATGTCTACCATATATACTTAAGTACATACCCATGAACTATTGTTGCATGAAATGGGAACAGCGCAGGGTGCAAAACAGGATTAGTTTGGAATGGAGATGGAACTGTATGATGTAAAATATATACATGATCATGAAAAAATAAGAACAGGAACAAGGGAACGGGAACGGGAACGGCGGGGAATGGGAAAAGGAATTTCTGCACTCCATTAAGGCAGAATGGCTGTTTCCTACAATTATGCCACGTACGTTGCACACATGCATCTACGCATCCATGCATTGCGTAAATTGCAACATACATACATTGCATGCACACAAACCACCATTGCATGTGGCCTGCACATGCGTACGCACATTTATATTTATATTTTTACATACAAGCACGTTGGTGCATGTGTCCACGTGTGCACCCTAAACCTTGAAATGGCTATAGGAGTATCTAAAACGCAAGAGACAACCAGAAAGCCTCAAAAAAAACACATACCAGGAAGATGTATAGATGCTTCTGCCAAAGCACAAGCTGTGGAGTTGTCACCCTAATAAGAAGACGTGTGCACGCACACATGAACACATAGACAAATTTAGTTGAAGTCCAAAATTCACAAGGAATCCGTTGAAGTTGAACTTGAAGTTGTATAGTGTCCTTGAACAACAATTACCTTGTCCACATGGCTGATCGAAAATTCCATAAACCTTGTCAGCAAAGTGTTAGCCTCTTTCCACAAAGCAAGCAGGTTCTCATCTTTTACCTTGATTTGGCCCATCATCTGATCCATGATAAAAACTACAGAAAACCTAAGCATTTACTATGACATTGAAATACTGGCCTTGTCACAAGCTAAATATTCCTCCAAAGTACCTGCTTATAGATGAGAAGCGCATCTCCCTGTATGTTTATATGTGAAACACTGCAGTCGAGGGCTGCTTGCAGCCCGATAACAAGGGCTTGATAATGAGCAACATTGCGAGTTGCTACCCCTAGCCCTTGTCTAATCTCTAAATGCTGTATAATTTTCACAAATAACAATTGAGAAATATGGATTCAATATGAGGGGTTTTCCAAATCATATTTTGCAAAAAAAATCCACATAAGGGGGCCCTTCTCAATGGGTTTGTCAAGAAAAAGATTCATAGGTGTAAAGGACTTCATAGATACACTTTTGCACACACGAGAGAGAGAGAGAGAGAGAGAGAAACTTTTTTTAACGTCTTCAAAAGACCACTCAAGTGTTACACTGATCCTGGTAAAACAGAAAAATAAAACACTGGAAAAAGACTACTAGCTACAAATACAAGTAGCATCCTCAGGAATACAATAGGACGATGACCCAAGGTCCAAGGAACATCAAGCTAGGGTGGCTGGTGGAGAGGTCTCATCATCATCCTCAGGAACTGTGTAAAGGCCATCAATGTCCACATGTCCTGTGTGGCTCCCGTATCCACTGTGGTGGGCTCTCATGCCTCCCTATCCACCCCTCTAGAGAGAAATGAAAATGAAATGAAATGTTATATTAACGTCTTCAAAAGGCCATAATGACCTATGAGACCAAAAAGTTACATCATGGTGGATCTGATACAATGTCAGGATAAAAAACCAGAAAATGAAAAATAAAGATGATACTACTGGCACCTAGAAAATGAAACCCTTATAGAGAGAGAGAGAGAGACTTAAGTCTTCAAAAGACCCAGAGGGTCTAGCGCTGTGGCTCCCCCCCGTATGCATGACTGCACGAGGCATCCTTCAGCATCCATCGCTTCTGCGCACTTCCCCTGCCCCCTCTTCCTGTGCGCAGCCGCCCTCCTTCACCGCATCCCCCCACTGCCCCCACCTCGCTGCCATCCACCCCTCCCTGTGGCGCCTGCCGCCTGAGCCCCCTCCGCCTTCTTCCTTCGTGCCGCCCTGCCTTCCACCTCCGGCCTGAGCTCTCCACCTCGATCTTCTGCCTTCATACCACCCTGCCTCCTGTCCGCCTCCTCAACACCACCTCCTTCTCCAGTTCGTAAGCCACCCGGCTCCCTTCTCCCTTTGCATTCAGGGCCTCCGCCTCTCCAGCCTATCACCCCCTTATCCCCTTCATCGTCTCCCTGTACATGTGCTTTCAGCTTTCACGCAGTTTCTGTTTTAGGCAAGTTTCCACAACTTCTGGTCTTCGAACCTCCAAGAAGACTCCATGGCAAAAACTGCTCCATTGTAACACGCAGAAGCTCTGGGAGTCTTCTTTCAGCCCTAAACACCACTGAGAACATGCTGATGCAAAAACACAGACAGAAGGGAGAGTAGAGAGAGAGAGAGAGAGAGAGAGAGAGAGAGAGAGAGAGAGAGCTGGAAATTCAGTATATTCATATGGTACAAAAAGGTACCCCTAATCTACAGCCATAGGCTGCCTTCATAAAAGGTGGAATACACCAAAACAACTCCTAGTCTAGACCCACACCCAAAGGGGGAGTGAATGACTCAAACAATGAGCACCTACACCTATTTATAGGCCCTTTGAACCATTGGAGTGCTGGCCGACTGCTGGTCGGCCAACCGACTGGCATACATTCTTTATAAATGCTGAGGCGCCTGAATCTGGTACAGCCGACTCCACTGTGTGCAGCCGACAGCCCCCTATCTTGCAGCCGGCAGCCTCTTTCAAATCTTCCATGCCTTGCTCCAAGTCCAACACTGCCACTTCTGCACTTTGTGCTCAAAATCCTAGCTCTAATCTATTTTTCTGGTTGCCCCCTTCAGGATTAGTTCCATGTTATGCCCATGGGCAAGCATGCACATGACATCCCCCTCTGCTAAACTTGATGACGGGATACCAACTTATTCTTGGATGACTGTAATCATCCCATTCTTTTTCCCGAAGTCCCTTTGTCATCCATCCATCTGACAACCCTTTTCTCTGAAAACCCAGCCCAGTCTCCAAAACCACCCTAACTCTGAATAAGATCTATGCATTTGTTCCATCCAGTCCCCAATCCGTTCATGCCCTCACTCTGAACAATGTCTTGGTCTTCATTCTTGAGAAATGAGTCTGGCACTCACATCACCCCTTGGAGGATATCCTCCGTTGGGACCGTTGCCCGAAAACCTATCTGGCTCCTCACAGGACTGCCATCCCCTGTGGCTTTGTGGAACACCACCAACAAACCTCCTTGGAGCTCTTCCCGATCTTGTGTTCCTTGCCTTGGGCTTCATACCCCTATACCTTGGACCTGTACACCATCATATGGGACTGAATCAGCGTTTAGCCTTGCTGAGCCTGATGCTCTGATACCAATGTAACATGCGGAAGCTCTAGGAGTCTTCTTCAACCCTAAACACCACTGAGAACATGCTGATGCAAAAACGCAGACAGTAGAGAGAGAGAGAAATGAAATGAAATGAAATGATATATTAACGTCTTCAAAAGGCCAAAATGACCTATGAGACCAAAAAGGTTACAACAATTGGTGGATCTGATACAATGTCTGTGTAAGGAAAGCTAAAAACAACTAAACAACTAACTGAAACTGAAACAACTATGAGGAAAAGTACGGTACTACGAACTCCTAATGGATAACATCTAGGAGGAAAACTCCAGCAACAAAGGTAAGCATCATACACATCACTATCCAAAGATGTCTCTCATCGGTCGATGGCGGATATCCTCAATGTCCTCCATGGTGAGTACTCTGACTGGACGTCTCCCATGCCGTGCTAGTATGGTCCTGATCCTCTGTTGTAGTCTCCGCCGGTGTCGAGATGGGCCTCTCATCTTGGGGCGCCTGGACCGCCCCAGCTCTATAGCCCGATCAATCAGTGTACCTCTGGTGCGGCTGTACTCTGGGGCTAGCTGCAATGCCTGCTGACCTGACTGCTCAATCTCTGGTCGAAAGAAGTCTGTAATCTGCCTCTGTAGGTGTCTCTCCCTCTCTGATCCCCTCCCTCTCAGGAGACCCTCTCTATGTCTACGCAGCTCCAGCAAGTACAATCCGAGGCATCTCTGATCCTGGTATCTCATGACTCTAGAAAGTGGTCCAAAGCCCTCTCTAAACAGGCAGTGAAAACGGCCTCGTATCTCATAATATACTGGACAGTGACATATGTAATGTAACTCTGTCTCTGGCTCCATCTGGCACAGCTGACAAATCCTGGCCTCAGCTGGTACTCCTCTGAATCTGCCAGTCTCAATCTCTAGCTGGTGTGAGGATGTGCGCATCTGACCAATAGCACACCGTACCCCATGAGAAAGATGAGTATCCATGTAGCTGGGTCTAATCACAAACCCATCCTCCGTGAGCTGGAGAAGATGATCTCTATAGAAAGCCATCTTCGTACCAAGCTCCTGTGTCAGCTGTATCCATGTCCTCCTAGTGTCCAGCTGAGTCAAGTCTTGCCTGATAAGTCTGGTAATCTCTGCCCGTGTGAGAGAGAGGGAGGGTGCATCCCGGGAGTACTGAAATGGAGGTAGCCTGTCCATACTAAAGCCATGCAGTTGGAACCAAGCTGTCATCTGTGCATACCAACATGATCCGTCTCCCTGTGATGCCAACTGTCGTGAAGACTCCAGGGCTAAGCGAGCATATCTGTCTCTAGGGAGAGCCCAAGTGCTATGTATAAAGGAGACTGATCGAGTGAGTGCCTCTACTACCAATGGGGGGGCAGCCATCTCTGCACGGATAATATCATGTGGTACGGAGGCCTTGGCCCTAATCATCCGGGAAATCATAGAAACCAAGGACCTCTCCATACGTCTCCATCCATCAGTGCTACCAGCTCGGCTGTGGTGATCCACTGAGGGTCCCCATATCTCCACTCCATACAGCATGGCTGAAGTGACCAAAGTGTCAAAGAGCCACAGCTTTGTTCGAGGTTCCTGAAACTGAACCTGCGAACACATCCTCTCTAGTCTCCCCAATGCTGCATAAGCTCTGGTCAATCTGGTCTCCGCTAATCTCCTCAAGGAAAATAGTGGGCCACTAAAAACCACACCAAGGTAAGTATATGCATCTGTACACTCCACTGTCTCCTGACCATATGTAAAGGTGGGCATTGACCTCCTAACCCACTGTGCTGTGGTGTTAAACACCATCACCTTGGTTTTACCAAGGTTAACAGACAATCCACTGTCCTCTGCAAACATGTGCAATGCATCCAAATGACGCTGCATCCCCTCTGGAGAATCTGAGATCAGCACAATATCATCAGCATACAATAACAACGGAATCCATGTCCCTGCTAGCTGTGCTCCTCTGTCACCCTCCCGCTCTACATAGTCCGAAACCTCATCCACATACATCCCAAATAAGGTGGGGGAAAGGGGGCAGCCCTGTTTCACCCCAATAGTGGAGTGAACCATCTCAGATATACCCTGGGTAGTACGTACCTACCCCACAACTGTCCTGTATAAAGCCATGATTCCCCAAATCAGCTCTGTGGGCACTCCCATCTCCTGTAGTCTGCACATCAGTCTGGCTCTCGGTACTGTGTCAAAAGCTTTGCGGAAATCCACAAAGCAACAATAAATCCTCCTGCCATATAATCTGCCCTCCTCAATAATAGCTCTGAGTGTCAAGATATGGTCAAGAGTGGAGAAACCTCTCCTGAACCCTGCCTGCCCTGATGCACGTATGCCCTCTCTCTCTGCCCATCTACTCAACTCCTGCTCAAGAATAGATGCATATAATCTAGCCAATGTGTGACCAATCATGATGGTACGATAATTCCCAGGAAGCATGGGATCCCCTGACTTGAAGATAGGTGGACATATTCCAAGTCTCAGGAAAACCCTCACACATGGCTCGGTTAAACATCATAGCAATAAGCTCTGCAAGCATATCTCTGGCATGAATAAAGTGCTCTGCTACCAAACCATCATGATCATATGCTCTCCCAGTCCTCATCCTGTCAATAGCTTTCCTTACCATCTCAGCAGTAAAGAAAGCACACGTCTCTGGGCATGGCTCCGATGGGTCTGGCAGGGGCGGCTGTCCTGGTGCTGTGTACAGGGATGCTGCATACTCACCCCAAATCTCTGTGGAGGTAATGGCTGGTGATGGTGAATGCTCATGGAATAGTCTCCATGCCTTGCCTGAGTCCTGACTCATAAACAACTGGTACAAATCCCTCTCTAACTGAGCAAGATAAGCCCTCTTCTTCCGTCGCACTAGGTGCCGGAAGGTAATCCGTGACTGTCTGTGAGTGGTAACACCCATGAGCACCTCTCTCTGTAATCTGATCCTCATCTCTCTGCACTCCTCATCATACCAACTGTTCTGGGACATGTTCCCAGATCGTCTCCGTGTAGGCTGACTATGGGGATATGCCTCTGCTGCTGCAGCATGAAGCGTCTCTATCAATATCTGAGTGAGCTCATCTAATGGCCGTCCCGGCTCCTCGGCACATAGGCGTCTGTATATCTCATCCGTGTATACGGTGTCAGTCTCCCTCGTAAAGGTATAACGAGTGTGTGTGGAGACCTGTCCCAATGGAGCGGTGCTGAACTGAAATGTGAGAGTGAAGGACAAGATAGCATGATCCACTGCTATTCCAACCGGCCTAGTGCCTACCATAAAATCCTGAAAAGAGGGAATGAGACTGGGCTGAGCCATAACATAGTCCACTGTACTAGCACCATGCCGATGTGGAAAGCTAGTGAAACCGCCCGATGTTGGGAATCTCTGTAGGCCATTCAGGATGGCCAATCCATGTGCAATCCCCATGTCTATCAAATACCGCCCATACACTGTATGTTCCTCATCTTGTGAGAGTCTAGATAGGCCCATATCCCTAACATCAAGCTCCCTCAACATCTCCTCTGAGGTATCATAAAATACTGTCTGGTTATGGGCGGTCCTGGCATTGAACCTAGCCTACTCATCTCTGCGGACTATATGTATCAGTGGCTGTAGCTCCTCTCTAAACAATACTGCCACTCCTCCTGAGCCCCGTCCTCTATGCTCTGAACGAGTCTCCTGTCTACAAGCTGTCTCCCATCGGTATCCACTAACATGTGGCATGGACTGTCCAGGAGCCTGATGCGTCTCACAGTAGAAGATGATGTCCCTCCCAGTGAAACTATCCTCAAAAGCCCCTACATCAAGGCGTAGAGATCCATTACAATTCCAAGTAGCAACTTTGAGTGTAGTCCCATAGGTCTCGCGCCGTCATGAAGAGCGCCTCTCCATAATCACCACTCTACCATCTCTATAGAAGGCCACTTTCCCTTTCTCTCGGGCTGCCCTTATCTCGGGCATAACTTCTTTCATGTGGGCAAGTTGCGAGAGTGTGAGGTCATCTCCAAGAAATATTCCCGTTTGCTTGAGTGTAGGACGTCTCTTCAAGAAGTCCTTCTTGGCTTCCATGGAGGGGAAACGAATGATAAGTGCTCTCTCCTTAGAAGAAGATTCGCCACTACCTTCCCTCTTCTTTCCCACTCTCCATGCCTTTGTGTGCGTGGCTTCAATGCCCATCATAGAGAAGAGCTCCTTGGTTTCCCCTTCCGCATCATCACGGTCTTTTAGACCGGACACTCGTACATGTAAGGCCCGGGTCTTCCTCCTTTGCTCCTCTTCAAGGGTCATGTTGATGATGGTGGGAGTGGGGATGGGTGGCGATTCTTTACCTTTCCCTTTCTTGGCGACCTCGATCCATTTCTCGGCTTCGTCCATCTTCTTTTGTGTCTTTGTGATCACCTCCACCCATGAAGATGTCTTCTCTTTATGTTGCTCCTCCTCCTCTTGAATGATCCTCATTTGTTCCTTGATGGTATTCAGCTCTTCAATCAAGGAGGGCTGAAATTCTCCATCCTCAAGCTTGCTTTTTGAAGTGGCTTCCAACTCCTTTTTGAGGGCTGAGATTTCAGCCGCTTGACTTTTAGCATGCAGTTTGGCCTCCACTAGTTCCTCCTTTAAGGCTGAAATCTCAGCCTCTTGCTTGGAAGATCTCTCTTCGAGCTCCTGGATTTTGTCAAATCCCTTCTCGAGTTTGGAGAGGCGGTTTATGATTGCGGTAACGGAAGAGTCGACCATCTTCTTGTTTTCTTTGATAATTGTGCCGAGCTTGTCCTCTACCTTCACGAGCTCCTCTTTAAACCCGGTCTTGGCCATGACTTTTTGCAGAACTTCCCACAGCCAATGGACTGAAAATTAATCCATGACAGCAGCACGAAACAGCAGCAACAGGGAGGGGGGGGGGGGGGTCAAGTCATGCAGGGGAAAGGGAAAGAGAGGAGATTCAGCAGAGAGAGAGAGTTATGTTGCTGCCTTGGGGGCCTGACTAAGGGTGGGTGGGGAAAGGGAGGCGGAACAGCGGAGAGAGAGAAAGAGGGGGGCGCAGGCAGGTAGCGGGAGGGGTGGGCGCAGGCGGAACAGCGAAGAGCAGCGAAGAGAGAGAAAGAGGGGGGCGCAGGCAGGTAGCGGGACAGCGAAGAGAAGCGAAGAGAGAGAAAGAGGGGGGCGCAGGCGAAGAGCAGCGAAGAGAGAGAAAGAGCGAAGGACAGGCAGCGAAGGGTGGGAAAGGGAGGCGGAACAGCGGAGAGAGAGAGAGAGAGAGAGAGAGAGAGAGAGAGAGAGAGAGAGAGAGAGAGATGGAAATTCAGTATATTCATATGGTACAAAAAGGTACCCCTAATCTACAGCATAGGTTGCCTTCATAAAAGGTGGAATACACTAAAACAACTCCTAGTCTAGACCCACACCCAAAGGGGGAGTGAATGACTCAAACAATGAGCACCTACGCCTATTTATAGGCCCTTTGAACCATTGGAGTGCTGGCCGACTGCTGGTCGGCCGGCCGACTTGCATACATTCTTTATAAATGCTGAGGCGCCTGAATCTGGTACAGCCGACTCCACTGTGTGCAACCGACAGCCCCCTGTCTTGCAACCGACAGCCTCTTCCAAGTCTTCCATGTCTTGCTCCAAGTCCAACACTGCCACTTCTGCACTTTGTGCTCAAAATCCTAGCTCTAAGCTATTTTTCTGGTTGCCCCCTTCAGGATTAGTTCCAGATTATGTCCATGGGCAAGCATGCACATGACATCCATCATCCCTGACCAAGGCCACCGTCCCTTGCCTTTCTTTCTCAGAAGCGGACCTCGAGCTCCTCGCTTCAACAATCGCATCTCTGGAGGCCTCCACCTTGGTCTACAAGATTGTGGGTAGCCAGCCCGACACGTGGATAGCTCAGGGATTTGTCACACGCAAGAGTTCTTGGTGAGCCTGGAAAGACCACTAATATTCATCCCTTGGGGCGTGGTTACTACCAGGTTGAGTTTAATTCCCCTGTAGCATGGGACAGAGTCATGTAGCTGAGCCCCCTTGCACTATGTACGGCCCAAGCCTTCTTTGAGAGGTGGTAGCCTTCCTCTCCTCCCGGTGATAGGTGGTATTATTGGGAGAGTGATGAAATCCCCACCCCCCACCCTCCCCTCGAATCCGCCGCCCCCCCTTCCTTGAGACCGTTGCCTCATTGCAATCCCGCTCCAAGCATCCACATTCCCGCGAGGCTCTTTGACCCCTGGCCCCACCTCCCTCACAGGCAAACCCTTCCTCTCCCGGCCCCCCTCCCCCTCCGCCCCATCTTCTGCTCTAGCTTTCCCCCTTGCAGCTCCCTCCGCCCCGACTTCATCGGAACCCCTCCCTCCCCCACCCCCTTCTGCCTCACCAAAGCACTCCCACCGCCCTCCGGCCGCACTTGACCTGAAGTGGAGGCAGCACACTAGTTCAGTCCGCCGTTTGACCCACCGTTTCACGAAGCTAGTAGTAGCAAAGATGACCATCGCCGCCTCCCTAGCCCCCACCCGCCCCCCCGCACGAGTGCTAGGGCAGCCAATTGATTACAGCTTCTTTTGATACCTTCCCGTTGAAGGAGCCGGTATTTTAGAGACGGTGACTCCCATTTGTGTATGTGTGGTTTTACATCACTCCAGGTCTTCCACCCGAGAGAGTGGCGTGATGATCTTCTCTTTCCCCCTAGTGCATCACCGGGAGCATGGAGTCGATGTTTGCCACTATTCACGAGCTGGCCATAGAGCTTTCATACCATTTGCATGATCTGTATATCACTGACGTGCTCACTCACTTCTGGCCATTGGCACGGATGAAGCTGAAAAACAGACATTTCAGCAAGCATTTTAAAAGGGTTTCATAGGGAAAAGCAGGTGACAGGTAACAGGTGACAAGTAACAGGTGTTTATAAGCTGAAAAACAGAAAATTTCAGCAACATGGCTTCATCATCCGAGCTCAAGAATCTCTTTGAGATTCGGAAATTTGATGGGCAGGGTTTTGACTTATGGAAGGAGCGCATATTGGGCGTACTCTTTCTAAAAGAGTGCGATATGCCTGTTGAGGGTACAAAACCGGACACTATGTCAGATGCAGAATGGGATAGGCTGAATAAGAAAGCTGTCACAATATATAAAGATGGCTGTGTCAGATGATATTCTGACAAAACTTAAGGGTCTTGATAAAGCTTCTGACATTTGGAAGAAGCTCAAGGCTACTTATGAGAATGCCACTCCAGTTAATCAGGTTCACCTGATGAGGAAGTTGGTAAATTTGCAGCTAGATGAATCTAAATCAGCGTCCGAGCATCTGAGTGTGTTTACAGGTATCCTGAGTCAACTTCAAGACACAGGTCTTCCTCCGTTTGATGATAAACTTAAAGCTATCTTCTTGTTGATGACACTATCTGATTCATGGGAGACACTAGTCGTCTCGTTGAGTAACTCCTCTTCGTTGAGCTATGATGGAGTCAGGGGCTCTATCCTCAATGAGGAGATAAGGAGGAAAACAAGTGGGGAGTCAGGTGGTGCCTACCAAGTTAGAGGTAGAGGCAAGAATGCTGAAGGTTCCTCTGACAGAGCAAGGAGTAAAAGCAGGGGGAAGGAAAAGAAAGACTCAGATATTACTTGTTACCAATGTGGCAGAAAAGGGCATAAAAAGCCCGATCGATTGCAGGTTCTTTAAGAAGGAACAAGAGAGAAAGAAGGAGTGGCAGGGCAAGAAAAAGAAAGATGAGAAGAAGGATGACAAAGAAAAATCATCCTCTGAGGCTAAAAAAGCCAATGTTGCCTCTAGTGTTGTGATCACTGAGTTGTCAGACACAGAGGACATCCTTGTTGCATCAGATTCTGTTGAGTCACGTGCTAGTGACGTCAAATGTGACTTGCACATTGACAGAAAGGATGTTATAGAAGCTTTGCTGACCACCCATGACGAGATGCCTCAATCATGGATTGTTGACTCAGGGGCTTCGTTCCATGTAACTCCAAATGTGGATGTGTTTGCCTCGTATACTCCAGGCCCATGCGCAAAGGTGTTCCTTGGGGACAATCATGCATGCAATATAGAGGGCAAAGGGACAATACAGTTGGTCCTTGAGAATGGGCAGGAGCTACAGCTCCATGATGTCAGATATGTTCCTGGCATCAAGAAGAGTTTGCTTTCAGTGGGTCAGCTGGATGCATGTGGTTTCTCTACCACATTTGGCAGTGGCATTTGGAAGATGCACAAGGGTTTTATGCTTGTGGCCAAAGGCAGCAAAAGAGGCACATTGTCATGGCCCTGTGAAAATGGAACAGCACAAGTGTGGGCATGGTGGTTGCAGAGTCAGAATATTGAATGATTCACATGGGGGGTGCCCGGACAGAGTTAAAGATGTGTGGACATCCCTAGGTGTGAAGGGGGGGAACTAGAACATTAAACTTTTAATGTTTATTAAAGTTGCCCCTAGGCCTTAGTGGCCCCTAGGGACTTTAATAACTTTTAAAGTGGGAGGGGCCCTAGGATTATTATGGGGAGGGGGGCCACTCCACTTTTGGAGTGTGTGCTTCTCTCTCCTCCCTCTCTCTCTTCCCTTTTGGAAATCGTGGAGCATACGTGCTGTTATTGGGAAGCGTGGAAAAGCAAGGAAGGGAGCAAGTCGGCTGCAGATTTTCTGGTTGCTGCTGTTTTCACTGTGCAAACCAGCCGTACAGCCTTGTACGGACAGGCTGCAGGTTCTCTCCTGGTACAGGCTACGCACAAGAGCTGTTGCGGGCCTATTTCTCTGCTGGACAGGCTGCGCACAGGCTCTGGAAAGGCTATAGTTGCTGGTACAGGCTGTGCAGACAAGTACACTGCAGGTACAGCACTGTACGACTGCCGTACAATGTACGGACAATTCGTACAGCTGTACTGTTGGCGGCGCTGGACTGAACTGCTGTTGGCGGCGCTGGACAGGTCTGGCTGCGCAGGTTCAGGCGTGTACAGGTGCTGGCTGCAGGCGGTGTTTGCAAGGATAGCTTCTGGCACGTATCCCGAGGCAGTACAGACCGGTACAGGGCTGTTTTTCAGATCTGTACAGTCAAGTACAGCATATAGTTGAATGCAAGGAGGAGGGTACAGACAAGTACGCACATGCGTGTGAAGCAGGGTTGTGGAAACAAGTGCCTGCAAGTACAGATTGGTACCGTTACTTCCTCCGGTGCAAATACACAGGCTGATTTTGGTAAGCTCCTCATCTGTTCATCTATCTCTCTTTCTACTGTTTGATGTCTGTTTGCAGATTTGAGCTATCTGGCCCCTTGTGAGAGGAGGGGTATGACAGAGGTTGAACAGTACATGTATGTATAAGCTGAGATGTTGAATCATGTGCTTGAGTTATGCCAGATGTATGCTCATGGCTGCCCTGCTTAGTGGTCTTGGCTGATCAGAGGGAGGCACAGTGTGTTATTTTGAGACACAGATCTGTGTGCATGGATCCTCTGTGCTAGAGGTATTGTGGGCAATCAGATTGGACATACAGGTGTAATCTCTTGGCTGATTTTTGTTGTACTCAGCCATTCATATTTTTGGAATTGAATAAAGAAATACCGCAAGGGGCGCCAAGCTTTGGGGCCAACAGGTGTTGCTTTCTTTTCAGATTTGGGCACTCTAGCCCCAATCTTTTCTATTTTCATATCTAGACTACAAGTGGACGGGTGATTGCTAGTCTACCGCACTCTCGTTTCTATCAGAGGCCGGTTTCAAGGTTCCGTCCCCGAGACCAATCATCAACTTTCTGAAGGGGGTGAGCTCATGGTTGCCTCGAAGAAAGCCATCGCTGAAAAAAATTCAGCAAACATGTCTGATACAGAGGATGAGTATTTCTATCATGAAGAAGAAGAGCAAGAGACTTCTCTTGAGAAAGATGTATCTGAGGATATTTTTGCAGGAGAACAGGCTGTAGATGTTGAGCCTTATGAGGATGTAACACAGCCGGAAGATGTACTTGGTAAAGAGGATGATGATGCTCGGTTCAAAGATCGTTTGGCTGGTGTTATGGATGTATTTATGCAGCTCACACAAAGTGAAAGATTTGCTGAATTTATGAGATCCCGCACAGAGCCCCGCACAGAGCCCGAGAAAAAGAAGAAGAAGGTTCGTTCTAAGAATCTTCCACAGGGTCATAGTGGTGCCATCCCACAGGAACCATCTTTTGGCCAGTTTCCGAACATGCAGCATGCTTATGGTGCAAACTCTCAGAGTTCCTTCTATGAACAGCCACCTATTCCTCAGCAGAATATGCATCCAGGTTATTTTGGTGGTGGCTCGGTGTTCCAATCTATGACTGGGGGTTACCCTCAGGGAGGCATGGGTATGCACGGGCCTTTTGGAGCTAATTTTCAGCCTGGTATGCAGGGGAATATGTATGGTGGTATGCAGTCCGGTATGCAAGGAAATATGTTTGGAGGCATGCAACCTGGGATGCAAGGCAATATGTTTGGTGGTATGCAGCCAGGTATGCATAACGGAATGTTTGGAAACATGGCTGGAATGTATGGTATGCCTGGTGTGGGAATGGGAAATGTTGACCCAATGATGGGCATGAATGTTGGGGGCAGCAATCTTGCGACCACTTCCATATGATAATCTAACGCCTATGGGAAAGGCGAAGGATTACAAGGAAGGGGGAGCTGCAGTGAAGTTTGATACATTCAGTGGGGCCAAGGATAAACTTAAAGCACTTACCTTTTTACAGCACTTTGATGCTGCTTTTTTTGGTGGGAATTACACAGAGTCCTCTAAGGTGAGGAAAGCTGCCACTTTTCTCAAGGGCAATGCTTTGCAGTGGTGGTCTACTCTTCTTTTGCAAGGCATAGCACCCACTACATGGGTCCAATTTAAACAGGTTTTCTCTTCCGTATGGCTCACATCTACATTTGAGGTGGATGTTATGACCGCATGGCACAAATTGGATGCTTCAAAGTGTGATAATTTGGAGGATTATAACAAGAAGTTTTGGGAAGCTTTACTCCCAGTGACTTCTTATCGTGCGGTGCCATTATCTGAGCAGGTAGAGAAGTATTGTTGTGGGCTGCCCAAAGAGGTACGAGATTATTGTATCAAGACAAGAGTAACGAACATGTCACAGATGATTGAAAATGCTATGACAGTTAATGCGTTACTCACTGGTGGTTCATCTGGGTTTAAAGGCAGTAAGAAATTGGGCAAGAAAGCTGAAAAATTTGGGCATGCTTCTCGTGATGCTAAAGAGTCTTCAGAGACAAAGTATAAGAAGTTGCCAATGCCCAAGAGGACTTCTGAGGAAAGACAGGCTTTGAGAGATGCTCATAAGTGTTTTTACTGTACTGAAGAGGGGCATATGTCATTCAATTGTCCCAAAAGAAAGAGTCCCAAAAGGACTCTGACAATAAAGGAGAGCCCAAGTCCAAGAAACGAAAACCTTCTGCGGGCTTAGTTCCTGATCTTGTGGGGGAACAGCCAGGTGGTGAAGCCACAGAGTTGTGCAAGGCATGGGGCAAAGTGAGAGATCAGAATGCCTTGATCTTCTTTGACACAGGTGCTAGAGCCAACTTCATTTCACCAGATTTGGCTGGCCGATTGGGGATTCGCGCAGAGGAGATGGGGCCGTTACATGAGGCTAACATGGCTTGTCCAGGGTATGCAAAACCCATTACTCCTATTATTGGGAAGCTTCGGCTTCATTTGCAGGGTTATGTGGACAGCGAAGAGTTCTTCATCATGCCTTTAGATGGCTGTGATGTTTTGTTGGGGATGCCATGGTGCCACAGGCTACATGCGGTGGTGGATACTTACAATAGGAAAATCACTCTGACTCATAGAGGGAAAGAACATGTATTGGATGTAAAACTCAAAGGGGAATCTGTTCCTATTGTATCCGCTTCGGCGATTTCATCAGTAATGAAAAAGCATCTTTCTGCGTATTTGATTTATGTAAAGGATGCACAAGATGATGAGTCTAAGTCTAATTTGTCTATGTTAGATAAGGACATGACTGATTTCTTATGTGGGTTTCAAGACTGTTTTTCCGAGTCATTGCCAGGAGAACTACCTCCTGAGAGGCCAGAAGATCATGCCATTGATCTAATTCCTGGTAGTACTCCACCGAATAGACCGCCGTACCGTGTTAGTGCAGCCCAACAGGAAGAGATTATGAGTCAGGTGCAGGAGCTTTGGAATAAAGGGTTGATACAGCCTAGCTCATCACCCTTTTGCTCACCTGTGCTCTTAGTGCAAAAGAAGGATGGTTCTTGGCGCATCTGTATTGACTACAGGGCGCTGAACAAGAATACCATCAAGAATCAATTCCCCATACCGAGGATCGATGACATCTTGGACCGCTTACAGGGCTCCACAGTTTTTAGTCGTATTGACTTGAAAAGCGGGTATCATCAGATACGCATTAGACCCGAGGATGTGCATAAAACAGCATTCCGAACCACGTTTGGGTTGTATAAGTTCTTGGTTATGCCCTTTGGTTTGACAAATGCGCCTGCCACATTTAACAGAATGATGGACAGGATTTTCAGGCCTCATAGAGAGTTTGTGGGCACATTCTTTGATGATATGATTGTGCATTCACAAAGTGAGGAAGAGCATAGAAGGCATTTGGCCATTGTGTTTGCAGAACTCAGAAACCATAGGTTGGTTGTTAATGGCTTCTTTTTGCAGGAGATACATTGCTTGGGGCAGATTGTGTCTGCGCATGGAGTCCGTATGGATCCAGCAAAGGTGGAAGCAATACTTAATTGGCCAGCTTTGAGGACCGTGCATGATGTACGCAGTTTTCTAGGATTGTGTTCCTATTACAAGCGTTACATACGGCACTTTGCTGAAATTGCTTCGCCTCTTCATGCTTTGACGAAGAAGGCAACTCCGTTTAGATGGGCTGATCGAGAAATTACAGCATTCAAAAAGCTCAAGGAAAAGCTTACTTCGGACCCAGTATTGGTGTTACCGGACCTCCGAAAGGCTTTTGTTGTCCAGTGTGATGCATGTGGAAGTAGCATTGGTGCAGTTCTCATGCAAGAGGGACATGTCATAGCCTATGAGAGTAGAATATTGCAAGATGCCGAGAAGCATTTACAGGTTTATGAAAAAGAGATGTTGGCTGTAATTCACGCTCTTTCTACATGGAAACACTACTTGCTTGGGGCTGATTTTACTGTACAGACAGATCATCAGACCTTGCGCTATTTCCTCACGCAGACTAAGCTTTCAGAGAAGCATATGCGTTGGGCAAACTTTTTGTCAATGTTTCACTTCCAGATTGTGCATGTGGAGCCACAAGTCTCTGCAGTTTCACTTGCTTATCATCATGAGCTTGATGAAATGAAAGAGCAGTATGCCCATGATGAGGACTTTGAAAGGTTGTATGATCAGATGTCTGAGGGTCAGCGGCATGAGCACTATACTCTCAGAGATGGGTTTTTATTGATGCATGGCAGACTGTGTGTTACCAGGCCATTGCGACTCAAGGTTATGATTGAAAGTCATGCTCCACCGTATGCAGGTCATAGAGGTATTGACGCCACGGTCAAAGCACTGGAGACTTTCTTTTATTGGCCAACCTTGAGAAGAGATGTTGATGCCTTTGTGAGGCAATGCATCGTATGTCAGAAGGTAAAGTTTGACCGTCAAAAGACACCAGGGTTATTACAGCCTTTACCTATTCCGGATAGACCTTGGGAGAGCATTGCCATGGATTTTGTATTTGATCTTCCACGGACACAAACGGAAAATGATGGCATCTGGACTATCATATGCAGGTTCAGTAAGCAGGCACATTTCATTCCCGTGCGTAAGACGATCAAAGTGGATCATATGGTGAAGTTGTTCATGGCGAACATCTTCAAATATCATGGCTTGCCTACGTCTATCATTAGTGACCGTGATCCACGGATGACAAGTTTGTTCTGGAGAGGGTTGTTTGACAACATGGGTACAACTCTCAAGTTTTCATCGTCATTTCATCCACAGACAGATGGTCAGTCAGAAGAGGCTAACTCTACAGTGTTGGATCTTCTCAAGTGTTATGTGTCAGAGCACAAGCAACAATGGGAAAAATATCTTCCTTTGGTGGAGTTTGCATATAACAACACTGTACATACCTCGACAGGCAAGGCGCCTTTTGAGATTGTGGAAGGAGGGAAGAAGGTACCACCCATTTTGCATACAAAGGATAAGATCTTTGAGGCTGATCAGTATGTGAAAAGTTTGGATGAAGCTTATCGGAGAGTTAAGTTGGCACTCCAGAAAACTCAGCAGAAGCAAAAGAAAGCCGCAAACCGTCACAAACGTGATTTATAGTTTGCATTGGGTGATTGGGTTCTTTTGCGCTTTGAAAAGGCTAGACTCAAGAAGATGAAGGGTAAAGAGCGCTTATTCCCTAAGTTGAGCATGCGTTATTATGGGCCTTTTCAGGTTTTGGAAAAGATTGGTGAGGTAACCTATCGTTTGAAGTTACCAGATCACTGGAGGATTCACAATGCTTTTCACGTGAGTCTTCTTAGACCTTTCCGTGGGGATGTGCCTGAGGATGTATCAGATGAGGCTCAGCTGGAAGTTGAGGAACTTGATGAGGTTCTGACTCCAGAGCAGATACTGGCACATAAAGAAAGGAAGGTACGAGGTAAAGTTTCCCGTCGCTATCTTGTGAAGTTCACGAACTATTCACCGATGGATGCGAAGTGGATGGAGGAAGGTAACTTAACAGATTCACCTCAGGTTTTGCAGCTTTATCTCGATGCCTTTGAGTTAGAGCCGACTCTTGTTGTGGCTCATTCAGGTTCAGCAAAGCATGGGTCTGGAGCATTACCTGATGCTCAAGAGGGGGGTAGCACCTCCACTCCCTTGATACAGACAGGCTCAGATGACATCTAGAGGTCGCTTGGTGCAGTTTTTATCTCACCCGAAGGTACTGAGGCTGACAGGACATCTGTTTATGGGACTTCTATGATATATGTGTACTAGTCACATGCGATTTTGTGGATATGTATGGTTCACAGTGGTATACAACTTGGACTATTACTATGCCATTGGTTTGTAATGAATGTTGATACATGTGCATGGCTTAGAGAGATTGGGACGTTGATCTTGCCATATTGTATATTTCACTTTGGATATTTTGCTGTATCACCAGAATGCAATCGAGGACGCTTGCCATTTTTCAAGAGGGGGGTATGTCATGGCCCTGTGAAAATGGAACAGCACAAGTGTGGGCATGGTGGTTGCAGAGTCAGAATATTGAATGATTCACATGGGGGGTGCCCGGACAGAGTTAAAGATGTGTGGACATCCCTAGGTGTGAAGGGGGGGAACTAGAACATTAAACTTTTAATGTTTATTAAAGTTGCCCCTAGGCCTTAGTGGCCCCTAGGGACTTTAATAACTTTTAAAGTGGGAGGGGCCCTAGGATTATTATGGGGAGGGGGGCCACTCCACTTTTGGAGTGTGTGCTTCTCTCTCCTCCCTCTCTCTCTTCCCTTTTGGAAATCGTGGAGCATACGTGCTGTTATTGGGAAGCGTGGAAAAGCAAGGAAGGGAGCAAGTCGGCTGCAGATTTTCTGGTTGCTGCTGTTTTCACTGTGCAAACCAGCCGTACAGCCTTGTACGGACAGGCTGCAGGTTCTCTCCTGGTGTACAGGCTACGCACAGGAGCTGCTGCGGGCCTATTTCTCTGCTAGACAGGCTGCGTACAGGCTCTGGACAGGCTATAGTTGCTAGTACAGGCTATGCAGACAAGTACACTACAGGTACAGCACTGTACGACTGCCGTACAGTGTACGGACAGTTCAGGTACAGCTGTACTGTTGGCGGTGCTGGACTAAACTGCTGTTGGCGGCGCTGGACTGAACTGGCTGCGCAGGTTCAGGCGTGTACAGGTGCTGGCTGCAGGCGGTGTTTGCAAGGATAGCTTCTGGCACGTATCTCGAAGCAGCACAGACCGGTACAGGGCTGTTTTTCAGATCTGTACAATCAAGTACAGCATATAGTTGAATGCAAGGAGGAGAGTACAGACAAGTACGCACATGCGTGTGAAGCAGGGTTGTGGAAACAAGTGCCTGCAAGTACAGATTGGTACCGTTACTTCCTCCGGTGCAAATACACGGGCTGATTTTGGTAAGCTCCTCATCTGTTCATCTATCTCTCTTTCTACTTCTTGATGTCTGTTGCAGATTTGAGCTATCTGGCCCCTTGTGAGAGGAGGGGTATGACAGAGGTTGAACAGTACATGTATGTACGAGCTGAGATGTTGAATCATGTGCTTGAGTTATGCCAGATGTATGCTCATGGCTGCCCTGCTTAGTGGTCTTGGCTGATCAGAGGGAGGCACAGTGTGTTATTTTGAGACACAGATCTGTGTGCATGGATCCTCTGTGCTGAGAGGTATTGTGGGCCGTCAGATTGGACATACAGGTGTAATCTCTTGGCTGATTTTTGTTGTACTCAGCCATTCATATTTTTGGAATTGAATAAAGAAATACCGCATGGGACGCCAAAGCTGCCAACAGGTGTCGCTTTGTTTTCAGATTTGGGCACTCTAGCCCCAATCTTTTCTGTTTTCATATCTAGACTACAAGTGGACGGGTGACTGCTAGTCTACCGCGCTCTGGTTTCTATCAGAGGCCGGTTTCACACATTGTACTATTTGCACTCCAAGGTCATCTCTGGAAAGTGTCTTGTTGTTGTTGCAGATGTGAAGTCTCACATGGAGCTTTGGCACAAGAGGCTTGGCCATATGAGCCACAAGGGTTTACAGGTACTTTCTTCTCTTAAGAGAGTTGATGTAAAGAAAACTCATCTTGATTTCTGTCCTGATTGTGTCTTTGGAAAGCAAGTAAAACGTTCTTATTACTCTGGTGTGCGAAGAAAGTCTCAAATACTTGATCTGGTTCATTCTGATGTGTGTTCTATGCCTGTGAAAACATACGGTGATATGAAATATTTTATCACTTTTGTTGATGATGCATCTCGAAAGTTGTGGGCATATCCCTTGAAACATAAGGATGAGGCCCTAGATGCATTTAAAAGGTTCTATGTCTATGTGAGTACTCAAACAGGCAAGAAACTAAAGTGCATGAGAACTGATAATGGCACACAGTATGTATCTAAAGGGTTTAACAAGCTATGTGAGAAGCAAGGAATTAATAGGGAGCTCACAGCTCCTTATAATCCCTCTTCAAACGGGGTGGCTGAGAGAATAAACCGTACATTATGTGAGCGAGTCCGTTGCATGCTGTCCACTGCTAATCTCCCTCAGCAGTTCTCGGGAGAGGCATTGAAAACCGCGGTTCATATATGCAACAGGTCTCCTAATCGTGCGTTAGAGAATGGCATCCCTGAGGAGGTTTGGTCTAGCAAACCGGCCTCATATGACCATTTAAAAGTGTTTGGCTATGAGGCATATGTGCTTATTCCGGTAGAGAATAGGTCCAAGCTAGCCAGGAAGTCCATCAAGGGCATCTTCATGGGTTATGGAGATGAAGGAGAAATGGGCTATAGAGTGTGGGATCCTCTATCTCGAAAGATTGTTCGCAGCCGAGATGTAATATTCAATGAGACCAAACTGTTAAATAACTCTGTTCCATGCAATGAGAACAAGAAAAGAGTTAAGTTTGAGTCAATTTTGCCACCAGTTGTGACTGAAAATCAGCAAATGGCTGATGAAGAGCCTATTGTCTTTGAGCCAGAAGATAACAGACAGCCAATAGACATGTATGGCAACAAGCAGGGGGCTGAAAATCCACCTGCAAATGATGGAAAGCTGGCTGAAAATGGGGAAAATCAGCCCCATGATGCTGTGGAGAACATTCTACCTGATGTGGATCCTATGCCTGCCAATGTAGATCATTGGGTGAGGCGGTCCACACATGTTAGAAGGGCTCCTCAAAGGTTTACGCCTTCTCTTGATTACATTATGCTGTCAGATTAGGGTGAGCCTGTTTCATATAAGGAAGCCCAATCATGTGATAAACAGAAACAGTGGGAGCTTGCCATGCAAGAGGAAATGAAGTCATTGTTACAAAATGACACTTGGGATTTGGTTTGCTTACCTAAGGGCAAGAAGGCAATTCCAAACAAATGGGTTTATAAAGTCAAGTGTGTTGATGGAAAACCCAAGTACAAGGCAAGACTTGTAGCAAAAGGGTACAAGCAGGAAGAGGGCATTGACTTCCAGGAAGTGTTCTCTCCTGTTGTAAAAATGACCACTATAAGGGTCTTACTTGCCTTGCTGGCTTCATTGGATCTTGAGCTAGATCAAATGGATGTCAAAACTGCTTTCTTGCATGGTGATATTGTCACCAATTGGCCGACCATTTGGTCCATCTCCAAATTTGTGTCTCGTTCACTTGAGGCCAGGCCGGTGTCTCATGTGAAGAGGCCAGTATTTTTGCTTGACATGGATGGGAGCCAGACTGGTGCCACCCGTGTGGTAGCAGGATGGTGTCGTATGGACGGGAGCCAGACTGGTGCCACCCGTGTATGACCTGGACTGTGTTCTATCCATGGGATTGACACGCCATGGAAGAGCCAGTATTCGTGCCATGTCTTGCTTATGGGATTGTCACTCCATAGGAAGGCTCATGCCTGGAACTGTGTTTTACCTATGGGACTGTCACTCCATAGGAAGACCAGGATTTATGTTTTATGTCGTGCCATTTTTGTGCCCGACAACTCCTCTCCAACCTCTACAAAAGGAAGCACCACGACCACCCAAAAAAGGCACATGATCGTGCGCCTGTTCTCCAGCCAGCTGCACTTCTGCTCCTCTCAAGCGATTGCACCACCAAGCGGCTGGCTGCCACCTCCAGCATACAGGCTGCGCTGCTTTCTCCACAGGCGACTGTGTGTCCAACACCAGTAGGCTGCGCTGCCTCTTACAGGCGGCTGTGTGCCCACCTCCAGTAGACGACTGCACCTGCTCCACCTTCATAACAAGGCTACGCTGCCTCCCCTTTGCAGGCGGCTGTGTGACCAACTCCAGCGGCTGCTTCTGTCCTGCAGATGGCTGGGCCACCCCAAAGGCGACTGCAGCCAAGCGGCTACCTCTAATCCCCCGACGGCTGTGCTCTGCATACAGGCGGCTCCTTCTCCATCTCCAGCAGGCTGCGTTTCACCTCCTGCAGGCTCTTGCAGGCTGCGCTCCATCTTCAGCAAGCAGTGCCTCCCACAGCAGGCTACCTCCTCTGTATGGTAGCTGCTGCTCCACGATTCTTTAGGCTGCGCCACTTTCTCCTCTTCAGACTAGTGGCTGTGCTCTGCAGCCAAGCGGCTCTACCTCCAATGGACAGTTGCGCCTACTCCTCCTCCTCCACAGCAGGCGGCTGTGCTCCTCTGCAGGCGGTTACACTTTCCATCCATAGGCGGTTACAGGTGGCTCTGCACCTCCTAGGTGGCTACACCTTCAACACAGGCAGCTCCTCCTCCTCCTCTTCGACAAGCTGCTTGTGTCTTGGTGTCCACCACTAGTAGCTGCACACAGACACCTCGGGTATTGGTCTTCCATCTGCAAGCTACAAGTAAGTGAATTCAGATTTAAGTAAAGAACTTTGTTGTAAATCTGATAAAGGATTCTCTCTACGGCTAAACACCCGTTCGGTGCCGGGTAGTCCAAGCTTTTGGAGAACCACGGTCCAAAGGTACCGAGATCGGGAGAGCCAGGCGTTAGTACGGAAGCGCCTGTTTGTGCATGGTCCTGGAACACCAGTGGGGCGCTCTCCGCGGAGTCCAGTGAAGGCACAGGACCGTAGAGACTGGACCACTCAAGTGGTCGCTCTCCTTCGAACATCTACTTCGAGCTTTTTGTTTGGTACTGTTTTCATTTGTACATGGACATCATCTGGTTCATTGAACCCATGGAGCATTGTATTTGTTAAATACTCCCAATAATATATCATATATTGAGGGGGGGGGGGGTCGGCCCGTTCCGGCCCCAGTGCTGGTGTCCATCTATTTCATTTCATTTCATTTCAAATTTCAGTTGTTATTAAGTTGTCCACTTCAAATTGTGATATTAAGTTGTGCTAACGCGTGTGGGTGTCCAACGGAGTCTATTCCCACTAGACGGAATCGGTTTCATTGATATCAGAGCACGGTCATTTCCCTCTTCTTAGTGGGGAAACGAACCTGTGTTTTGGACACCCCGCTTCTAGCACAATTAACACAATGGACAGCCAAGGTAACCCTTTGGAAGTGCTGGGGCCCATCAAGTGCCTCGCGTGGTTCTGATGCTCTACGAGGAAGGCACAAGTCCCTTGAAAGGGTAACTGATAGTGATTCAAAGGGACAACTGTCTCGAGGAAAGACAGTCATGCAAAAAGAAGAGCCTGATGCAATGGTAGACGTGACTTTTGAGTCCATGGCACAAGAAGTGGGCAAGAAGCCACGGGAGTTGGCACTTTCCTACCTCCTCCGCAAAGGTGACATCAAAAAGGGGGAAGATGGAGAGCTGAAATTCAGAAATCCACCTTGCTTGAAGCATGGAGATCCCGTGTCTCAAAGGTTGAGGTCTTTTATGCAAAAGGAAGAGGTGACAGTCACCTCTCGACATGCATCTTCTCCACAAGACACAAAGCCTGACAGGTATATGTATGCTAGTGCTCATGGAGGGCATGAAGGTCACATGCATTCAAGACATGTATCCCATGGTAGGGGTGACAGGTCTGCCACTAAAAGAGCTTTGCCTTCTGAGTTGTCTCATGGAGAGACATTGTCTTATGCAAGAAAGTCACATGCATCTGATTCTCAAGTTCGTGGAGCACATGCCACCGTGCTTCATGAAACTTCCATGATGGCCCATGGAGCCCATGCAGATAGGGCTGCCCCGTTGGATAAGGGGAAAAGAAAAAGAGAGGACCATGAGCCTCATGCCACAAAGTTCAAGAAGAACAGGTTTGGCTTGACTCCTGAGCAAAGGGAGCAATATGCGAAAGACAGGAAATGTTTTGCATGTGGAAGCAAAGAGCATATGTTTCGGCAATGCCCCAAACGTAAGCAAGATGCAAGAGGACAAGCAGTCTAAGCCTAATGTGCATGCAGTTCCCGATATGCAGGGTAGTGTTGATCATGCTGGCAAAGAGGGATATTCCATCCCGATTGTATCACACATCCATATTAATAAAGCAATAAAGGAGAATTTGGTAGCAGATGCATTGTCCAAGAGGCCATATGTGGCTGCAATTACAGAGGAGACTTATCTACTATGCAAGATTTGTATCATTTGAATGCTGATTTTTGCCATATATGGACTGATTTGATGGCTGGTCACTCACATGCCTCTTATGTGATTAAAGAGGGTTATCTTATGAGTGCTTATGTGTGGTGAAGGATATGCGTCCAAAGGTTATGAACGAATGTCACGCTCCACCTTATGTTGGTCATAGAGGAATTATTTGCCCATTGATGCAAAGTGGGTAAACGAGGATTATTTTGTTGATTACCCACAGCTGTTGCAGGCATATCTTGAGGCTTTCCAGTTGAGGACAACTCTTTAGAAGCCCAAGGGGATGTCACCAATTGGCCGACCATTTGGTCCATCTCCAGATTTGTGTCTCGTTCACTTGAGGCCAGGCCGGTGTCTCATGTGAAGAGGCCAGTATTTTTGCTTGACGTGGACGGGAGCCAGACTGGTGCCACCCGTGTGTTAGCAGGATGGTGTCGTATGGACGGGAGCCAGACTGGTGCCACCCGTGTATGACCTGGACTGTGTTCTATCCATGGGATTGTCACGCCATGGAAGAGCCAGTATTCGTGCCGTGTCTTGCCTATGGGACTGTCACTCAATAGGAAGGCTCGTGCCTGGAACTGTGTTTTACCTATGGGACTGTCACTCCATAGGAAGACCAAGATTTATGTTTTATGTCGTGCCATTTTTGTGCCCGACAGATATGTCCATGATACTATTACTATTTGCACATGCACTCATGTTTTTGCATGTTTGAAACTGTTTTCGCATGACTTGTATTTTTGTGTTTGCCTGTTTGACGTGTCACTTTCACTGAGCAGGGACGCCTGCCAGTGAGTCGTGAAGTTTGCTCTGTCTTTTGACGAGTTTTGTTGCGTGTGAACAGCTGGTAAGTGTATTGCACTTGTTGGTTTAATAGTTTATTTCTAACCTTTCATTTTATAAGGTTCTAAGTTCACATTCACTTAAAAGTGGGGACCCATTATGGGCACCCACATATGGGCCAAGGTGGGGAGCCACACTTAGTCCCTTAAGTGTGTGTGTGGGGTGTTGAAGCTGGCCACCCCCATGCAAACGTGGGGAGCCGGCTAGCTGTGGTGATTTAACTCCTCTCCAACCTCTACAAAAGGAAGCACCACGACCACCCAAAAAAGGCATATGATCGTGCGCCTGTTCTCCAGCCAGTTGCACTTCTACTCCTCTCAAGCGATTGCACCACCAGGCGGCTGGCTGCGACCTCCAGCATACAGGCTGCGCTGCTTTCTCCACAGGCGACTGTGTGTCCAACACCAGCAGGCTGCGCTGCTTTCTCCACAGGCGACTGTGTGTCCAACACCAGCAGGCAACGCTGCCTCTTACAGACGGCTGTGTGCCCACCTCCAGTAGACGACTGCACCTGCTCCACCTTCATAACAAGGCTACGCTGCCTCCCCTTTGTAGGCGGCTGTGTGACCAACTCCAGCGGCTGCTTCTGTCCTGCAGACGGCTGGGCCACCCCAAAGGCGGCTGCAGCCAGGCGGCTACCTCTAATCCCCCGGCGGCTGTGCTCTGCATACAGGCGGCTCCTTCTCCATCTCCAACAGGCTGCATTTCACCTCCTGCAGGCTCTTGCAAGCTGCGCTCCATCTTCAACAGGCAGTGCCTCCCACAGCAGGCTGCCTCCTCTGTATAGTAGTTGCTCCTCCACGATTCTTTAGGCTGCGCCACTTTCTCCTCTTCAGACTAGTGGCTGTGCTCTGCAGCCAGGCGGCTCTACCTCCAATGGACGGTTGCGCCTACTCCTCCTCCACAGCAGGCGGCTGTGCTCCTCTCCAGGCGGTTAATCCATAGGTGGTTACAGGTGGCTCTGCACCTCCTAGGTGGCTACACCTTCAACACAGGCAGCTCCTCCTCCTTCTCTTCGACAGGCTGCTGTGTCTTGGTGTCCACCACTAGTAGCTGCACACAAACACCTCGGGTATTGGTCTTCCATCTGCAAGCTACAAGTAAGTGAATTCGGATTTAAGTAAAGAACTTTGTTGTAAATCTGATAAAGGATTCTCTCTACGGCTAAACACCCGTTCGGTGCTGGGTAGTCCAAGCTTTTGGAGAACCACGGTCCAAAGGTGCCGAGATCAGGAGAGCCAGGCGTTAGTACGGGAGCGCCTGTTTGTGCGTGGTCCTGGAACACCAGTGGGGCGCTCTCCGCGGAGTCCAGTGAAGGCACAAGACCGTAGAGACTGGACCACTCAAGTGGTCGCTCTCCTTCGAACATCTACTTCGAGCTTTTTGTTTGGTACTGTATTCATTTGTACATGGACATCATCTGATTCATTGAACCCATGGAGCATTGTATTTGTTAAATTCTCCCAATAATATATCATATATTGAGAGGGGGGGGTCGGCCCGTTCCGGCCCCAGTGCTGGTGTCCATCTATTTCATTTCAAATTTCAGTTGTTATTAAGTTGTCCACTTCAAATTGTGATATTAAGTTGTGCTATTACGCATGTGGGTGTCCAACGGAGTCTATTCCCACTAGACGGGATCGGTTTCAGATATAGAGGAAGAGCTCTATATGAAACAGCCAGAAGGTTTTGTACAGTCTGGGAAGGAACATCTTGTATGCAAACTTAAACGGAGTCTCTATGGCTTGAAACAAGCACCCAGACAATGGTACAAAAAGTTTGATGCCTCATGCTCTCACAGGGTTTTAAACGAAGTGATGCTGATCACTGCTTGTATACCAAGAGGGCTGACGATGACAGTCTCATCATCTTGGTACTGTATGTGGATGATATGTTACTTGCCGCAAAGAGAATTGAAGCTCTGAAACAGCTGAATTCAGTCTTTTCTATGAAAGACTTAGGCAGTGCAGAACACATCTTGGGCATGCGTATCAAAAGGGATAGAAAGAGAAAGCTTCTCTTCTTGTCTCAAGAAAAGTACATTAAAAAGGTACTTGACAGGTTCAATATGTCTAATGCTAAGCCGTAAGGAGTGCCATTGCCTCCTCATGTTAAGCTTAGCAAGAGAGACTGCCCAAAAGATGATGCAAGCATTAATGCTATGCGAGATGTACCGTATGCATCAGCTTGTGGTTCACTGATGTATGCCATGATCACGACTCGTATGGACATTGCTTATGCAGTGGGAGTTGTAAGCAGATACATGGCAAATCCAGGCAAGTTGCATTGGGAAGCAGTGAAATACATATTACGCTACTAGAAGGGTACAGTGGATAAATGCTTATGCTTTGGTGAAGGGTCCATGCATCTAGAGGGGTATTGTGATGCAAACATGGCAGGTGATGTTGATACTCGCAAGTCCACTAGCGGGTATGTGTTTACATTGGCTGGTGGTGCAATTTCATGGTGCTCCAGGCTACAAAGGATTGTTGCACTATCCACTACTGAGGCTGAATATATTTCCACAGACTTGTCACCGAGTTGGGTTTGCAGTAGCACATGCCAGTCATCTATTGTGATAGCCAGAGTGCCATTCATCTGGCTAAGAATGCCATGTTTCATGCGTGTACAAAGCACATTGATGTGCGCTATCACTTTATCAGACAAGTGATAGAAGATGGTCTAGTCGCACTGACTAAGATCAAAACACAAGAAAATCCCTCAGATGTATTGACAAAGAGCCTCGCCAAGTCATCGCATGAGCATTGCCTTGATTTGGTGGGAGTTAGATGATTCTCACACACACACTCCTACAAGATCGCTCATCAAGATCTTTAAGCGGGAGGTTGTTGGGGTAAAGCTCTTGCTGAGCATATGTAAAGTGTGTACATATAAACACACACACACACACACATTATTTTACATGGCCAAATTGGCCCGTGTCCGGCTGGACGCCCGGACACATGTGTACCCTAAGTTTTTAATAAAACTCACGTAGTGTGAGTGTAAGAATAACACTCACGTAAGAAACCTGCAAGGAGTCGACTTCTGCTATCTCTCTCTGTGTGGTTCACAAACCTGCTCCAACTCTCACACTTCTTCACCGACACACTCTCCTCTACACCCCTGGGCTTCTACAGTTGATTTAGTTTTGAGGGGGCAAACCCTTGGCATTTACCAAAGCTTGGACGCAGCCCAAGGAAACTGTGCTTCTCAAGATCCGACAAGATGAGTACAGGCCCTAACCTGTCCAGATTAGACTGGTTCTATGTAGATGAGTGGGCTTGCGCACGTGGTGACTTTCTCCAATCATGCACGTGTTATTCTATCCCTGGAGGCCAAACAGACATTTGAGCACTTGGATCCCTAACAGCTTCATTTAGGACTCAAAAATATGCAGCTCGATAGAGGAGATTTGGGAGAGGTTGGATTTTCAATCAGAATCAGCCGCAGGTGCCTTGGATGCAGGACTTGGAGAGATCAGTAGTTTATTACAGGAGGTAGTACAGAGCAGATTAGCTCGCTTCTGAGAGCAGGAGAGAAGCATCCGTCGGAGCCTAGCCTATCCAAGAGAATTCACCAGATAGCCCGTGGATTGAGGCCCAATTGGCTGCCACCCGTACAGGGCTTAGTTCCATCGAGGAGCGGAGGTTGGATTTTCAATCAGAATCAGCCGCAAGTGCCTTGGATGCAGGCCTTGGAGAGATCAGTAGTTTATTGTAGGAGGTAGTACAGAGCAGATTGGCTCGCTTCTGAAAGCAAGAGAGAAGCATCCGTCAGAGCCTAGCCTACTTGTAGCAGCTCCAAGAGATTTCACCAGATAGCCTGTGGATTGAGGCCCAATTGGCTACCACCCGTACAGGGCTTAGTTCCATCGAGGAGCGGAGGGTGGAGTACAGATATCATGCCAGAGCCTCCTTTTGGACCCAGGCGGGAGTTAGGGTCACCGGGGATTCCTTTGAGATAGAAGGTCCACAAAGGCGAAGGGATGGTATCCACGGGTTAGGAGACCAAGATGGATCCATTGTTGCAAATCCCCCCCATGTGAGAGCCATTGCCCCTCATGAGTGCCCCCCTATCTTCACTAGGGCTGGATGTGCCTGAGAGGGTTTGGCGACGTACAAGAGAGGTGGTTCCTCCTGCTATCCGTACTTTCCTGTTGACTCCCTTTACTGCAGAGGAGCTTGCAAAGGATATGACGGGACTCTCTAGGGACAAATGCCCGGGAGAGGACACGCTTCCGGTCTCCCTATTTCTCCGACACTAGGATCTCATGGAAGGCGGCTTCTAAGCTACCTTCAATGAGATGATGATCACATGAGCCATGCTAGATAGGCCGTCAGAGGGATTCATCCATTTGATTCCCAAGGAGGGTGGCAACAGATTGGAGATTCGCCAGTGGAGACCCATCACCCTCTTAGGGATCGCCAACAAAATTCGAGAGAAGGCGCTCAGCCGGCAACTGCAGCCCTTCCTCCCCGTTTGATCCATGGCACACATACAGGTTTCCTCTAGGATCGGAGCATCCTGGACATCTTCACTTTCTGAGAGGCAACCGCTTCAGCCACGTTGTGGCAGCAAGATCTTATTGCTCTCCTTGATTTTGAGAAAGCCTATGACAGAGTGGATTGGGGCTTTCTGGAGGGAACGATGTGCAAGATGGGATTTCTTGAGAAGTGGGTCCGAGGTGTTTCTGGACTTTACTTGGCTTCACACAGCTAGGTTCTCATTTAGGGAGCCAAAGGGGACGAATTTCCGCTTTCTACTCCAACAGGGCTATCCACTGGCACCTAATCTATTTCTTTTTGTAGCCGAGCCCATGAGTAGTTTTCTCTCCACTCAAGAGATAGGGTTCTAGGGACTGCATCTTCCCATCCGCGCACAAGAGTTGCTTGATTCCAAGTTCACCGATGACACAGCAGCATACCTGTCCGGAGATGAGGGGAACCTCTAGAGATTCGCCAAGGCAATAGAGATAATCTTCCGTGCATCTGGGGCACTAATCAACTGGCACAAGCGGTGTCGATTTTGGGTTGGCTCATCGCCTGCCCCAACTTGGCATCCAGACTTCCGGTGGAGGGGCACTCTAGTTCGTTATCTTGGATGCCAAGTGGGCATCGATATCTCCCCGAAGCAACAGCTAGCGCCTCTTCTTCTAAAGCATTCCAAAGAAGTTGTTATGCTGCAATTCAACCAAGCTTTCCTTAGCTGGCAAGGTCGTGGTGGCAAACCAGGTTCTTCTTGCCACCATACATCTTGTGGGGCCTTCTCCCGAACTTGCATTGGTCAAGTTCAACGGTTGATCTGCAACTTTATGTGGGCTGGCAGCAAGGGGAGGCCCGCCCGAGCCAAGGTGGCCGGGGGAGTAATCATTCACCTGCGATGCAGGGAGGCTTGGGCATCATCGACCCCTCCATTCAGAGTCATGCCCTTTTAGGCAAGTTGATAGTTCCTAGCCTTCTTCCAAGCGGCTAGCCCTAGAAGGACTTCCTCCTAGCCAAGATCTCCACCCGCACCCTGTTTTTGGGAGGCCCTTGGCCTTGGAGTACAAGATGGATCTTCACGGAGATGTGGGCTCGTGGCTTTAGCCTTGCATTTGAGGACAGATTTGCAACCAGTCTCTTGCGTGCTCGGGATCATCTCAAGCCAACCCTTCGACAGTCCGCTCCTATTGCATCTGAGGAGCATCTCTGATAGCCTTTAATCTGGAACCCAGTGGTCCATTTGCCCAATGGTCACATGCGGGGGGCTTGCCCGCACGTATCATGGGGAGCTTTGAGCATGGGTCCTACTAGGTCACTTGGAGATTGGCTTACGTTCAAACAGCTAGCCCCAGAGGCCCAGAAGAGGAGCCTCACTGGGATCCGGGGGAGGGACAAACTTAGCCTCAACATCGACTATTCCATCCCTCCGGAGAGGTTGCCACCCACCCGGGCCAAGGTGGCTGGGGGAGTAATCATTCACCTGCAATGCAGGGGGCATCATCGACCCCTCCATTCAGAGTCATGCCCTTTTAGACAAGTTGATAGTTCCTAGCCTTCTTCCAAGCGGCTAGCCCTAGAAGGACTTCCTCCTAGCCAGGATCTCCACCCGCACCCCGATTTTCGGAGGCCCTTGGCCTTGGAGTACGAGATGGATCTTCACGGAGATGTGGGCTCATGGCTTTAGCTTTGCATTTGAGGACAGATTTGCAACCAGTCTCTTGCATGCTCGGGATCATCTCAAGCCAACCCTTCGACAGTCCGCTCCTATTGCATCTGAGGAGCGTCTCCGATAGCCTCTAATCTGGAACCCAATGGTCCATTTTCCCAATGGTAACATGCAGGGGGCTTGCCCGCACGTATCATGGGGAAGCTTTGAGCATGGGTCCTACTAGGTCACTTGGAGATTGGCTTACGTTCAAACAGCTGTCCCCAGAGGCCCAGAAGAGGAGCCTCACTAGGATCCGGGGGAGGGACAAACTTAGCCTCAACATCGACTATTCCATCCCTCCGGAGAGGTTGCCACCCTGCACACCCCCCCCCCGGGCGCATGCACGCAGTGGTTGGGAGTGTTCACTAGGCATGACATACCTTTGGCAGTCCATGTCGCGGATGAGAGCTCCACCTTACTCACCTCCTCTACTGGACTTCATGGCAGCCTTCAGAGCGCAAAGCCCCCTATGGACGATTATAAGGGATGCACCTTGCATAGGGTCAGGGTGAGTGGTTTCCATGTGCATAAGCGGCACATAGATCCTCCACTGGCCAAGGTGGCCAAAGAGAGATTCTAGTGTTTGTAGATTTGGGAGGGCCATTCTCTCATGCTACTCCAGTGGGACCGGAGGGTCGTCCTCTCATGCGCCTCTAGTGGGACCCGGGATAGTGGACATGGCATGATCCAGATGACAAGGAAGAGACTCCTGGTACCCCCTTTTTTGCCTACACCGCATAGCTAGGGCCGTAGGATCATGATGCCAGAGGTTGAGAGCACTCCAGCACCAACAAGACACTGGCAATCCCAAGACCTCCCTCCTCAGTTTCTCTCATAATGATTTCCGGATGAGGCTGTGGGATAGTTTTTTGCAACGAAAGATCACTCTCTTTCAGTGGCAGTTGGCACATGGAGCTTGGTGGCTGGCACTTGGCTGGCCGTTAGAGATAGACCAACAATCTATTCGAGGGGTGGCCATCTCTAGGAGCATCATTGTCTTTGGGATTGGTAGATTTGGCAACAAATTCTCCACATCTTCACTATGGACCAGGACCCCCCCCCCCCCCCCCCCCCGGCACTGTTAAGTGGGGCACAGTTGCTTGGGTCATTGAGGCCGAGGCCATCAGTTTGGGTGGGGGATTAGCCCTTCAGGTCTCTCACCTTCGTATTTCTGCAATGCCGGTCCCAGCTCCATCTATACTGGTCACTGGACTCCAGGTTCTCCCGAGAGACGGGAGATTTGCAATAGTATTGATGCATGGCATATTTGGAGTGTCACGTGCACACCCATGCCATGGCTAATCCCAGCATGAACAACATAATCCCTGATTAGGATAGCAGTTAGAATTATCATCAATAGTAGCATCATCATCATCATCATGGAGGACATGGGAACCTGGTCAACAGCCTCCATACTACAGTCAACAGCCATGGGGGGGACCCAAACAGCCAGTCAGTAGCATCAGTATGAAGGCCAACAAAGTGTAGGTAGGCATTGAATGAAGCACAGCATTTAAGGGATTTAATCCATGAATATTTGTCCAAGAACTGGCCGCCAACAACAGTTGCTGGCCAACCACCAGCACCTCAAGCATATACATAAGCATAATCCATCATTTGCATCAATCATATTCAGCATTCAGCATATTCAGAATTAGCATTCAGCATGTAGAAGAGGGCAGAGGTCACCGGTAGACCAAGGGCCTAAGTTGTGTACAAACATACAGCCACGTTTTTGTACCATATGAATAAAGAAAACCCTAACACCAACTATCTCCCTCCTCTGTCTTAATCATGTTTATTCATCATCTTGTTCTTAATCACGCTTAGGGCTGTGGATCAGTACAGCAAGGCTTCCGCGCATGCAACGTTGGTATTAGAGCATTGAGGCTCAGCCACTAAGAAAGTCTCAAGGAGGTGCACACAGATCCATCAGAAGAATGCAATCAGGGTAGCATATGGAGTGGTCTACAACAGGCGAAGCTAGAGGAAAGTGTTCTTTGGGGGTATGTACTCAGAACCAGTACATCATTAAGCTCTCAGATTAGTTCCAAAGGCCTAGCAACAGGAATTCCAGCAGGTGACCCACCGCTGTGTCAAGGGGAAGGCATGGCAGGCATGGGGACAGTAGTGGAACAGATGCTCAGTTCTTGAGGAAGACTTGAAAGTGGAGATCAAAAGTGGACAGAGTTCAGACAAAGTGTCAAAGTAGAAGGGCAAAGTCAAAGCCTTAAGTCAAAGTCAGTAGTCCAAGGAGGAAGGATGACAGAGTGTCCACCCCGTCATCAAGTTTAGCAAGAGGGGATGTCGCATGCACACCCATGCCATGGCTAATGTCCAACATGAACAGCATAATCCCTCATTAGGACAACAGTTAGGACAGCATTTAGAGCATCATCATCAGCATGGAGGACATGGGAACCTGGCCGGCAGCCTCTATAACACAATCAGCCGCCATCCAGGGGACCCAAACAGCCAGTCATCACCATCAGTATGAAGGCCAGTAAAGTTTGGGCAAGCATTGAATGAATGCGCAGCATTAAGGGATTTAATCCATGAATATTTGTCCAAGAACTGGCCGACAGCAGCACTTGTTGGCAGACCAGCACCTTAAGCATATATATATATATAAGCAGAATCCATCATTTGCATCAATCATATTCAGAAATAGCATTCAGCATCTAGCATGTAGAAGGGGCCAAAGGTCACCCCTTTGGAAGTAGACCAAGGGCCTAAGTCATGTACAAACATACAGTCACCTTTTTGTACAATGTGAATAAAGAGAACCCTAACACCAACTCACTCTCTCTCCCTCTCTCTCCTATGTCTTAATCATGTGTGCCTTTTAAGTTTGTTTGACTTCTCCAAAACATCAATCTCGTCAGATTTGGTGCATTGGATGATTATTGCATGATTACTTTGTTGTGAAAGGTAGGCCACTAGATCATGTTCAATCATTGGCACAATTTCACGTAATTCATCAAGTGTGAAAGAGAAGGGACCGAGGGCATCAGGCACACTGAAATGCGGAGGCCTGGTGTAAGGTAACTTCGTTTGGGCGAGGTGCGTCCGGAGCAGCCGGAGGTGGGTCCACGGGATCCACTGTATGGGTGTCCTCCTCCTGAGTCCCGAAGAAGAAGCTGATGACGGTTGGCTGGTGAGGGAGGGGTCAGGTGGCAAGGACCGAAGCTCTCTCACAAAAGTGTCCCTATGTCTGCGGAGCTCGAGTAGGAAGAGCCCTAGGCAACGCTGGTCCGAGAAGTCAAGGATCCTAGAGAGTGGGCCAAATCCCTCATGGAACACTGAAACCTCCCGCGGATCTCATAGTATACTGGGCAACAACATATGTAACGCTTCTCTATCTCAACATCTGTGTGGCATAATCGGTAGATCCTCTCCTCCCTGGGTCTCCGTCTGAGCTCCCCGGCTCTGAAGATGCGCTCTGCTCTTCCTATCTCCACTCTAAGGCGGCGGGATGAAACCCGTATCTAGCCAATTGCAATCCGCATGGCATGGGACATGTGAACACTCAGGTAGCTCGACTACTGGATAAATCCATCCTCAGTGAGTGTGAGGAAATGATCATTGTAGAAGCGCATTATCCGAACTGCATCCATCCTTAGTGAGTGTGAGGAAATGATCTCTGTACAAGCGCATCTTCGGTGGGAGCTCCGAAGGTGTGATCCATGTGCAGTGGGTGTAAAGGCTAAGAAGATCTAACCAGTTAATCTCGTTGGTGTCCTCATGAGAGAGCCGGAGAAAAGGGGAGTCTAAACTGTATTGAAAGGGTGGGAGGTGGTCCATGCGCAGAAAATATTAGAGAGAGAAAGAAAGAAGAAAGATATATTAACGTCTACGAGAGGCCAAAGTCGGCCTATGAGACAAAAAATAATACAACTGTGTTCTTCCGGTCATCGGAAGAAAAGAAAAAGTGTGCATGTGCATATTAGAGAGAGAGAGAGAGAGAGAGAGAGAGAGAGAGAGAGAGAGAGTGGAGAAGGAAAGAAAATATTAGAGCAAATACAGAGAGAATGCTCGTGAAAATGTCATTCTTCTCACCGAGAAATGCTCACAAACAAAGTGCCACACGCCACACCACCACCCCCACCTCCCCAGCCCCAGGAAAAAAGGGTCACCAAAACATAAAATATGGATTAAAACAGCACCTTTGTTTTTACAATTAACCAGCATGTACACTTGGTTTTTTAAAAAATCTTAATTACATATTTGAGTTGCAAATTGTGAGTGCATTTTATCAATAAGTAAAAAACCTGAATATTTTTTCCACCTCATTTGTATTTTTCTTTAGAATATCCAATAAAAATTTATATGAAAATAGGGGGGGAAAACATTGACCTACCACCAGACCATCAGGAGAGTAAAGTAGTGCTCCAACACCAGCCTTCCCACGATTGCCATTGGATGCACCATGATATTCCAGTCGATAAAACCTCTGATGCATAAGCCACTCAACATCAATATTGGTCCCAATAAGGGCATTTTGTGCTTTGAACCCATTTTAGCCACTCCATCAAAAATTGATCCCAATAAGGGCATCCATGTGCTTTGAACCCATTTGAGCCATATACAAGGGGATAAATGCAATACCTCCTTTGCTTCTTTAAGGACACTAAAAGGCTTAGTATCCATGTGTTTAGAACCTGAATCTGCAGCACCTGGATCTTCGGCAACCTGACCATTAAAGATTAATGAATCTCTGCCCATTAGACAGAAAGTGGAGCACATCTGATTGTGGCTTTATGGCAAGCTTTGTTGAGCATAGTCAAGCCAGCACCAGATATAATAATGTGCATTGTGCACTATAAACATGACATCTAAAATTTTCTAACCTTGTTTTTGCAAGAAGAACTTTTCTTTGAAATCTCTGTCGTGTTTCGTGTGTCTGGAGTTGTATTGTAGTAGCTCAGAAGTTTGTTCTCTTGCATAATTCAGACCAACAAGAAAAGAGCAGATGTGACGTGTTCCACCAGCACAAGAAATTTGTCAAGCAAGCTGCCTAATCAACTGTATCTAAAGTCACTTGTAACTAAATGATAGCACAAACTTAGAAGCAGCATACCAGGGAGCTGAGATGCAGTATTAGCCAGAGCATCAGCAGCCGAGTTAGATGCCTGCAGTTGTGTAACCAAGAGAATATTATTCCTACCAAAAAAGAAAAATTGCAAGTATATGCAATGTGTCACACCTCTCTCTTAATATGAGCCAAGTTGTCACACCAGCCTAACTCCTTGCCTGACAAACTATTTGGTACAAAGCTTTGCAAGATGGGGGATTTTTCCTTGATAAGTGTTCATGTGAAAATGTGCATGTGAGCTGTCTTTGATCATGGACGTGACCTGGATTTTATGTATGTAGATACCCGAAAATCCCAAGGATAGGCATGCCAGAAAACTGACCCACATTTTAATATGTTTTGCAAGAAGTAAATACGAAACTGGGCCTATTTTATTAAGGTTTTATTGAGCTTTAGCTTTACGATATGAACTCTTTTAAAGTGGCCGCAACTAATCAAAGGATGTGTGGACATCCAAGGATGCCCACCTGCATGGGACCTTAACCAAAACATTAATACATGTGTGAGTATGGTTGGGCAGTTATATCGCGAGAGGGAGAGGGAGTGGGTGAGGTGAGCTGGACTGCCCTCCTCCTTGTCCACACGGCAACCACCATTACCGACACATGCATGATGCATGGTATTCGGAGGTAGTTGAGTGGTCTCCCCCCATTTCAGTACAGGCTAGATTCCCCTACCTCGACCTCTCACGACATGAGATCAACCAGATCATCCAGCTAGATCTACTCAGACTACAACACGGGTGTCACCGTCAGACGTTGGTAAGAAGTGAATTGTTTTCTTCTTTTCCATTTCGACGTTGTCATCTTCATTGTGCCTTTGGTTCTTTTTCTTACACACTAATGTGATTGGGTGAGGGGGTATCATACAATAATCATCTGCTATCTGGATGTACATTTTCCATTTTTTTCATTTCCTTTTCAGTTCTTCCATGTGTTTTGAAGCTCCCATCACATGGGGGCTCTTCCTATACACATCAAGAAGTTGCAACAAGGAAATCCAATACGCACTATGTAGGCCGTATGGAGGAGCAACATGGATCTGTCCTTTGTGCGTAGGGCTGAATTACAGCCAGAAAGAGAGAGAGGCTTGTGTATATGCACAGAAGGCCAACTTGTGGGTAATGCAGAGAGAGAAGCTGTCGGGTGCTAGAGAGAAGTAAAAGCATGGCTAAGAAAAGAGCAAGCAAGCTTTTTTTAGGGGCACCAACTTTTTGCTATTAAAAAAAGCAAGCTTGCTTTTTTTAGATAAAGTTGGGTAAGTTTAGTTTTTTTAATAAGAGAAGGCTACTTTGGGAGTTTTACAATAAACGTTTTGCTTTTTTTTCAACACTAAAAGAGGGACAGCTTTTTCTTTGCTTTCTATTCCCATCATTCTCTTATAAAGCAACTTGGCCTCATATTTATTGGGGCACACAAGAGCTTCTCTCACGTGTGAGGCGGAATCGAACCTTCTCCTTCGCAGGAGTTTTACTTCGTTGCACCCTTCTCATCTCCCCTATAAGGCTTTCTCTAGCCTCACTTCGTCACCTTTCTATCACTCCTTTTATCCAAGTTAGCATGGACATTTATTGTGCACTAGAAATATATGGAGTCAATGGCAGTAATTCCATGAAGTCATCCGGCAATAACGACGTGGAGTCAATCGTGGGCGATGACAACTTTGAGCAAGTGAAGCCACCGGGATGGCTAGGATTTTACCCGCCACCATAGTAGTAAGGCTGGAACATAAATAGGAGCACGTTGTCCCAGATCCCCCAAGGGAGCATAGTGTCGGGCCCACAATTGATGGGTTCTCCATGCCTTCGCCAACCGATGATGACCATGGGATTGTCAAGTGGTGTCAAAAAGCTTCTGCTAAGTGGGATTCAAGTCTAAATTTGCACACACATTGGTGAGTCCAAGAATGGCTCAATAGGATTGCCTTCACAAGCCCAATTGTGACACTTATTTTCAAGTACTTTTTTGTACTTTTTTTAAAACCCCTAATTTAATAATGTTGAATTTTTCGAGGTCTTTGCCGAACTGTGATGGAATCTAATTTGTTGCATGCTCTTACTCTTCCACATGAGTGGATATTTGTTTCAAAATGATGAAGAGAGCATACCAAGTTTTACCATAAACCCTTCATGTTATCCGGATAGCCAGGTGGCACACAATCTTGTCATAACCCACGACACGGTGCCGAGTTAGGTAGTCTTGTGGTGATGGTCATAATCCAAGATGTCAAGACCAAGGTTTCTGGACAGCCAATAGAACTAACTATGGAGGCCAAGGAGAGGATTTGGGTGTAAACATGGTGGTATCTTTCATCCTTGACTTTCCATGGATTAGATTGACCCTCCAGTTGACCTAAAGTTTGACCTTGATGTTCAAAGAGGAATTTGATTCCTTCAAGGCTGGGTTGTAGGTAGAAAAGTTGGCCATTCCACCTGTGATCATGCTTAACGGGGGTTTTATATGGGGTGTGCTCTGGTGGTATGGGATGCCAGAGTGTATTGCCCTCGAGGATCTCCTCAAGCTTCGCGGGTTTCTTGTATGAACATTCTATCTTTTGGCATAGTTAACCTATGGTAACTGAGGGGCAGTGCTAATCTAAGAGTGACAAGATGAGGGACTTTCTTGGTTGTCTGAGCATTAGCATGTCACTCGTAGGGTGACAAGTTTTATGATTCATCGCACACTCTCTTAGGATGGCCAAAAGATATTGATGCATATTGACACATGAGGTAGCCTCGGAATTGTACATGAGAGAGATGAGAAGTTTGGAACTTCTCGGTCTTAGACTAAATGTCTAGACTAGTTGACAGTTGGATCATTTGATATACTAACTTTGTATATGTGGTTGGATCCCAAAATGGTCAAAGATACCCCAAGGTGGACGCAGTTCCATGGTGTTATTTCGCTTCCAAGACCTTGGAGTCGTGGATTTTCCACTTGTTCGATGGAGTGTAGGCCATGGACATGTTAGGGGTGGAATATGTTATAACCACTGTCCTTGAGGATCTCTATTAATAGGATTGCATGCTTTGGCAATATTAAGTTCATCCCAATTTGGTGAAGTGAAAAGTAGTTGGAAGCCATAAGTTGTTGGGCAGTTTTATGCTTGCCCTAAAGTCAACGTGGGTATCATCTATTGGTTATGTGTGAAAACACAATCTCCATTCAGTCTTGGATGAGGATTGGATAGCGGAGATCTCATTGTCAGAATACTGTACTCGGGGTAAGTGGAACTAGGACTTGTTTGTGCATTAAGTGGACTAGTATTTGCCAACAACTAATGCAAGATGCCATTTGGTATGATAGTTGAGTTGTGTTGTGGGTCTAAGGGTTGTTATGGTAGAGCTTGGTGCACTTTAAGACTGAATGTCCTTTTGGGATTCAGCTCTTGGATGACAATTGGTTTGGTCGTAAGCAATTGAATCTTTGTAGCAGGGTCTACAAGAGAAGACTTACACTGGCCTCAATAAGAGGCAGTGGACTTGAATAGATGCTATGGACGCATGACCGGATCCATGGATTCGCTTACATAGGCTAGTCTCCTTATGCATTCACAAGGACGTGAATTGAACAAAAGAAGGGAAGTATGTTACATCCCGATAAGTCTGGACATGGACTACCTCAGGTTAGGATTAAGGCTTAGCTGAGGCATGGGGACCTGGAGGGTTCACACATGGGCTTAGGGCGCTAGCAGGATGAGGTCTAGATTGGCTAAGAGCTTATAATTAATAGCCTATGGCTAATAATGGCTAAAATCTTATAAATAAAACAAAGGCCAATAATTGCTCGATTATTTCTACATAAGTGACCTTGGGGAAACTTATGAGTTATTGAGGTATCCATGCATTAGACGAGGGCTACCAAGGGCGTGCAAGCCCTCATGACCATAGAGCTCCAAGGTGGGTGGTTTGGCCTCGTGGTATGGGATGCTAAATTGGGGCCATCAATACCAAGTAGACTCACGGCAATCAAACCTCAAGCTCGGGGGTGGTTCGAGGCACCGAACCTACAGTTGGGTGGTGAGTCGCTAGCACGATCAATCATGGTCATGCGGATTGGATCAATTTTTTACACTTCGGGTTTATATTGAGGAAGCCATATCACACGACTTTGTAGATTTTCGCAAAGCTTTGGCAATGTCCCTCACGCATGCCTCTTCACATGTCTACAAGATTTGGGTGTATCATCAAAGATTACATGGGACATCACAACACTTTATGAGTTAGTTGCAGATTGGGTTAGAGCTCCATGAGCATGTCATAGAAGATCTCTAGCATGATTGGAGTGAAACAAGGTAGTCCTTTGTCCCCGATCTTATTTGGGCTCTACATTGATGAGATCCCTAACTTCATTGACAAACTAGGTGGCATAGGTTCTCATCTAGAAAACACCTTGATTCCCCTCCTACTGTATGAAACTCACTACACAGGCATTTGGATGCATTGAACACTTTTTGTGAGCATAATAGTTTAAGTGTAATAAGATTATGCTCACACCTGTTTGGAGGAATTTCATGATGTTAAAGGTAGAGCTTTAAAAGTAACTTGGAGCTCTCTATAGAGCAAGGCTTCTTAAGTCAAACTGTGCATTAAAAATGGACATTTGAGAAAGAAGAAGTTGGCAGATCAAGCAAGCGAAGTTAGCTGCTTTTGGTTTGCAATTGACTCTGTCACAAAATTCCTTACAACTTCTGTTTTTCTATTGTTCATGTGTGGCATGTGGAGCCTCTCCCTTCATACCATTCTTACCAAGAGAGAATGCCATTCTAACTAAGAGAGAATGGAAGTGGTGCCACTATCCTATCCACCAATGTAGGTAGGGGGAATGGCAGTGGTGCCATTCTCCTTTAAGGAGAGGAGATCACTCTATAAAAAAGAAAATATATCCAAATATTGATATAGAAAGGTTTTTACTTACAACCTAATTTACTCGATCTTTGTGACCTTTTACTAAGCCTTGTGGTGGCTTTGGTGTTGAGATATCGAGCTCATCTAATGAGGCGGTGGACACTGATGACCTGCCTAGGGGATAGGCCCCACTTACACCACTGGCATGGTTGGTGAGATCATGGGTGATATGTGGCCACTGGGATAACAAGTGACAGCCATACTAGAGACTGGCATAGTTATAGCGCCAGCTTATTTAGTTGGATTCACACTATAGAGCGTCAGCTTATTTAGTTGGGTTCACACTATAGAGAACCCTAGTATGTATTTGGTTGAGTACCTTTCATATTGTGTGTACTCTTATCCTTGTATATGGTGTGTTGAGTGTTGTGTGAAGAAGAAGAAGACTTTCAGCCTCTCACCTTGTGTATTCTCTTCTAGGGTTTTGTGAGTGTGTGTGTGCTTGTTGCAAGAGCTCAAGCTCTCTTCTCCCTACATCTTTTCATGGTATCAGAGCCTGGTTCATGCTAAGGGCTGAGCTGCAAGCAAGAAAAGCACAGGAAGCGATACGAGGGTAAGAGCTTCATCTACTCTTCCCTATTTGTGTTGGCAACTACACCCTTGTCGGAAGGTCTACGGGAGGCACCGGAAACGATCTCTGATTGAGGAGCTTTCTTCACGGGAGTAAAGCTATAGGACTACTGTAGTGTCCTATTGGACAATATTTTCCAGGCCGAAAACGCTTTCGGGCGCGTTAGGACCTCCGTTTTTTAGAAAGCAGGCGATTTCAAGCACTGCAGGTAAGTCATCGATTCTCTGCAGAACTCTATTTTAAGAACTGCAGGAAGACAGATTGGTTGTGCAGACATTGTGTGTGCTGCAAGGAGGTCAACAGTTGCCATTAGGTGTATGTATGCACATTGAGGTCACTGGTTGTGACATTTGAGTGTAGTACAGTACCACTGCAGAAAATAGAGCAGTTTGTGCAGGACAAACCAGAGTGCTGTTTCTGGTAAATTTGTGTGTCTGGCAATATGTCAAATGATGGCATAAACGAGTCTTGGACATTTTATCTAATACAACGGAGCATATGGGTATTTCTTCCAATCTAGCTACAGTCACGTGTATGCATGACTTTGATTTTATCTTTGGATGACTTGTTTTGTTTGCCTAGACAATGCCTGGATTTTCTGCCTGTGTTTGTCCATAGGACAGGAACACCTCGCACCATGTGGACATGTATGTGCACACGTGTTTGGGACTGATAGATGGTCTACATGTGTTTTGCATGTGGTAAGTATCCCCAAAAACTCAATTTACAGCTTTATGAGTTCACATGCTAATAATTATTGGTGTAGGTTCACACTCACTTATAAGTGACCGGACAACTTATAAGTGAGTACACATTGAGCAGGACTTATTTAATACATGTGGCAGCCAAAAGTTGGGCACTGGACAATATTTGGGCCTTCTTCACGTAGGTGCCCCCTTCTGGACCTAAAAAGCACCCATCAAAGCTATTTATGGCGGTGGGACTCTATTACTAAAAGAGAACCCCAGTTAGGTACTAAAGAGAACCCCAGTTAGGGCTGGTGGGCGCATGCTTTTCTGGTGTGCATGGAGTTGGTCGATTGGTTTTCTCTCTGTTTTACAGCCTGCTGCAGCCATCTATCGCGACATAAGCCTACTAGGTGTCAATAGAAGGCTGGCCAACTGTGTTTGCAAGTTCTCCCACCACTGGCCGGCTGTTTACAGGTCTGAAAAGCTTCTGGCCAGGAGGAAGAGCTGGTTGAAGGGCTGGGAACAGATCCTCTACTGTTTACAGGTCTGAAAAGCTTCTGGCCAGGACATATAAACAGGAGGAAGAGCTGGTTGAAGGGCTGGGAACAGATCCTCTACTGTTTAAAGACCTTCTGGCTTGTGTGCAGCTGCTGGTCGATTTTGTGCTATGGCTACTCAGGGCTGGTTGACTGCTGTAACCAGCCTTTGAGGGCTGGTCGGCTTGCTCTATGAGCCAAACAAGAAGAAGACGATGATGTTGAGTTGTCTCGGGCTGATGTGGGAGTGCTATGGGCTGTCCATAGTTGTCTTGCATGTGCTTGATGATGCCGGGAATGCTCACTTGTGCTAAGAATTGTCAGCAAATTCAGTTCATGTTATGTTTTCTTGTTTTCATACTTGTATTGGAAGAGATAGGTGCTAGCCAGCGGAGAATCCCCTGGGCACCCGTGAAGTTGTATTTGGAAGTAGACTCCTTACTGGTAATCTAACCATTAAGAGGGGGAGGGGGGGGTCAGCCCATCTTCTAGCCCCTAGTGTGCTGTACTGTGCAGAGTTGTTATCTTCTTTCTATTTGGCATGCTTATGTGTTTATTCAATTTTCATGATTGATAAGATTTCTGTGTTATAGCTGCCCTTCCGTTTACATTGGTATCAGAGCCTAGCTTTTTACACAATTGTGCCTAATATGATGCTGGATATGGCTGTAAGGAGTCATTATCCGTGAGAGAAGGTTGGAATTTTGAGGTAGCCCTCATCTTATTGTCGCGCCTCGAAAGAGGTTACTTTTGGTTTAAGCGACAGTGAGAGTGTGGAAAGACTTCGTGGCCCTCCTGTCTGTGTAGGGGTGCTGTTGCACCCTTGCAATCTATTCAGTATCATACTTGGGGAGCTGGTAGCAAGTGATTCCGGGGCACGGAAATTCTTTTCTTTCTGAAAATCTGGAAGAAACATTATGGCCAGCCAGTCAAATCATTCTGTGGAGGACTCTATCACCTATAATCGCCACATGTAGGAAGAGGATAGAGACAGGGATCATGTTGGGGCTTTGGCAGATAACGATCCACCGTTGTCTGTTAGGCCTGAAGATCAGCGGGATATGGATGCCTTGATGAATGAGCTTGAAGAGCTCCGTGCTTTGGGAAGAGCCCAGATGTACAGAGGATCATCGAATCCAAGTCTCATGCCAAGGCTGATGTGGTCACCTTTGATGCAATTGGTCAACATATGGGAATTGACAAACCTCGAGAGTTGGCTGTTGCTTATTTAAAAAGCCGTGGCGATGTTGTTTCCGATGATGAGGACAAGAGGGTCTTCACACGACAGCCTCGCAGGCTATCCCGTGAAGGGAATTCTAATGATGTTGTGAGACCCGCACCAGTGATGTAAGAGGGCATGCAGCCCGAACAAGTGATGTGAGTGGGCATGCAACCCGAGCAAGCATTTTGAGGGAACTTGCAGCTCATGCAACAAATATGAGGGGGCATGCAGTCCGAGGAGATCATGTACACCGATATGCAGCTCGAGGGGACGATGAGGGGTCTTCAACCTATTTGAGAGATAAGGACGATCTTCATGCATTGTCGGTGGTATCTCCACCTTCTAGATATGTACGTGCTCCCAGAGTTTCATCCAGAGTGGGAGATGTTGCAAGGGAAATCAGCCCTAGACCTAGGCACCATCACCATCGCAGACATGACGAGGAGGATGATGTATTAGAGCATTGGGAAGCTCGTCATAGCAAGAAGGCCAAAGAGTTTAAGTTAGGGGACAAGGACATCAAATTCGAGAGCTATAATGGAAAGTTGGATACTACCAAGGCACTTGCTTTCATAAGGCGATTAGAAATAGCCTTTTGCACTGAGGAATTTACCGAGAAATCTATACTCAGGCATGTGGGTATGCATCTTAAAGAGACTGCAAGTGAGTGGTGGATGGCAAAGCTTTTGTACAGGACGGCTGCTCATACATGGAGTGCTTTCAAGGCGCGATTCTATGATCAGTGCCTTCCTTCTAACTTCGAAAAGGATATACGTAAGGAATGGAATTGGCTAACACAGGATGAAGGTGAATCCGTTTCCTCTTATGTCTCAAAGTTTTGGCGGATTCTTCTCAAGGTCACACCTTTCATGACGATTAGTGAGAACGAGAAGAAAAGAAAGTTTGAGTCAGGGTTCCAAAGAATCATTCTGAAGATCCTTGCAGTGTATCCCCACAACACCTTACAAGAGCTCATATATCCGGCCACTATTTCTGAGGAGTTGCATGGTAAGGGAGCTTCAAAAAGACAAGAATTCAGCTCATACAAGGGAAAATCTAGAGCTGGAAATGAGCAAAAAAAGGGTGGACAACCACCTAAGTTTATGCCTAATGAGTCCAAGGATGCAAAAGGGGGCTCGGAAAAGAAGCCGAGGGGTGAAAAGGATGATCCTAAGTTGTCCAGACAGCATATTTTTTATTGCATGAGAGAGGGAAAGTGTTTCACATATGCAAGCAAGGATCACATGAAATCTCAATGCCCCCAGAATCTCAAAAAGAATAATGTGCAGGATGCAAAACTGAGTGTGAATGTTATACCTGATGTTCAGGGTAATACTGCACATGAACCAAAGAGCAGGATCTTATGCAAAGCTTGGGACAAGTTAAAGGACCAAACAACTTTATTCCTTTTTGATAATGCCTCAACAGATAACTTTATATCCATACATATGGCTGTTGCTCTTGAGCTAAAGCCCAAGGAATTGGTCATGGAATTTTATGCGGATGCTGTCTTTGAGGGCAAGGAAGTTAAGGTCACTCCTATCATAGGGAAGCTTTGCATACAGATACAAGGATATTTGGATCATGAAGACTTCCTCGTGGCACCACTTACCGGATGTGATGTAATACTTGGGATGCCTTGGCACTATCATTTGGATCCCAAGATTTTGCATAAAGAAAAGAAAGTGATGTTTACTCATAGGGGTAGGGAAGTTTGTATTGATGCGGGTACTATTGGGAGTACCATACCCGTTCTAAGCCATATTTCTATTTCCAAGGCAATAAAGAAATCAGTTTGTTCTTACTTGGTCTTTGTACTTGATAATGTTGAGCATGATGCTGTAAATCCCACAGATCAAGATAAGATTGATTTCTTGAGTGAGTATGCTGATTGTTTTGCTGACTCCCTACCTCGACAATTACCCCTAGAGAGGCCAAAGGATCATTGTATTTATATAATCCCTGGTAGCTCTCTTCCTAACCGACCTTCTTATAGAGTGGGTGCTCCCCAACAAGAGAAAAGCATGACTGAAGTGAATGATTTGCTTGAGAAGGAGTTGATAAGGCCAAGTTCTTCGCCTTATTGTTCTCCAGTTTTACTTGTGCAGAAAAAGGATGGGACATAGAGAATGTGTGTTGATTACAAGGCCCTTAACAAGGTTACTATCAAGAACAAGTTTCTGATTCCTCGAATCGATGATATTCTTGATAAACTTGAGGGAGATGCTTGTTTCAGTCGCATTGATCTTAAGAGTGGTTACCATCATATTCGAGTAGTACCTCAAGATATGCACAAAACGGCTTTTCAAACATCATTCAGGTTATATGAGTATTTGATTGTGCCATTTGGACTTACAAATCCTCTCGCCACTTTCAATAGAATGATGGACAGAATTTTTAGACCTCACCGAATGTTCACAGGAACGTTCTTTGATGATATTATTATCTTTTCAAAGAGTGAGGCTGAATATAAAGAGTATTTTGCCATTGTTTTTGAAGAGCTAAGGAAACACAAGCTTTTTATCAATGGAAAAAAGAGTGAATTCTGCTTGTTAGAAATTCACTATTTGGGGCATATTGTCTCCAAAGATGGAGTATGCATGGATCTCGCAAAGATTCAAGCCATCAAGGATTGGCCAGAACTATAGAATGTGCATCAAGTTAGGAGCTTTATTGGTTTATGCTCTTATTATCATTGATTTATTTGACACTTTGCTTTCTTGGCTTCGCCGTTCCATGATCTAACGAAGAAAAAAGTGGCATTCCGTTGGTCAAATCCCGAAAAGACAGCTTTTAAGAAGTTGAAGGATGCCATCATCTCAAGGCCTGTTCTTATTATTCCATATTTACATGTGGTCGAGTGTGATGCATGTGGAGATTGTTTGGGGGTTGTTCTGAATCAAGAGGGACATGCAATGGCTTTTGAAAGCCGCCGCCTACAACATGCGGAATCGTATTTGCAGGTTTATGAGAAAGAATTGTTGGCCGTTATTCATGCCCTTCAAACATGGAAGCATTATCTTTTGGGGGCTGAATTTATGGTAAAAACAGATCACCAGAGTTTACGGCACTTTCTTACACAATCTAAACTCTAAGAAAAGCATCTAAGGTGGACAGACTTCTTGTCCATGTTCCATTTTCAGATTTTGCATACCCCAGGCAAGAAGAATTTGGTGGTGGATGCTTTGTCACGCAGGTCTCAAGTGCATGTCGTAACTACCACCATCATCAGGACTTGTCGAGATGCGAGATATGTATGCTTTGGACACAGATTTTCAGCTTATTTGGGTTGATTTGAATGATGGCATGCTGCTCCATCTTATTCGATTAGAGATGGGTTTCTGATAATGTAAAATCTTATTTGTGTGGTGAGTGAATTGCGCCAAAAGGTTATGGAAGAGTGTCAAGCTCTGCCATATGCTGGTCATCGTGGTATTCTAGCTACTACACAAGCTTTGGAAAGATATTTCTTTTGGCCAGCTCTACGCAAGGATATTGAAGCTTATGTACGAGAGTGCAGAGAGTGTCACAAAGTCAAGTTTGACAGACACAAGACACCTCGTTTGCTTCAGCCCTCACCCATTCCACAAGAACCATGGGAAAGCATTGCTATGGATTTCATTATGGGTTTGCCGAGATCGGCACATGGAAATGATGCTATATGGACTATTATAGATCGTTTTAGCAAACAGGCACATTTTATTTCAATGAGGAAAACGATCAAGCCAGAGCACACGGCAAAGTTGTTCTTGGCTCAGATTTTCAAGCATCATGGCATGCCCAAGTCTATTGTGGGGGATAGAGATCCTCGAACTACCAGTTTATTTTGGCGGGCATTGTTTGATAACATGGGCACAAAGCTGAGTTTTTCATCAACTTATCATCCTTAAACGGATGGTTAGAGTGAAATTGCAAATTCAGTTGTACTTGACTTGCTCAAGTGTTATGTATCTGCGTAGAAGTCAGATTGGGAAAAGTATTTGCCATTGGTTGAGTTTGCATATAATAACACAGTGCATTCTTCAACTAATAAGACTACGTTTGAGATAGTCTATGGCAAGGTGGTGCTTCCACCTATCTTACGAACAAAAGATGAAATCTTTGCAATAGATGAGTATGTCCGAGATTTGGACATTGCGTTTGCACGGGTTCGGACAGCCATAGAAAGATCTCAAGCTAAGCAGAAAAGGGCAATTGACAAGCACGGGCGAGAGCTTATTTTCAAGGAAGGTGATTAGGTGTTACTTAAGTTTGAGAAAGCACGTCTTCGGAAGCGTCAGGCAAGGAAGGCAAGTTTACTAAGCCTTCAAACAGGTATTACGGGCCATTCCAGATCTTGCAAAAGATAAACGAAGTGGCTTATAGATTGGTATTGCCCGATCACTAGAAAATACAGTGCGTTTCATGTTAGCTTGCTGAGACCCTATGTGGGATCACCTTCTTATAGCTTCTCTCTTTCTATTGTTCATGTGTGGCATGTGGAGCCTGGCATGACATACATGTATGGCTGGTGTAGCCTGACATGGTGTTTCTGTGTGGCATATGGAGCCTGCCATGACAGTACATGTATGGCTAGTGTAGCCTGACATGATAGTACATGAAACCGGCCTTCAGAAATCTGACGGGCGGTGGAACAAACACTCGCACACAAAACACTTCATCACCTATGGGAACCTGGAAAAGGAAAACAAACAAGGGAGCTAGAGTGCTCCTGCAAATAGTACAAGGACATCGATTGGCCCCAAAACGCAATGGCGCCCCTTGCGATATTTCTTTACTTGAACAAAATTTGAGTACAAAGTACAACTTGTCGAATCCTCTACCAATAGGATCCCTCGAAGCTTTCACCCAGGACTTCCAAATAAGAACTCTCGTAATCACAACAAAGCATTCCATAGAGAAGGCACACCTGTACGACACCTCCCTACTTGAAAAGGTCTTCTCCATCTCTATCATGGATCCCACAACCCTTTCCCAAACAGCAGTAGGGCTGTACCAAACCATATAACCTTCCTATAGTCGCAGCTTGCATGTAACCTCGAGAAAACTAGAACCTGTTTACATGAATCCAAAGACATTCCACCTGAAACCAAAGACCTGTATCTGATAAACCATAGACTTTTATCCATAAACCATAGGCATGTTTCCTCGATACCAAAGTCCTGTTTCTTCTCGAAAAAACAATGTCCTATTTCCACGACAGATAAACCCACATATGCACCATCCAATCACGGTGCCAAAAACCTAGAGAGAGAAAGATAGAGGACGCGTCAAGCAATCCCTGAATACACATAAGTCCTAGACGAAGAGCAACACACATCTCTTCCAAGAACATCATCATGTGTATATGTCTCCTTCAGCTCACCTCCTTCCACCACAAGAGAGAGAGAATCAAGCATGTTGTTCAGCCCTTATGCCTTTGTGGCCGCCTGCAGTCCCTCTAGCTGGCCGACTGACTGTAGAGAGTCTCCTGCCTTGCGCTAGTTGCTGGCTGAAGCCCATACGTGCAACTACCTGGCGTAGAGAGCCTCCACCTGATACCCGCCTGGCTGCAGCCCACTTGGCGCCCATAGCTGACTGTCGCTCGCTTGCCTGTAGCCCATGTGCGCAGCAACACCCTGAAGTCCTTGTGCGCAGCAGCCACCTGTAACCCTTGTGCACAGCAGCCTGTAGCCCATGCGCGCAGCAGCCGCCTGGCCTATGTGTGCAGCAGCCGCCTAGCCTCCCTGTAGCCCTTGCGCAGCAGCACCCTGCTGTGGCCCATGTGCGCGCAGCAGCCTAATCACCCACCTAGTAGCCCATGCGCTAAACCATAGGCCTGTTTGTAATCCATGCGCAGCAGCACTTGCACCAAGCATACTCGCAGCATTGCCAACTCCACACTGCGACCTCTCAAGGGGATGCGCGCACTGGTCCATGCGCCACCCTCCACTTTTATAAAGAGGTGATCGCTTTTTCAAAAACGCCAAAAGCAATAATAGAAAAACGCATGCCTTCAATAATAATTTTTAGCCTTCAAAGGTTTATTAAACCTTATAAACTTTAAAAATTCTTTTTGTCCCCTTTCACACTTGGGCTGGCCACACATATGAGTTTCCTTTTCACATCCAAACTGATGCCTTTCACACTGTCCATCCTATGCCCGTGCCCGTGTCCACCTGCTTGTTGTCCGGAGAGAAAAACAAAGGGTCATAACAGTACTTGTGTGGCTTGTGGGGCCTAACATGGTGTACATGTATGGCTCATGGAGCCTAACATGATGTGACGCCCTGGGACTAGCTATCCTGGAGATTTTCTATACTTATGTTCTGGTAAGGTTCCGGAAGGATCATGAGTCCTGGACATTTTATCTGATACAACTGAGCAGATGGGCATTTCTTCCAGTCTAGCTGCACTCATGTGTATGCATGACTTTGATTTTATCTTTGGATGACTTGTTTTGTTTGCCTGGACAATGCCTGGATTTTCTACCTGTGTTTGTCCATAGGCCAGGGATGCCTAGGCACCCTGTGGACATGTATGTGCACACCTGTTTGGGATTGACAAGTGGTCTACATGTGTTTTGCAGGTGGTAAGTATCCCCAAAAACTAAATTTACAGCTTTATGAGTTCACATGCTAATAATTATTGGTTCAAGTTCACAACACTCACTTATAAGTGACCGGACAACTTATAAGTGAGTACACATTGAGCAAGACTTATTTAATACATTCTCGGAAAAAAAAAATTCTCAGAAAAAAAAAAGACTTATTTAATACACATCGTGGCCAAAAGCTAGGCACTGGACAATATTTGGGCCTTCTTCACGTAGGTGCCTCCTTCTTGGTGAGCATGGAGCTGGTTCACTGGTTTTCTCTCTGTTTTACAGCCTGCTACAGCCATCTATCGCGACAGAAGCCTACCAAGTGTCAATAGAAGGCTGGACGACTGTGTTTGCAAGTTCTCCTAACAACTGGCCAGCTGTTTACAGGTCTGAAAAGCTGCTGGCCAGGGTATATAAACAGGAGGAAGAGTTGGGAATAGATCCTCTACTGGTTGAAGACCTTTTGGCTTGTGTGCAGCTGCTAGTTGATTTTCTTCTGTGGCTATTGAGGGCTGGTTGACTGCTGTAAACAGCCTTTGAGGACTGGTCGGCTTGCTCTATGAGCCAGACAGGAAGAAGACGATGATGTTGAGTTGTCCCGGGCTGATGTGGGAGTGCTATGGGCTGTCCATAGTTGTCATGCATGTGCTTGATGCCGGGAATGCTCACTTGTGCTGAGAATTGTTAGCAAATTCAGTTCATGTTATGTTTTCTTGTTTTCATACTTGTACTGGAAGAGATAGGTGCTAGCCAGCGGAGAATCCCTAGGCACCTATGAAGTATTTGGAAGCAGACTCCTTATTGGTAATCTAACCATTAAGGAGCGGGGGTCAGCCCATCTTCTGGCCCCTAGTGTGGTGTACAGTGCAGAGTTGTTATCTTCTTTCTATTTGGCATGCTTATGTGTTTATTCAGTTTTCATGATTGATAAGATTTCCGTGTTATAGCTGCCCTTCCGTTTACAGACTCAGGTAGAGGACTTCGGCGTGCAAAGCAAGGGAGACCTCACTTGTGTCCCTCCACATTGGCAGATGTTATTCTCTAGAAGAAAATGCATGTATTAACTGTTTTTAAGGATTGTCTACAGGCGTGTAGCCTGTCGGTGAAGGGTTTTGCCTACACACACATATACACACACGCGCGCGCGCACACACATATATGGTTCAAAGATTATAGAAGAAATACCCTATGAACATGTTTGATTGAAAAAGACTGGAACCTTTTTTTGAGTTCCATGACCTCCGTAAAAGAGGTTGCAAGATTCTCACTTCTAACCTTCCACTGCCCCATTACCTGCACCAATATACCAATGAAGACCAATAACCTTGTGAAGAGACCATGATTGTGCAAGTCCAAACTCTAGAAATAGTGCATTTTTTAAAAAAATACCCACCTGCTTGCACACCAGCTTTGAGTCCCCTTGTGCGTTAATATGGCATATGCCTTGGTCCAAGGCCCCTTGTAAACCAACAATGAGTGCTCGATACTCTGCAAAATTGCATGTGGCAATGCCAACTCCTTTTGCAAGCTCACAAAGCTGCACAAATTTCCATCCATATGCTCAGTATAGCTTGAGAAAATTATCAAAACAGTGACTCCAACTCTTACTCTATTGAATCGAAAATGAGATGCTGAATTCAAGAAAATCTCTCTCACCTAAGATATTAATTTACCTAAGTTTGTGGGGGTGTCAGCTCTGGACAGCGAAATTGTGGCCTTGTGGTTTCTATGCCCCTCCCCCTATTGAATGAAAGGGGTACGAAGGACCCTATGCCAAGCATTGGGCACCCTACTGCTAGGCAATCAAGCACTCATCGGACAACCATCCCACATGGGTCCACTCTCTCCTTCCGAGAAGGAGTGAGACTAACAATGACCCTATTCCAAGTATTGGGCACCAACGAACCATGCATAGTTGGCCCTTCTCTTTTTCTTTTTGCTTTTTGACCACACATGATGGGGAAAAGAGTCGATAAAAAACTATAAGTGGTGATGACCCCAATCACATGCTAGTAAGTGGCCTTTAGAGGTGGTTCAAGAATATCTTGGGAATGCTATGTGGATTACAAGACAATACTTGAACCCTCTTCCCTTGCTCAAAGAGTAGCTAAACCAAGCACCTCAATAAACTTTGGAACATAAGATTTTTTGTGGCCTTGGAGTTTCTATGCTCTCCACCTATTGATTATAAGAGGTGGGGAAGGAACCTATGCCAGGCAATGGGCACCCTACTGCTGGGCAATCGAGCTCTCGTTGTCGTTGGGCAACCATCCTTGCCAATGTCTCCTTCCAAAGAGGAGTGAGACAAACAATGACCCCATTCCAAGCATTGGGGGCACCAGTGAAACATGCATAGTCGACTCTTTTCTTCCTTTTTGCTTTTGACACACATGACAGGGGACAGAGTCGAGGCAAAACTTTTAAAAAGTGATGACCCCAATCACATGTTAGTAAGTGACCTTTAGAGGCGTTTGAACAAGGTTTTATGTGCATTACAAGAAAATACTTGAACTCTCTTCCCTTGCTCAAACAGTAGCTACACCAAGCACCTCAAAGTCCTTTGAAACATCAAATTTTCTGCAGTCTATGTGTCATTATAGTGTACTCACCACGGAACCATCTGGGTTCTTAAGAATGGCTCCTGCTCCAGCTTTGCCTGGATTGCCTTTGGATGCACCATCAAATTCGAGGCTAAAAACACCCTGCATTGATTGACATACCCTGCTGCATAAGGCACTAAAAGAAGTAACCAGTGCAATATCACATCATACCAACTAAGCTGACAGAAAGCCCCAAAAACTGGATAATATGCGGCGCCTAGAGCTGCATACCGGGCCGTCTGTTATTTCAACTGAAGGCTGCTGTCCTGCCACAAGCTTCTTACGGCGTTGACTGGTCACCTTAACCATTGATCCAGCTCTTGAACCTAATTGACTCATTAGATTTCCACATTCCACAAAATATTTATATTTGAGTGGCAATGATGTTCACAATTGTAAATGAAGTGATACAAATGCTGCGTACATGCATACACACATACATACAAACACAAACAAATACATACAGGCATACAACATACATTTACACAGATATATCAATGTATAATAGTTAACCCTAAGTGAAGAAAAGTGGCCCATCTGTGCAGAAAATATTAAAAATGAAATCTCCCTCCCTCTCTCTCTCTCTCTCTCTCTCTGTGTGTGTGTGTGCGCGCGCGCGCGCGTGTTTTGTTGGAACAAGGTGAACTGCGGGGTATGCTTTCTTATTGAGTTGGAACTGGTACCTAGTTGTTCGTACAAGCAGGTTCGCAAATCCGAAGTATGCATTATGTGTATATATTGGCCTGCCTTTATAATAGGGAGTATGTATTATGTATAATATATATATATAGATATATATTGGCCTGCCTTTATAATAGGGAGTATGTATTATGTATAATATATATATATATATAGGCCTTTTTTCATGGGTGCGTTAAATAATTATTTATTTAATGCCCACACCTTAGGTGAGCCTAAGGTTATGAACTTTAGGAAGCCCCCCAACATCTTCGCAACCGCCTTCTAAAGCCCCCTAGCGTCTTCCACGACGCCCCCCAACGTCTCATGCACTGCATTCTCTTCCACAACACGGCAGATGCCAACGACGGGGGAGAGACATCCTCGGCAACAATCGAGCTGTTCTTGGCTACTGGGCGTGAGCGGAGACTCCATGTTGGTGGGCCATACATTCTGTCCATGCTCTAGTTTCTCCTTTATGAACTGTGTTTCTTATGTGGAGTCACCCCAACTGTACGGAACCTTCCGTTGCCAATGCTAATCGATCAAGTGACTTTAGTCATTTATACAACCAAACCCCAAGGTCTACCACCAGAACTGTGTGCAGGTCCTACCCCAAAAATGTGTGCAGGTCCATATCACCCCAAGACCCTGGCTTGCACCGATATTAGCCTGGCTCAGGTACTGTTGATATCAAAAATCGACTTTGAGAAACCCTTTCTTGCAGATGTCACAAATCACCAGATCACCTTTGGATATGCGTATCCATCATTGTTTGAATCCCAAATATTGTGCTGAAGATCTGAATCATCCAACAATTTCTTGTTAAAAAAAGAAACGTTGACGAACATCACTGCCAAGCTCAATTTTTTTTTTTAGCTTCATTTTGATCGCAAAAAAAAGAACTTAAGGTTCGTAAGACAAAAAATAATTAATTATTGAGAAAAATGATTTGGATCGCTTATTGGCCTGTCTTTATATAAATAGTTTTTGGGACTCCATCCACTATTTTTATTTAATCAAATGTAGAAAAACATTTTGGTGTCATATTGGCCTCCCCTTATAATAATTAGGGAGTATGTCTGCCTTAAGAGGCCTTAGCATGCACTTAGGGTTGTGTCCCGCGTTGAATCGGACTTGGGGACTGAACACAAGTGTCTCTAGTGATGATGTTTCATGCACAAATTATGGACTTACTCAAGTATGGAGTCTTACTCAAGTATGGAGTCTTACTTTGGTGAACTTGTAGGGGAAAGTAGTGTATACACCCAATTAGATTTTTTCTCTCTGAAACGATAGTTTTTAGGCAATACTTTGGTGAACTTGTAGGGGAAAGTAATGTATACACCTGATGAGAGACACCTCATGGTTAATATCACCAAAGCAAGGTCTTGGTATTTATTAGCACTTCACACAAACATAGAGTAGGTAGGTCTTTTCTATACAAAGGAACCTAGGTGGAGATCACCTCATTATGTTTACCTTGGAGTGACCTTCCCACATCTACTCTTCTCCATGGACCAACCGCACATGCCCGCTTGATGAGAGGATATGCAACCCTGGCATGCCTAGAGAGAAAGTGCTTCTCTAGGCTTGCTTCTAGGAGCCCCACACCAAGCGTTAGCTTTTTGACACTTTGGTGCACCCTGGGGTAGATTTAGGAAAGGAGGATAAGAGACTATAAGTGATGATGCTTTCATGCATCATCCAAAATAAGCCATCAATACTAGTGAGATTATCTTAGCTAACTATCCCTTGGTCCTAGATGCACATTTTCATGGATAGCCCCTATTAGAAAATATGGTGTCACATGTTTACATAATTGAGGGGGAAGTGTTAGAAACATAATTTGGGTGATATCACTTGTGTAATGTTGGAAGGATAAGCACATGGGTAGGTGCTATCTTAAAAAGGTGACAACTCATGGATAAGAATGCCACATGGCAAAGAGTCTTGGAAAGGTGACAACTAATGGATAAGGATGCCACATGGCAAAGAGTCTTTGTTAGAGGGCTATCTATATTAGAAGCCTCTCATTGTATGGTTGATAACATATTAGAAGCCTCTCATTGTATGGTTGATAGCATATTGCAATACATTCGGTTGAGTGTGCTCATTGGTGTCCACATCTATTAATCATGGATTATCTTAATTATTTTGAGCCTCCCTAATCTAATCTGTTTCATTATGTGAAATACTCTACCAAGCCTATCCCTAGCACTTTAGATTCTTAACATGGTATCAAAATTTGGTAGAGAGTTTGGAGTAGATTTGCACATTGGTTCATTTGATTAGGGTTTTTATGCATTTTGTTGTTTCATTTTGGAAAATTGGCACACTCATTATCTTAGGAAGAGATTATTTCTGTGATCGCCTTGTTTAATGGTCCAATGGATGGATTGAAGGTTTCTTAAAGCTACCCAATGGAGTAAGCAAGTGAAGATTTCAACAACATCAAGATTATGGGATTCTACATCCTCAAAGAAACTACCAAGAAAACATTTATGTCTTAAGAAAGGATGGTTTTGAGTTTATTTGCCTCAACGTCACCTATACAATGATTAAACTTTCCAGAGAGTAGATTTGCCCATTTTTCATGCACAATTTGCCTCTACCCCCTCTTTTGGGTTAGATTTTTTCTAGACCACTTATTGGATGGATTGAGCCTCATCTTGATGCCTTTTTCTTCGTGCATGACCCAAGAGAACTTCTCTCTCTTTGGAAAAGTACAAGAAGTATCACCAAGTTATTGCTGACCATAAATTATTTCTTGAAGGATTAAAGAACACTCTTACAAACAAGCTTACGAACTTCTTCTTTCTCCACATCTTCAGATCTACAATGTGTTTTATGTCAGCTTATTAAAGAAGTATATCTCAGATCCTACTCATATCTTGGAGGATGATTAAATAACAATGCTAGTTCAAGGTCAAATAGAGTTGGAACTTGAGAAAGTTTTAAAAATTAGAGAAAAACCTCTAAGGAATAGGATATTATGGGAATACTTAATCAAGTGAAAATGCTTTCTGGCAAAAGATGCCACATGGAAGAACTGTGAGATGAGGACATCTTGATTCTTTAAGTGGGGGAGAATGTAAGGACCCTCTTACCCTATGCTTGATTAATGCAAATTTATTAAACTATGTAATTATTATAGAGAGAGAAAAAGTGTAAAGCAGTTTGTGAGATGAGGACATCTTGGTTCTTTAAGTGGGGAAGAATGTAAGATCCCTCTTACCCTATACTTGATTAATGCAAAATTTATTAAAGTATGTAATTATTATAGAGGGTGAAAAAGTGTATAGCAGTGTATTTTGTATTGTAGATATACAAATTATTCCTAAAGCTTTAACAATAATTTGAACATTAAAATTAAGTGAAAATACCAAGTTTACATGCTCAAAAATTTAAAAATAAGTCCTTGGGGGCCTCTGTGCAAATGTGCATGCACCCCTAACATTAATAAAGTAAAAAATAATGCCTTGTTAGGGCCTATGTGCACATGTGCATGCACCCCCAACATTAATAAAGTAAAAATTTTAGAAAGTAAGAAAATTAAGTGAAATGAAGGTTAAAAAGAATGCAACATGTGTTAATTCCCTAGTATGAATTTTGTGTTAATTATGAAGGCTAAAAATGAATTTAGGATGGGTTATTACCCTAGTATGAATTTTGGGGCTAAAAACATTAAGGTTTCCATGTTAAACAAATTAATTAAACCTTGTAGGTGTGTGCACATTAGTAAAATTAATTGGCAAAGGGATAAATCCTTAAGGTTGGCAAGCTTTGGTAAAACCAAGGATAGATTTGGCTTAGTGGAAAGTGGAAAACAAATTGTGGTATTTGGGACGTGGTAAATGGTAAATGGTATACCCAAAACTAGGTATCATGCTCATCTCTATTAGTTAACTTGGAAAAAAAGGGCTCATGCATATCCTAAGGTTTAGTCTAGCTTACAAATAACTCAACCATGGCCTACAAAATCTTAAGTTAACTAAACCATGAGGAGATCCCACCATTCTACTCTAGTTGCCCACAACTAAGCTTAGTTGAGAATGGTAGGCTAAGCCATCCACTTAGAATAGGTGGTTGTGCAGGCTAGAGGGCATTGGGTTTTAAAATGACCATTCCCACCTTCATTTTTCCCATATGTACTTCTAAGGGGCTACAAGCTATCATTTTCGTCATCATTATGGTCTCTACACTAGTACTTTACCTAGCTTAAGTACTTAATTGGGCTTATACACATCTTTATTGGGATACTTTTGGAGATGAAAACAGAGCTAAAAAAACTCGTTGACTTTTGGAGGGCTTTGAGGCCTACACATCACCCCCTAGCAAGGGTGTACATAAAAAATCAAGGTTACATACAAGTGGGTGCCCAAACCCCTTTCAAAAAATTAAAATTTTAAAGTATAGTTATTCTTGTCTCTCATTTGAATTTAATTATTTAAATATTATGCTAGAATATTGTTTTCCTTTATTTTTACGTTCTCTATGAATTAATAGAGAACATAAAATGATATTTTAATTATAAATCATGACCCCTTGATCATAAAAGTACCAAATAAATTGTTTTAAGTAGGTTAGATGGTGAACCTTGGTTTGTTTCGTAGGATTAGATTGAATAAATAATTTGTATATGTTGCAGTAGTTTAATAATCCCTATCTTAGGATAAAATAGATTAGGAATACCTTAGGAATATTATTGATAACCTAGTGCCCATAACTATTACAAATTGAGTTGGGATTTTATACTTAAGATTACCCAAGTAGATTACCCAAGATTTCAAAAATTAGAGTAGAAAATGTTCGTCTTAGAGGCTCGGTTAATTAAATTAAGGTTGTGTGCATGTGCACCCTTTTTATGCACCAAACCTAAAATGTGCATATGAGCCTTTCATATGGGATATGTTTTGATTAATCCAACCAAGATTTTAGCCCAATAAAAGTGTATTGATTTATAGGATTAAAACCCCTAGAGTTGACCATAGAAACTATAAGTAGGATGCTATACTTTAGAGAGAGATAATCCCTTAAAATCTTTTATCTTTCTAGAATGGAAGCTAAGAGAAGGATGATATTTTTTACACAATCCTTGATTTTAGATTTAAATTTGAAATTTTTAATAATAAATTATGCTTGAACTCTAGTTAGATCTTTAAAAAATCCTAGAGAGAGAATGGGTTCTTCTAGTACACTATGGGACCATGTGTCAAGGGAAAGATATTTAGACCTAAGAAAATGAGTAAAGCCTTACCTATAGGCCATGACTTGAAATTTGCATCAAATTTACCCTTGAAAAAAAAAGCATTACCCTAGTTAAATAAGGAAAGAGAAATTGTGGAAATTTGGTTTAAAAAAACATCTTGGTTTAGGTAAATAATCAATACATGTTAACAGACCTTAGGTGAGTAATGGAGCTTAGGAATTCATTTTAATGAAAGGAATATAATGATGAAGTTGTGTGTAAAGAGAAAGCTTTGTAAGGAATAGAAAATACTTTAGTACATTTTAATGTGAATGTAAGAATGTACTTAAAAGTGCAAGCCAACCTTGAATACAAGATGAACCTTAAATAATCCCCTTTTTGAGGGATAAAAGCCCAGAGTTAGAATTGTCAAAGATGTAATGGTAAAAGTTGGTGAAATTAACCTTATTTTATTATGTCTTTTCTCATTAGTCAAAATGTCTAATGTCCGAGGGCCCAATAAGCTACGCTACTTTCATGACCTAAATGTACATCATTGGCATTACACGTCGTAAGCTTGGTGTTTGACTATTCGAAGTTAAAAATATGCCTTAAAGAAGTTTCCGTGCATGGAGTAATGTAAGTCAATGTGGTTAATATATCCCCCTCCCTAATCATGGTTCTGTCCTTAGAAATAGTAGTGAAGTTCAATGGGAGGCTAGTGGTAGAAGCCATTGAAGATCTAATATTAGTTAAAGCAGAATTTTGTATACTGGGTGGATTGATGGGCTTTATAGGATGTCCAGAAGGTGGTTCCGTTTGACGAGAATATCTTTGAAAGTGAGCATAGCCTTGCATCCATGGTGAGTGAGTGCATGAGAGAGACAAGAGAAGAAGAGAGAGAGAGAGAGAGAGAGAGAGAGAGAGAGAGAGAGAGAGAGAGAGAGAGAGAGAGAGAGAGCATAAAACATACATCAACACCATCACTCACCCACATAATCTCTAAGCATGTATGCAACAAAGAAGAAGAGCAAAGAATACAAGCAACTCAATCACAAGAGCAAGAATGCAACTCAATCACAAGAGCGAGAAGACTCAAACTCAATTGTGAGAATGGGATTATGTCTTTTCTCATTAGTCAAAATGTCTTATATACAATAATTTATACAATGCCCAACTATTCTTGGCCTCAATGTATATCACTAGCATTACACAAGTCGTAAGCTTGGTGTTTGACTATCTTTTGGCATTTAAAATGTGTCTTGAAGAAGTTGCCATGCGTGGAGTAATGTTAGCCAATGTGGTTAACATATCCCCCTCCCTAATCATGTCGATTCCATCCCCAGAATCGACAGTGAACCTCTATGGTAGGCTATCGAGTAGAAGTCACTGAAGTTTGAGTAGAAGTCAAAGAAGGATTTCGTGTAATAGGTGGATCAATGGAAGGCTTTGTAGGATGTCCAGAAGGCAGTTTCGATGAGCATATCTTTGACAGTGATCATACGTTGTCTTGCATCTAGTGTACTCACTTGTAGGAGTATTTGGTAAAGTGTGGGACCCTTATTGATGTTGAAAGCCATGCCCTGTTGACTTTTGTCGAATGTGTGCCATTTTGGAAATTCCACCAAAAGTATAATGATAAGCCTAAAAAGGTGAAAGGTGGACACCATGTCTGGGTCCAGTACATCATCATCATAATCCTAGATGAACTTGCATATAGTGCAAAGCATACATTCTTCAGTGAGGAGAAAGGATGGTGGGGGCAAAGGGATGGCAAGGTTTGGAAGATCAGTGGGCCACATCCCATCATGCAATCCACCTTACGATGGTGCTATGATCTTCTCGTCTTAAGGTCCAGCCGTTGTAAGCTCGAATAGAAGTTGCTCCAGCTAAGCTATGGTGGCATCCTTTTTGTTTAGGGCTCTTTGAAAGTCATTGTAGTGCTCAAACATCTGGTTGTGGACTTCATCCAGGAGGTGTTGGCAGTTGTGAGCCATGGTTTTAGCTCTTTAAAGTGTGATAGTGGCATGGGTGAGCTCCTCTTGGGTTTCGGCTCTTGCAGCTCATGCCCCTTCGACCTCTGTGTGAAGGACTTCTAGTTCACATTGCATAAGCGAGCGATTTTGGAGCTAGCTTCAAGGTCTTTGACATGTAATCTATCATTGAGGACAATGGCTCGCAGCCTGTGGGTCTCAAGCTGAGTGAGGTTTATGTGTGCCAGGAGGAGGGCTTGTTGTGATGTATCTCCTTCTGCCTAACCATGTAAGATGTCATTTTTCTGCCAGGTTTTGGAGAAGGGAGGAAAAGGCTATAGGGAAATCTTGCAAGTGGCCTTGTGAATGGAAAAGTGCCTGTGAAAAGCTCTTGGCCAAGGCAAGGTTGCCTTGTTGGATCCACAGTGTGCCTTCGTGATGTTCCGGGCCTCATGGGAGGTAAAAAACTGTTAGCTTTCGAAGTTGAAGGCTTTTTTTAGCACTGTCAGGGATGTTGTGGGAGATGGACCAACACACTGGCTGGACTGGTGCTTGGACCTGTAGTTGTCGACCTGTTGGGGGTATCCATGAGGTTTATCTCAATAAAGTTGGAAAAGGTTTCACATGCCATGGCCTACTGGTCCAACTTCTGCTTCTTGGTGGGTTGGAGAGTCCACGGAGGATAGGGAAGGAGCCACTGGGGTGGGGCGTGCAAATACTGTGGAGCTCGTGTGATGAAAGTCGTTGGTGGCAGTTGACGGCCTGACCCAACTTGAGGTGATCAAGAAGGGAGAGGCTACAACGGCTATACCTAGACATCCAATGGAGGCAAGTTAGCGCGGGTAGTGGTGCGTAGGTCCTGGTGGGTGATGTCTTCCCACTCGTTGCCATCCTTGTTTAACAGGGTCCTTGATGATGTTGCGTAGGTCCTGGTGGGTGATGTCTTCCCACTCGTTGCCATCCTTGTTTAACAGGGTCCTTGATGATGTTGCGAACCATGCCTTATGCTTGAAAAACACGTCGATAGTGAGGGCTAGGGTTAGGTCGGCACCTGTGACATCGCAGACAGTTTCGGTACTAAGATGGGTATCATAGGAAGAAATGAAATAGTGGGAAATGAGAGGGGGCCCTTTGTTTTTATAAGATTTAACTTGGAAACATAGGTACACAATGGGGGTATGTACATTCGTAGGCCATTCTTGGGACTGTGCATACGCAGAACAACATATGTACATTCAAAGCTTTGAACATACATGCTTATGTGTGAACGTGTGTACACTGATGGAATAGGCATGCACAAATAGAAACGTGCGCAGAGGTGAACGTGTGTGCACATCTTGCACTGTGATTTTTTTAAAATTGTATATTTAAATAACCAAAGGTGGTGGTATTTTAACCATTGGCAATCAAGGTGATGAGCCATATTTTCACCTGCCATGGCCCCCCATCCAAAGATGTACCGAGAAGGCCAATGATTAGAGGGGGTTGACTCTGCATCTTGCAACAGCCTTATGTTTCTTGATTCTTCACACTTGTTTCTTTGACTCTTTGTCTGCTTTTTTTGATAATTTTCAATGAGTTTTTTCTGATGAGTGCACTTGTTCATATGGCAAGAGTGAGGTATCTGTTGTTGATCCACATGGCAAGGCTTGTTCGGGAGGCCAGTGGTGGTAGGATATTTTATGGTGCTAGGATCTCCACAGCATGAGAGGTGGCTGAATGCGAGTATCATGTCATAGGTATGTTTGGAGATGGTCCTTGGACTCAATGAATTGGGTAATTTTTTCCTTGCCTTTTGCAAGGTTTATGTTGAGGGTTTCCGTGTTGTTGGGAACCTTGGGTTGCCATTGCCATCTCTCTTTGGTGCTTTTTATTCTGACTGAAGAGGTTGGGGTAGCCGATGGTGGGACCTTAGGGACCCAAATTCTTCTATTACTTGCATAATACCCTTGGGCCACTAGAAGCATGTCAGGCACCCACCGTCTTTGTGAAGTGCTTTTGGTGGAGGTGAGCTTACTCTCGATGAGGCATCATGAACTGCATTGCTTTGGGTAGCTAGAGTTGTCCCTACCTAGCATAGTAGCCATGGGCCTCCAACAACTCTCTTTTGATGAACCATGTTTTTTGTTTGAGGGTCGATGTTTGGGTAAGTGGTTTAGTTGGTGGCATGGCTTTGATTGGCAAATGCTAGACCTTCTGGTTGGGTATCCAGATTTTTAATTGCCCTAGTAACCTTGTTCTTGGATTAATACTTGGTGATACTTGCCGTTGCCCGTCTCATGGAAACATTGGTGGTAGTGGGGATGGGACATGTGGTTCGGATTCTGTAAGGTTAGATGTGTTAGTGGTAGTGATGTTAGCTGGGTTAGTTTTTGGATAGGCCATTTGCGTCAAGGGGTACTCATTGATGGAAAAGGTAGATCTTGTGTAGGTAAGGTCTTTATCGGAGCTTGGTGACTCACCCCTACGATCAAGGATAGGAGAGGCATATTCTAAGAGGCTTGACTAGGGTACGAGGTACCTTTGGTTCGATGGGTGCAAGCACTTCTTTGATGGGATAATGGTTCTTTGGTGGTGAAGTTTGGCAAGAACTGGGCTCCTCATCCATCATAAGGACAGTTACCTATTCAAAAATGAGTTGCAAGGTCGCAGTTTGGGAGTCCCAATCTAGTTGGCACAAATTGTGTCCCATCCATCCTCGTCCGAGAATAAGATGACACAAGCATGATTTTTTATGATGTGTTAAACATCACGGTGACGAAAACCTTTGAATCATCGAATGTGTTTCTTTTTTGTTGATGTAGTAGTTTTTCATGAGGAATATGTGACCTACAAGTGGCATTTGAAGCATTTTTTGGGTGCAGGTGATTCGAGGAATCATGGCCATGTTTCAAGTGGCATAGGCGTGATCTGAAAATCATGGCAGCTTGGCTTATGTTTTTGTACACCATGTGCAACATCCTTGTATGTGAAAATGATAGATTCTTATGACTTCCTGGAGGTGTGATTGGGGATCACAACCATGATTGGTATGACGACAAAATTATGGTGATCAGACCTTATGGATCTACTAATGTAGAGGTGCAGGCATATTGCTTTAGGCTTATGGATCACACTGTTCATACCATTCCTTAGCTTTCTATTGATCTTTGGCAAGTGTAATTGTGGAATCACAGGTGTGATTCTTGAGATAATCGTGGTGAGAACAACCTTTGTAGAATTGATTTTATGCAGCTTCTTGTGGGTGGTTGCAAGTTGAGGGTACTCACTTTTGTTCACTCTCTCTAAAATTGGGACATCGATGCAACTCAAGTGGAGTATCTCGATCGTGATATCGCCATCAATTAAAACACGGCAAGCCCCATATCTCAATCGAGATACCAACTAACGCCACGCCAGCAGGTTCAGGTTCTAAGTCACCATCCATGTTCTTCACGCATGGTACTTGTTTTGCAGGCATGACATAGAACTTCCCTTTATTCCCAATGTAAAACATAGCAGTGAATGATCCTATGCTTGGGGTTTTGACTATGTCTACTCCTTTAATTCGTGCATTTGTGGGTGTCAACAATGGTTGTTACAAGGCACACCAAGTTGTGTGGGACATTGGTTATGTCTCACACCTGGCGGACCAAGGAAAGATTGTGTTCTAGGTTAATATTTGTGGTCATGCCTAGCCAAAGGCCCTCCCAGTCCTCCTCTTCTGGGTCAACAACTTGTTGGGCTTTGATTATTAAAACGTGGTGGTTGCGTAACTTTTCGTGACAAGCCTAGCTTCTCATTGGGCCTCGTGTTTTAGTGCGGCATTTTTTTTTTGGTTGAATGGCCTTCAAGGCATTCTCAGTCAAGGGGCAATAGTAGCATCTAAGTTTACTACCGTTGAAGAAGCCTTGCATTTCAACACCACTAAGTTTTTCAAATGCATGTTGATCCTTATGGGGTGAGTTTGCAGATAAGGAATGGTACTATCCTATTATACTTGAGCTTATTCTTTTTGTTTTTTATGTTGTACAGGAGAACCATGTACTTGACTTCGATATATTTGTCCTTGATCTTTTCATCGACAAACCATTCCTTGCACTTTAACTTTTTGACTATTATTCCATAGACAACATCGTGCAGTTAGGCTTTATCCAAGTGTTCAAGTTTAAATGATCAATCGGTCAATACATTCCCTTTGAATCTCTCCTTGACAATGCTTCTTAAGCTTGGTACCAAGAATTCCCTTTGAATCTCTCCTTGACAATGCTTCTTAAGCTTGGTACCAAGAATTCCCCATGGGCTTGATAGCATTGTTCCATATGTTAAGTGAAAAGGCATCGTGTGGATAGTAGCTTTGTAGGCTATCCTGTAAGCCCAAAGAGAAGCAGGTAACTTCTGTTCCCATAGATAATCTTATTGGTGCTTTCCACCTGGCCATTAGCTTGGGGATAATAGGGTAAGGATTCATGATGCACGACCATGAATTCACTCAACTTGATGATATCATTAATGAAGTGGGTTTCCCTGTTGCTTACTAGTTTGATAAGGCATCCAAATCTAGTAATTATGTTCTCATGAAGGAATTTGGGTGTTGCTTTTGTATCAGCCTTTGGGGTCACATGAGCCTCTACCTACTTGAGCACCTCGAGCCCATTGCACTAACTGGTCCAACAAAGTCAATGACCCACTTTTCAAATGGTTAAAGCCACTACAAGGTCCAACAGTCAATGCCTCACTTTTCAATGGTTAAAGCCACTACAAGGTCCAACAAAGTCAATGTCTCACTTTTCAAATGGTTAAAGACACTACAAGATACATATGAATTTAATCACGGGTTGTGAAGATTAGAAAATCGTCACCGACATTCGACATCGCGTAGCCTTTTACAAGTTCAGTTGCATCTCCAAACAAAGTGGCTAACCACAAGCCTACCAGTAGAACTTTTTTGGCAGTGGTGTCTGTGGATAAATGTCCTCTCACTACCCCCGAGTGGGCTTTCTCAAGGATGTCAACATATTCAAATTCTTAAGGACGGCCTCATGATTTTGTCTTCTACATATTCAAATTCTTGAGGAATGCCTCATGATTTTGTCTTCGCCCAACTTGTATAGTTGTCTTGCAATTAGTTGTAAGGGGCTACCTTTTAATTGAGGTGTCGTGCTCGATCATAATTGAGGGGTCTCTCCTAAGGAAGGCCATTAGATAAATAATGGGCGATCTCTTCAGCCCATTCAAAAACAACGTAGAGTTTGAAGAGCGGAGCATCAAGAATTTCTTCCTCTACTTCAACCATCAATTCTCCATTGGGGATACACATGATTGGCATGCACATGCTATGAACCCTTCCGCACGATCACCTTGAAATCAAACTCTAGAAGGATTAAGAGCCATCGCTACTAGAACAATTAAGAGCCATTAGGTTATCCTTCCTCTTGTGCAAGGCTTATTGGCCAGGTAAAGATGTTCCTGATGCTCTACGAAGAATATAAAATTTTGTTCAACAGATAATGGCGGTACTTCTTCACAGCATAGTTCATGGAAATTCCTTCTTGTTCCGTGGTAGTGTAGTTTTGTTTAGCATCATTCAGCTGGTGATTGGCAAAGGTAATAGGGAAATCCATATTATGCTCTCATGGTTGTGCCAAAACGCAGCCAATTGCGAAAGCCGAGGCATCTATGTGCACATGGAAAATGATATCCTGGTTGGGAGATCATAGAATTGGTGCATTTGCTAGGGCTTTCTTGAGAGTGTTAAAGGACTTTTGACACTCTTCTACTCACTCAAAGATAACAACTAGCCTATACAAGGGTCTCACTATGTGGACGTATAGGATTATAAATCGTCTATAGTATCTAACATGTTCCATGAATACACTAGGCACCCTTAAAGTTAGTGTTGGGCAGTGGAAGCTCACGAATTAGCTTCACTTTGTTGTCATCAATGAAGATGCCATGTTTAGAAACAATGTGGCCTAGTATTATTCCATGCCTCACCCAAAATTGGCATTTGAGCAGGTGAAGGGATATTTGGTATAATCTTCATTTTTCTAGTACCTTTCTAAGGCACCAGAGATGTGCTTTGCATTTGTAATTAACACAGGAAAACTTTAAGGAACTCCCTAAGGTATTTCTTGTGTGCGATGTGCACATAAGCCTTTGGAAAGTGTTTGGGGTGTTGGATAGGCCAAACGGCATAACCCTATATGCATCACCTTCAAGAATTGTGACCCTTGCAGGCTATCATACCTTTGACCCTTGCAAACTTTTTTATTTTAATTCTATTAGCAATTCAATCATTTTTAAATCATTACAAGCATGAGGCTAGGTTGGATTCACCCAGCCAAACATTGAACAAGCCTTTTACACTATTATTAGCAAAAGGCAACACCCAAAAAACATTTATCATTCCCCTTCCCTCGCGCCCTCCCTCCTTCTTTTCAAACCCCAAAAAAGCCACATGCGTATATCAACTAAAACCACTTCAGATAGCGAAACAAATGTCAAATTTGCCCATAAATATGGTATAAATATCTCAAATAGCCAAAGAAGTGTCAAATTTGCCCATAAATATGGTAAAAACATTCGAGAGATGGCCAAAGAAATATCAATGTTGCCCATGCATATGAATTGATAAACCACATCTCATGTTTTAAGTCACAAGAGGGACACCGAATATTTAGCTTCTTCAAGCATTCTCATTCTTCCCATTAATTGGACACCAAAAGTAAAAACAAGGAGTTTAAAAATATAAAAGGAGTCATGCTTATGGTTCCTGGCTTTAAAAAGTTTATTGCAAAAGGAACTTGTAAATCCTCTCATATTTGCAACAAAGAATCAAATAGAGCTAGGAGGGAAGAGGACTAACATAAGAAGAAGGATAAGAATTTAGGACAGTTTAGGTATAACCATATTACTTGAAAAAGCCATAATGCAAAAACTATGATAGCCTTAAAGTCGAGTAAGAACCTATAGGATTAGCAAAGCCAAATCCATGTAGCCAACTCTCAATTGTTTGCAAATTTTTATCACTTTAAGGGGTTTTGCATACATTCTGAAGCCTTGAAAATACATGAGCTTGCCCAAAATCCTCTAGGATTTTCTTTGCCATTCTCAAAAACCATTTTATTGGCATGCCTAGGGTCCTTCAAGCCATGGAGAATTAATTCTCAACTCTATGAAGGATTACACAATATTACACAATAGAAGCAGCTTGAAAGATGCCGTAATCAAAAGAAGATTTGGCCACATGGAAAGCTACATAATTAAGGCACTTCAAACTAGTGAAATATCTACATAACCTATGACCAAGGCCACATCCTTCTCAATGTTTTGGGTTGATCCAGCCAGTATCCTAGTTTGTCTTTATGTCAACAAATATTACATGTATATCATTTAGACACTTAGAATAGAAGACATATATAAGATATAGTTCTCAATGGTGATAAACCATTGAGAACTATATCATTTAGACACTTACAATTTAAGACATGTTATTGGTATAAGATATAGTTCTCGATGGTGATGAACCATCCCTTATTTTCATGGAGTGTAGATTTCCTTGTAGTTTAGGACTTCATTTCAACCCCATCAAAGGCATTGCCTCCTAGAGAAGGACAATGCATGTCCTACACATTGGTAGGTACAACCAAGCCTAGGTCCAAGCCCCCAACTCCAAGTGAGTGCAAATATCGCATGAGGGACATAGCAAACCTCACAACCTTCTTATCCTCGGAAGTTCGAGTCTCGATAATTTCTCTTTTACAAGGAAAATCCCAACTTTGGCGAGACTTATCTGAATGGATGAATGGGAATTTAAGAGGCCACACAGCTGGACCTAAGCCTAAAGAGAAGGAGGATGAACCATACCATAGTGAGCACTCTCCTTCCATAACCAATACAAAAGGACAACCAAATGTGTCTATGAACGACGTCCTTCACGATGCAAAGATAAAGACCTTTGGGCTAAGCTTCCGCCGCACATTCATGGTGGTGATGGATTTTCAGAGAAAAGGGTCATACACCATGATCCTCGGAATACCTTACATGAGAGATGCAATGCTAGTTCATGATTGGGAAACCAATCACATTTATATGTTCAAGGGTAAGAAATCCTTTAAAATAAATGTGAAAACATGGAAGACTGACCCCATGGGTCAAGACATTCTCGGTAATGAGTCTGACAACAACTCGGACCACTTTAGTCGTAGAGCATGCAACGCAGAAGCTCACACCACATCGATTGATATCCATAGATCTTGCAACGAGATGTGGGATGGTGATGAAGATAAGATCCAAGACGATGAGCCTCTCCTAGGAGCATGTTGACTTTAAGGATTGGATTCACATTCTGGAAATCATCATGGACAGTCTTCCACAGAAGCTTGGGAAAAGGTTTGCATGATTGGACGGTGCCAAAATCATATCCATGTTCGTGCTCATCAATGCATTTGAAATAGAACTAACAACTAGTTGCATGGCCCGTCTTGGTTACCACCAGGGCTAGTGACTTGGGAGAAGTACCCCTCGCACCATGCACAGTAGTAGCGACCATTATCGTAGTAAATAATTCCTAGTCCATGACCGTGTCAGTTGTTTTGAAGCATGGTTTCTTACTAGAACTAAACCTGTATCTTGCAAGTTTTATGTGACCCCCATAGGTACAGTAAAAGATAGTATCATCCTTGGGAGGGGTGGATTGCAGCCATCGATTGTGTAGTCAGTTGGTGGAAAAGAACCACAACACTTGAGCTCCCCATGGAATGCTCGTACCCATGGCACCCCGAACTCATCAAGTCTAGAACTAGTGTAGTTTTCTACTCTAGTTTGTCTAGTCTACTCTAGTCAAGTTCGTAGATAGTCCTACTAGTCTTTTATAATTTATTTAGTCTAGGATTATTAGTAATAATACTACGTATAAGATAGAGTAGCTATATATGGTACTACAACACTAAAGTACTATAGTTCAACACTCCTCTCGCCTCGCCACATCGACCACCTTCTCAACTCATTAAACCTCACCGTCGGGAAGACGACAATCATCCCCTAAATACACAGTCCCAAGAAAGTACGATGTCCAAGCAAAAGACCTAGTAGCCACCATTTAGCCAGAAGTGTATCCATGAGCAGAGATCTGTGAAGCGAGGTCCCAAGCAACAGAGTTTTACCCACACCTCGAGCCCATTGGATCTCCATCAAGATGTTAGAAACTCAAGGCTTCTACGATAGAAACCCTTCTGTTTGGGTTCCAAAAACCTTGTGGACCACACACTTCAAAGTCAAAGAGAGTTAGGCAGCAATGACCTTAGACCCTAGTTCAAGCCTAGAATGATATTTCATTGGGTCCCCAATTCACAATCGACATCGTGGTTGGATCCCAACCAAGATGTTAGAAGCACAAGGCTTCTACGAAGGAAACCCTTATATTTGGGTTCCAAACCTCCTACACCATAAGCCTCTACAACCATCCCATCAAATGTTAGACCAAAGATGGAGTAGAGACCAAAAGCCATGCCTTCGACGGCAACTCCAAAGCTTAACCAAGAATGGAGAATAGTGGCTTCCACCTCAACTCATGTGCCAACACCACCTTCAGAGAACTCCAAAGAATCTATGGAATCCAAACAGTAAGAGTCAACACCTTGCCTATTTGTAGTAGTTACCCTACCCATCCCTATTCACGTCAAAGATGAGTCACCCATGGTGCCAAACCCCAAAGAGAACTGTGTGCACACTTCCACGCCACATTCCACGTCTCAAAAAGATCACCATGACTCCATAACACCTGTGTGCGCCACGTCGTAACACCAACTCGTAAAATGGAACAAGAAAGACAAAGCTCAATCAACCACACCAACAAAACTGACTGCTGAGTTGTCCAAGCTTTCATCGTGGGATAGGTAAACGATTCTTTGCCCTCACGTGAGCGCGTGTACGGTAAGCTCAAACCCTCAGTCCATGTGTACATATGTAACATAGACTCCCCGATCAAGTGTATATTTACCACCTTTATTGGGAATGATAAAAAAACTTAAAAAACCTAAAAACACAAGAGACGTAAGAAATTAACTAAAAACATGCACGTGCACACATTTTCATGCGCACATGCACCCACCTTCATGCATGTGCACACACCTTTCTCGAATTGCATACACATTTGCACATGCATGCCTATACACATTTCCACGTGCACGTGCACGTACCTTGCACCTTGTGCACACACCTGCACAAACCATGCATATCGTACACATGCATGTATAAATCCCCCCCCCCCCCACACACACACATATATCTTTAACAAAACCCTCCCCTTGTTTTTCATTTTTCCAATTAAAAAAGTCCCTTCCCCTATTCTAATTTTTAAATTTATTTATTAGAAAACAACCCCCTTTTTCTTTTTATTAACAAATAAAAAACCCCAATATATATATATATATATATAAATTATTAACCAAAAATTTTTCCGCTATGCCTTTGTCTCTCACCTCCACCTACGCATGCACCTCTTCTCCGTCTACCAGAAATCGCATGTAGTCGCCTCAGTCCAGCCGCCGCCATGGCTCTGCGGCCTCCACCCCTCCGTCTGTGTCTTTGCCCGTTCCGCCCCTCCAGGCGCGCCCCAGTCGTCTCCACCTACACCCCAACGGCCTCCAGCCTTTCAACCTCCTCTGTAGCAGTACCGCTGCTGCCCCGCCTCTGATCCCCAACCGCAGCCGCACCTCTCCTTGGCAAGCTCTGCCGCCTGGGGCTCCACGGCCAATAGCCCTTGTCTCCGCTCATACACGACAATGGCAGGTTGCAGTAGCTCACAGTTGGGCGGCGGCGAGTGGGCATCTGCGTCAACTGAGTGGTTGGATAAGCTGCACCTTCTCGTTTGCAAAGAATCGGGTAAAACTTGTGCACAGGTGATTCTAGACTTCTAGGCTCAGTCCAGCTCTTTTCCCATCCATGAATCACAATTTTGGCGTCTCAAGGGTTACTAGCTTTCCATCGGCATGAAGCATGCTTGGAATCCATGAATATGCTCATTGGAGAATCCTTCATCTTGTCCAATCAATTGGGGCATCCCAATCGTGGTCTATTGAGTCATCGGATCCATACACCCAAACGAAGATCTTCACACAAAGCAGTGATTCAATCAATCATGCTCTTCATCTCCCTCCAAGATACAAAACTTACCTATATCCGTGCTAATCAAGTGGGGTATGCAGCATGCCTAGGATTGGCATTGTTTGGCAATCCCAAATTTTGTGGAAGCTTGTTTTTTCTTCCATTCTTTCTGCTAATGTTATCATGCATTAAGCAAGCGGGCCACCTAGCCACCAACATTTCAGAAAACGAGGCTCAAGAAGCAATCGGATCTTTTCAGTATGTTTGGCAAGCCATCCATAGTTCGTGATTTACTAATGTACCTGCCAGAGTGGGTGTTGTAAATTCTTCCAATCTCATGGACAATCCAATCTCATTCACACCTTCCTTATCAGTTAGTCTCGTTACATATCAATAACCAATTCCCTATCTCAAACTATGTGTAAGAGTCAAAGAGAGCAGAATGAAAGGGATCAAAGAAAGCAATGTGTGAGAGTTTTCATCGGAAGAAGCTTCTACATGATGACACTTCTTTCCCAATGTCTATGTACGCTACATGCAATATATCCTTGGACTCTACATGTAATAATCACATAGACGATGTTCTTATACAAATACATGCACCTGCAAGTAACCTCGTCAACACCAACTCTCTAGGTACATCTCTGGATAGGGTCACAATGGCGGGGGCAAGCCTGTCCCATTGTACAACCCATCGTGTGGATCTTCCTTAAATCAACAAGAATCTTTCGTGGCCTCGTCTTCGAACACACCACTCATTTGATCCACACTTCCTCTATTCCAAATGCTATTGCCAATGCCAAATCCATCGAGCCATAGAGATCGTTGGGCTACATTGGAATTGTAGGTGTAGCCATAAGCAAAGTTCATTGCCATGCCTCAAACAATCTAATGATCTCCACTCTGCAAGAAAATGGATGTCAACTAAATGGCAAAGAAAGCAACAAGGAGAGTTAAAGAAAGGAGTTGAGTTTGGAGAAATCTTCGTGTTAGAGAAGTATACATATATGGACACACCTTTTACCCATTGCCCATGCATGTCACCTGTATATTTCACTACGGGTATCACAATTTTTTCACTTCTTGCATCTCTCGGCACACAAATACACGCAGCTGTAACTAACCTCATCTCAATGCCAACTCTCAAGCACATCTCTAGATGGGGGGAGAGAGAGAGAGAGAGAGAGAGAGAGAGAGAGAGAGAGAGAGAGAGACCATGGCAAGGAACGTAAGCTTGGTTCATGGTATGATCCATCGTTTGAAGAAACCTCGATCTTACAACTACCTCCAACGAGCTTTCATACATGTATCCTCTACTTCAACTCCAATTCATCACCAGCACAACCTCACCTTGGCCGACGTATTCGCCACAAAGAATCCTCATACTCTCATGTCATGCCATGAAAATCTCGTTCGCCATTTTTGCATGTAAATCATTCCATGGTGATCTTGGTGCTCATTCCACCAATCATAGAGTACATACTGTTTCTATCAACTACCTCATGTTGAATGGTCTACGTCACTTCGACAACTAGTATTAGAGACCTTGCATGTAGAACAGCTACATTGTCTATCACTTTCCATGCCGCCTCAACATGTTGCTTGCCATCAGGGCTACCCAAAGCTTCCCACCACTTTTTCTTATATCGAGCTAAACAAATTAGTCCCAAACTATATCACTTAATGTCGGTCACCAACTTCATGGCATATCTTGGATCATCCACACTTTCACCCCGACAACAACTTTACCACCAAGTTACTCACTCCGTTGGTTAACATGGTTTCACTCACTCGACCTACCCTAAGGTGCCTTGCCATCTTACTCGCACAAACAGACACACATCTTTTGTACGACAACAATGAAACACATAAAGCAACCTTACCATGAGCTTAATATCAAATAGGAAAACTCTATAGACTTCATGTACATAGTTGCTTAAGACTAGTGATAAAGACCATTTTAAAGTTTGGTTAGCCTAGTGTGAAAACTAGTCATTTTTTACAATAAGCAACACACAATCATTTCCTTGTACTTGTGAACTCCCCTTTCTCTCTCTTCTTGCTTGCATGTTGTTGGATTCTTGCATACTAGATAGATGCTTGTTTGAATAGGTTTAATTGTAGATTTTTCTCTTTCATTAGTTTCTTTGTTTACCTTTTATGAGAGAGAACCATCACAATGGACCATCTCTTGTTGCTTCCATCTAGGAATAGAGAGAGCTTCCTTCACCCCTTTGGCAACGGGTGACAATGGAGTGGGGACGCAACAACTAAAGCATCCACATAGAAAATTTGCATTAATGCCTCTCCAAGACAAGACCTGATGACACATGCTTCAACAAGGCTAAGATAAGCTCTTGACTTGAATAATGTTCAATAGATGACCAATCTCTTGTGTTAAGAATACACACAATCACCACTTATTAAATTTTTGTTTTATTTACAAAAATTAGATGATTATGTTTTAAATATCACACAAGGAAGTGTGCACTTCAACAAAACCTAAAACGAAAGCTAAACAAACATCCATCTTTGTTTACATTCAGAACATTGATTTAGTCTAGATATCTTATAAGCGAATTTTCTTAAGGTTGATTTTTTTAAAAAATTGATTTTAAAACACATGCTTTATTGATTAAACAATTTATACACAATGAATAATTCCATTTATTCCCTTTATTATAAATAAACTTTGGTATTCCTACCCTATAAATTTAATTTATATAAATTTTAGCATTATCGTGTAGGTTTCCTATGGTCGTGTATGTTAAGGATTAATTTAATCTATCAACTTTTCTAATTTACATACGACATATTCTCCATATTCTAAGCACTTGGTAAAGTGGGATAAAAGTTAGATTTGAGATCATAAATACTCTAAAATATTTGGTTTGTTATGTCTTTACGACTCTAAAATTTAGTAACCTAGATACCACATAGGAATTGATACTTGTCTATCACAATATGATTATCAAATATAGTTATATAATCAAGTACATCACAAACTCATAAAATACCAAAATCAAGGACACGTTGGAATCACAAATATTTAATAATTTCAAAATAAATAGTGTCAAGTATAAGGATGTACTTATTCATGTAACTGAAGATAATTGATGTCCTTGTTGTACATCCAACAACAATCCTTACCTAACATCTACAACCAATTAGTTCTTTATTGAAAGTTCATGATTAGCCCCTCTTAGACCTCCAAACCCGTATTGACCACAACCAATGTATTGTAGCTAGTGGGAGGGATATATACTCCCAGAATCCTAATTTTAGTGCTTTAGCATTGCGATTTCCATTTGGTATTGGAAGGAATTTAGGTTTCTTGTCTCTATGAGATATTAGCAACCTTTCAAAGTATCAAGAAAGATCCCCAACATGAGATATAATTGGAAAATGCTTGTGGCACTTTGAGGCTCAACCAACTATTGATGTCTACAGCATTGGGACTGCACTTTGGGGCTCAACCAACTATCGATGTCTATAGCATTAGAAGTCACTTCGTGCCCTAACGAGCATGTAGACACAAGGATTTATTCATACCCTGATCAAATAGAGTGTCGTTCACAATGACAAGGAACATTAACTGGAAACACGATCAACTAACGGGCGAGTGGAAGGTGAAGTTAATATAATAGATTCAAAAGCATTCAACCTCTCCCGTTTGAAACCATCCAAGCACATAGCAATAGTACTAGTCGTACGTAATAGTGGCAATATTTCACAAAAATATGTTGAATGCAAACCTCATGCAAGAAGAGAGCCTTACATCTCCAACTCTCATACTTGACAACATTCACTTTAAGAGAGACAACAATGAGGCTCTCCATTCTCATATAATGTTGTCCATTAAAAGTTTCATATACTACACTACAATGCTATCGTTGTTGGGAGTTTATAACACACATATCTGCATGAACTCCAAGAGTCATGATATCTATTAAAGCCCATTCTTGACGAGAGTAAGAAAGTGATTATGTCGACTCTGGTTATATGTCAATGCCATTGAGAATCATTGAGCCATGGAAACTCTAATTGTGATTTAATACAAGCTCAAAAATTGAGCCACAATAGTAACTTAAAGAAGGTCAAATTAACTTAAAGAAGGTCAAATTAAAGAGGTAAAGAAACCTTCTGACAATGCACATCTTTACCCAAGAAGAGCTTTTATGGTGCTCAATATATAGACAAAACCACATGTCTGCATTTGCAGCCTGCTCTAGTGTGCACATTCAAACACTTGGGGAACCATGAGACATCCATGTGTAGATTTGGTGCTCAACCATAAAAAGAATAATCAACTTGGAACTCAATGAAATTACTCGAGACTCCTAGGTTAGCACATCTATCTATGACAAAGTTTTCAAAGAAAAACATACACTTAGTAATTTTAAGAGTTTAGAAACTCTAAAAATAGCATGAAAATACTGTAATTATCCCACCTTCATAGAGACCTATATAAAAAAAGTGATAGCCAAAATATATGGAGAAATTTTTTTGTATTACATTTATAGATTGCTTGAAAATTTATCTAAGATATTTTTCAAAGTAAATTAAAACACGACCATGGAAGACTGTTTATAAAACTTTTTTAACTAATATTTTGTGTTAAAAGTATTTCTATTGTAAGAATTTCTTAGAAATAAAACACTAATATCTTGTGTTGAAAGTATTTCCATGGAAAGAATTCTTCGGAACAAAATACTAAAGGAGACCACAAACAACATCATCGAATAGCTTTGTTCTTGAACTCTCTTGTTGGAAAGCTTTTCTTAGCAAGATGCTTAAACGCTTAGCTTACATCTCTTCGTGGCCCTAAGCTTGATGATTTATGGTGTTGTGGATAGCTAACTAATAGGTTATGTATACAAAGTAGGGTAGGGCTTATGTGTTCAAATTTTCTCATTCAAAATGGTGGATGCTAGTGTGAGCTTTTAAGAAGGTGCCAAATGGATATAGATCATGGAAAGTAAGAGCACCTCTTTCCATACATGAGAGACACGTACGTAGTCATATGTGAACACCAGGGATTTCATTAACGTCTTCACAATTTCGTGATCACGTTAACAAAACCTATTGTTAACATATTAAAACTTGTGATCACATTGTATATTCACATGACCTGAGAAATGACCTGCCGGAACCCACTATTCCAGTAACACCTCCGGGCTTCTACCATTCTCGGCGGGCCCGCCGGGGTATGAGGTTTTCCCGGCGGGCCCGCCGGGAAAGGTAAAAGCCCGGCGGGCCCGCCGGGAAAAACAAAAACACCGGCGGGGTATTATTCTGTATATAAACACTGCCCGACACCCATCGTACAACTTTTGGGAAGATAGTCCTTGTTTTGGGGGCGTGATATCTCTCCTCAAAGTACTTGTAGAGCTCTCGAGTTGCTAGAAGTGTCCTCTTGGGAAGAACGTCCTTATTTTAGGGGCTGTCGTCTTTCCTTGTAGGCACTCCTAAGGCTATTGGGCCACTCGTCCTTAGTTCTTTGAACTGGGGGCAGGGTGTGGTTCGTAGCTAATACTTGCGGAGATTTAGGGACAAATTTGGAGTCATTCAGCTTTGCATTTGAGCCACGTACGTAATCTACCTCATTCTGCTTTATGAATGGTTTGATGGAGCCAAGAGTCCTACTTAGGGGCTTGTATTGGTTCTTGATACTTGATATAGTTTAGAGTAGACAAGGGTCTATTGTCCTATAGGCAAGCATAGATCTTTGATTGTGTAAAGTATCCTTAATTGGGTACAAAAGGCATCCTTCATTGGGTGTGCAATGTGCATGATAGTTTCGAAGTAGTTTTGTAGTAAGACCTTGCAAGATAGTTTGAAATAGTTTTGTGTTATGTGATGATCTTTTGTATTTGTCAAGATAGTTTCGAAGTACTTTGTCTGCAGATGTATGTTTTGTTATACGTGAGTGATTTGTTGTTTTTTCATTTGTGTATTCATTGTTATATGCTTGCAATCGACTTCTTGCAGATCGAGCAGATAAACTTCTTGCAGATCGAGCAGATAAACTTGTTTACATGTACTGCAATGAAAAGATCTTGCGAGACATCGAAAGCGAAGAGTATGAAGAAGATATGCCCAGATGGATGTACAATTGTGAAGATGTAGTAGACGAGAACTTTGATGTTGGACGTACGTTGTGCACCACCCTTGAGATAGAAGACAATTTAGACATTGACTTAGATGAGCTTAATTTAGCAGACGAGAGAGTAAACGGTGAAAGAATTTTGGAGCAAGATACTGACATAGAGGAAGAAGTCACTTCATTAATTTAATAAAAAGTACTTGTACAAATGATCATATTTGGAGAAATTATCAATACAAAAGTAGAATTTGTTTTTCTTAGCTCTCATCTTGAAATAAATTGCGAATTGCACTAGGAGTTGCATCTAAAGGTCCTGGTGGTTTATATTCGCTAGCCATACCGAACATTGTATAAATACCTTAATTTATTGGGACATTGCACAATGCACATGTGGAAGTATTTTGCATTTGTCTCACTAAACATATTAAGTGGTAGTAGTGTCCACATGGTAGTATATACTGGCCGCTCCACCCATCGAATACTTTGTAACATACAGGACATTGGGGGGTGGAGGAACTTGTAGCCTCAGCAGAAACTCCCACAAGATCAGGATGTATCAAAAAATGAGAGATGTGGTTTCCTTGGCGCACAGGAGCAATACGTGAAGAGATGCTCTGCACGTCTTGGCTGATCTTTGTTAGCTGCTCTTGAATTCCTCTATTGGCCGGGGGAGGAGTTGACGCTTGAGTTAATCGGTCAGCTTCTTTCTCCTTCTCTGCTAGCTGTGCCCCTAAGCTTTCTTTGACCTGGTTTGCGGGCTGTCAGGCCATGTGCAAGGGCCTTCATTCTCTCGTATGCCTTCTTGGCTAACTCTTGATGCTCGTTCGCTTGCGCCTGCTCCATATCTGCATGAACGTAAACGACTTTAGGATTTTAATGAACTGTAAAGATCAACGTAAGATAAATTGACCATTGCTCTCAAAATCTTGAAGTCAAACACAACGAGAGGAGATATGTATTGCAAAGACTCGATGAGAAATATCCACTTGACTCCAAAAACACTTCAAACAATGCTCGCACATCAAATTTTGAAGAGAAAACATAAACTTAAACACCAGAAGAGGAGAGAGATATTGCAAAGACTCAATGAAGAGAGAAACAAAATTTTGAAACATTGGACACATCAAATTTTGAAGAGAAACAAAATTTTGAAACATTGGACACATCAAATTCTCAAATTCCTGAAACTTCATCTCTTGATACTGTATCATTACAAAGTCGGGGTGAATGCCACCGATAGCTCTACAAGAGGACGTTGTGCCCTCGTAGGGTCAGTATTTAGTGACCTAAAAAATTCAACTACTTGCAAAATTGATTTTCGCTCATCGCGATTAGGCAGAAACATCCAATTTTTGACTCTATGAATAATAGTATCCATGGTAACTTTGTCATGGGAACTATTATCCATCCACAACTCTTGCACTTTCTTCCAAAAGTCATATAAAGTTTGTAATAAATATCCCAAGGCAAAAACATCAGATGCAGGAGTGTATGCATCTGCCAAAAATGGATCATAAAGCTCTGGGGCTATCCACGGCCGTTTATTTCGCTCTCTGTCTGCGTAGGAGACTGCCTGTGCCACCTTCTCCGGGTTCTTGTCTGCTTCAAAAACAAAATTGAGAGACACCCGTTTTTTGGGCGCTCTCAGCAGCAACCCCCAATCGATAAGACCTATGCGTGGCTTTAGCTCTTTTGTATAATCCAACACTACATTAAAAGGATGTAGGTCGGTATGTACAATACCTGCCATATGTGCTGCCGCTACACCTTCCACCAGGGCATGCATAATATGTGGCATATTTATTACTACCTCTTTTATTTTTGAAAGTTCTAGATGACCTAAAGGGATATTATCAGGCGGGGGTTGTCTCCATCCTCGATCCAAACAAAAAATGGCTCTGGTGAACTCACTGAATCTAAAGGGAACCTTCAGAAGAGTATCACCAAGAGCGCCGCCATTATAGTACGGGAAAATTGTGATCCAAGGAGCCTCTTTTGTAAAGGCAATGCATCGGACAATCGATGGATGTAGCACTTGCATACCCTGCTCTACCTGGAAGCTCTCGAACTTCGCGCTGCCTTCTCCTTTGTAGTGCTTTCCGCAAAAAGTGATGTGCTCCGGTAAAAATGATATACCTTTAATTGCATACTCTTTTACTGTTCCAAACACACCGGAGCCAATTGTTCGTCCTTCGTGAAGAGCTTCGTGCGGGATGCCAATAAGATGTGTGCACATAGAATTGTAGATGGTACGATTAATGACACCTGTACCACTTGCATCCGCCTGATTGGACGTTGCAGCGACGTCCTGGGCAATTCGCACTCTTTTGGGGAGGGACTCTGCATCCAACGCCTTCATGCGCTTGCTCTTGGCCCTTTGCTCGCTCCATACAACGTCCCATAACTGTAGACGTTGCATGTTGGCTTCAGGCGGGGCAGCATCTCTAAGATCACTGCACGCTACTCGCATGCTCCCCAAAATGGTTCGTGTTATGTGCTGATGGTTGAAATCTGCTATCTTCTGTCTATCTAGCAGCTCAGCGTTGCCTCCGCTTCGAAGCCGACGCTGTGCATTTTCCCATATTTGGTCTATGAGATCTCGCATGAGTATCTCAGACTCATTGATCTTCTTGACGACATCATCAGTACATTGTGATACTGTGATGACCGCTTCAACGCGAATTGCTCGCAGAACAATTTTGCGCTCTTCGGGAGAAAGCATGTTGATCGTCTTCGTAAATCTAGCAAATAACACTAAACATAAAAAAACAAAATATCAAACATTACTGAAATAAACATCAAGCAGACGTGAGAGAACAGCAACAAGTATATCAATATCGTCAATGTTCATACAAAAACGGAATATCAAATAATTTTAATGAACTCAATATCATCCAATACATCATCAAACGTGAGAAAACAGCAATAAGTGTATCATTACTTATCAATGATCAAACAAAAACAGAATATATCAAACATTACTGAACTCAACATCATGCAATACATTATCGAACGTGAGACAACCGCAACAAGCGCATTATTACTTACGAAATGTATACATTATCGAATGAGAGAGAGAGAGAGAGGGGGAGGAAGAGAGAGAGGTGTGACAGATAGAGAGAGGAAACATTAAATGATATTTTTTATAGTTTTGTGAGTTCCTAAAGAGAGAAAAATAATGTTTTGTAATCCTAAAGCACTCCTCATCTACATACCTATCGTGATAGAGAGAGATGTGAAGTGTATCATGAGAGAGAGAGAGAAAGAGTTGTGAAGTGTATCATTGCGAGAGAGAGAGAGAGAATTGTGAAGTGTATCATGAGAGAGAGAGAGAGAGGAGAGGAAGAGAGAGTTGTGACAGATAGAGAGAAGAAACATTAAATCACATTTTTAATGTTTTTGGGAGTTCTTAAAGAGAAAAATAATGTATTGTTTTAATTTTTAAGTAAATAGAGGGAGAAAAAAGAAATTATTAAGAATTATGTATATTTTAAGAGAAATAAAAAAAATCATTATCTACACATCTATCGTGTTGTGAAGTGAATCATGAGAGAGATAGAGAAAGAGTTGTGAAGTGTATCATGAGAGAGAGGGGGGTAAGAAGAGAGAGATTCATATTTTTCGAGTTACGAATCACGATATTATAAAATAAAACGGTTAGACAATATGATGTAAACTTTGATCCATGAAATACTAATGCCGCGTTAGCAACCAAGTATCGCATGGATCAAACACAATAAAAACAATACAAGTCAAATCAAACAAATTTACGACATTTATTCGACCGCGTTAACGATCAAATGCCGCAATATGCAAAAAACATTTTATGCACTAGCGGACGACACCAACTTGCCGTGTTAACGACAAAATGCCGCCCGATTCTATGGGAATACCAATAGGATACGAACATACACTGGCCGCGTTACCGACCATATGTCCGCATTTGACAAAGGGAAGGGAAGGGAAGGTGACATCGCCATAACGATACTATGCTTGCCGCGTTACCGACTAGTACCGCTACGGCGTGCCATACTTACCATAGGACACAGACTAGCCGCGTTACCGACTAAGTGCCCCAGGGTAAGCACCATTCCGAAGAATGGCCTTACACACACACACCAGTCGTGTGGCGGGCCACCCAAATCCTGCCGCGCATTGCGACAATGGGCGGTTGCCCGCACGAACTCACCCACACACACATCCCTCGTGTGGCGGACCACCCACATCTTGCCGCGCATTGCGATAGTGGGCGGCTGCCCGCACGAACACACCCACATACACAAACACACACACACACACACACAAGTTTTTTATTACCTGTGTATGCTGTCAGCAATGAAATCCCAAAGGGCCCCCCGGGCCCATATATATAGAAAAATGTACCCTGCCGGGATATGTGACGACCCCGCCGGGCAAAGCAAAAGCCCGGCGGGCCCGCCGGGGTATATCAAAAGCCCGGCGGGATTTTTCCCGGTTACCAGGTCGCTTGCCACCGGCTTTTTTGTGAACATGTTAACATGTGAACATGTTAATAACATGTTCACACATGTTATTAACAAAAAAATTTTTGTGATCACGTGAATATAAAATCCCTGGTGAACACACTATTGTGCGGTACACATTCATTATCTATCTATCGTCTCATTGTGTGCTCTCTTGAGCTCCTCCACTGTGTGTGCATTCCCACAACCCTATTTCCAACATTTGGTATCATAGCATAAGCTCCTCGTCCCTGTGGTGCTGCCTATCCCTCACCCTGAGTCGTTTGTCTTCTTGAATCGGATCAAGGAGCCCTTTTGGAAGAAGAAAGAGGACTGTGAAGTGTGCACTAATTTTTTTCCAATAGATTTTTGTTCTAGGTGCGCTTTAGGAGCCGTTTGCGCGATTTCTGCTTTGCTATTACTGTAGATATCTTCGGAAACCGAATTTGCGCTGTTCTTAATCGAATTTTGTAGTAGTTTTGTTAGATCTACTACAAATAGGTGTGCAAATATGCGAGAAAGCATCTACAAGCTTCACTTCAACATCGATCTCTGCGCTTTATGAGTAAAATTTCTATTGACTATACTCTACATTTCTTTCATACACCTTGCAAGTCTCCATTGTCAACGACCTTATTAGCAACCACATTGGTTGCATCAAAGGCACTCAGCACTTTGCAAGTTACGTGATTACTTGCTTGAATAATATCAGAAATGGCCGACAGTGATGTATTTCGGATGTTATCTCCATTGAGGATAAGCTTAATGAAACCAACTACCTGTTATGGTCCTGTATAATGCGGCATGTATTGGTAGCCAACGGGCTATGGAATATTGGGTTGACATTAAGAAACATCCTGGTTCCTTTGATGAACATAATGTAGAAGGCACATCTGCAGACAGCATAGCATACCTACTACACAAAACCAAACAAAGTGGCATGAAAGAGATGTGCAAGTATATGCATTGCTTGCTTTGTCAATTAAGAGGAGTATCATTCCTCACATTTGGTCATGTAGGACTGCAAAACGTGCTTGGGATGCACTTGCGTCATTGTGCCAGGTATGTAATGAAGCACGTATTTCTTGTATACACAAGCAATAAGAGTCAGAGTATATGGATGAGGGAAACTCTATGGATAGTTTCCTTACAAAAATCAAGGATTTTAAGGAGCATTTAGGTAGTATTGATGAAATATATCCTAACAGTTCATTGATGAAATATATCCTAACAGTTCATTGATGCCTATTGTCTTGAATGCGTTGCCAAAATCACATCAAGGTTTTGCTTCTACCATCACGCTCATGATGAAAGACAATCCAAATGCCTTGAATTTTGAGGAGTTGGTTTATGTGCTTTTGTAAGAAGAGCAATCCAAGCAAAACAGATCTATCATGCGTACATATGAACACTTTTACTACGAGTCAATAGAGATAAAGGTAAATCCTTTCCTCAAGGTAATTACAAGCCAAAATCAGAGTCATCGGACAACATATGATGATTGGGCTTTCATTGTTAAATGTAATTATGAGCCTTGGCATAAGAATGCATGCATAGCTATAACATATGTACAGTGATGCTAGTAAGCACATTACTTCTTATCGCAGTCTATTCGCATCACTTGAATCTACTCCACAGAGAAACACTATAAAATGTACAAACAACTCATATCTTGTAAAAGGAGTTAGTAAAATTAGTCTCACTGTTGCAAATGGTAGAACAATCACGCTTTTAGATGTATTATATGTACCAGGGATCAAGAAAAACTTATTATCCGTCTCTGCCATTACTAAGGCTGGCTTAGTGGTTCAGTTTGAGGATGACAGATGTATTGTTCATGATCGCAGTGATGACAAGACAATTGTTTCTTCTGGTACTTTGTCTCATGGATTTTCTAAGCTAGATGCATATGAAAGATAAAGGCATTCTATATGTACAGTTTTTGCCACAAAGACAATGGTTAATGCTAAGCCGTAGCATACATGCTTTATTCACTTAAACTTTGATAATTTGCTGCATTTGAATAAACATGACATGCTGTCTAAGCTGCCACATCTTGAAGCCTCTATCAAACATGTTTGTGAGAGCTGTATTCTTGGAAAAATGTTGTAAACATCATTTCCTAAGAATGGTTCAGTTAGAGCTGTCCCAAAAATTACACCTGAATAGTATAGCTAACGTGAAAACATGTCTCTCATATAGATGGCACGTTGTATGGTCAAAAGTCGAGTTACCTCATGGTTTTTGACTAGAAGGAGTCATGTGTGCAACAGATTTTGTGAACAAGTGTCCTACAAAGGCTTTGTATACAATTACGCCTTTTAAAGCTTAGAATGACAGAAAGTCCTCTAGGACTCACTCACGCATTTTTGGCTGTCTTGCTTATGCACTTGTGCTTACGTAACTTCGCAACAAACTTAATGATAAGGCTGTTAAATGTATTTTTCTGGGATACAGCTTAGAAAGTAAGAGTTATCGTCGCTATCATCCTACTACCAATGTGAGTAGAGATATTCTATTTGTGAAAGATCTTGCTTTCATGTAAAAAACAACAAAATGTATATTCGCAGGACAAATTCAACACTCTTTCCATTGTTTAATGCACGACACATTGATATAGAGAATTTGGATAATCCAAGGAATGCTGAAAATTAGCTCACACAAGTTACAAATCAACATCTTTTTCAACCCACAGATCAACCTATTGATGAGATAAATGTGAAGCCTAAAAGTATGCCAAAATGACTGGTGCAGACACTACGTGACAGCAAATTGACCATACCGTTGCTTAGCAAAACACATGCAAGCTCTCATCATGTATCTCTTGTTGACACAGGTTATACTCTTATTGCTTATTATGTAATGAAGTAGAACCTTTCTCCTTTGAGAAAGCAAAGGAATCAAAAAATTGGATGAGTGCTATACAATATGAGTATGATTCAATACTAAAAAATGATACATGGGATTTGGTAGAATGGGTCTACAAGCTCAAACGTAAAGCGAATGGCAATGTTGAGCGATACAAAACTAGGCTTGTTGCAAAGGATTATATACAAAAGAAAGACGTTGACTATGGTGAAACCTTTGCACCCACATGTCGAATGACTACCATGAGAATTATCATTGCATTTGCAACACAGAGAGGTTAAAATGTACTATCAAAATTGCTTTCTTGAATGAAGATTTGCATGAAGAGGTATATGTATCTCAGCCTCGTGGTTTTATTCCAAAAAATCAAGAATCAAAAGTATGCATATTGAAAAAAGCTTTATATGGTCTTAAGCAAGCTTCTAGAGCATGGTATGAAAAGATACATGCATACTTGGTTGCACAAGGTTTTTACAGCAGCCCAACTAACGATACCCTTTATATTAAGGAGATTAAGTTTTATTGATCATCGTGTTATACATTGATTACATGATGCTCACAAGTTCTAATGATGATTATATTTCAGCTTTTATAGCTAATTTAGAGAAGTCTTTTAAGATGTCAGATCTTGAACCGTTGCACTCTTACTTGGACATTTGAGTTTTGACAACGTAATGATGGCATTATTATGCTGCAGAGGAACTACATAGACACATTGTTGAAGAGGTTCAATCTTGAAGACTGTAATCATGTGGCTACACCTATGGAGCCAAGTTTACGACTAAGTCTTAAAGATACAAGTGACTCTTTTGATGCTAGCTTGTATCAAGAAGGTGTTGGATGCCTTATCCTTTTGTTTAAGGCTAGGCTTGACATTCAGAAATGGGTAAAGAAGCTCGTTCCCAGCTTGAGGACTATTTCTCATCCACCAAATTCTTCCAAATTTCAATTGAGAGGAACCCAAATGGGAGCGCCGTACAAAAGAGTTGGTGTAACCAACGTGTCAAATAACCAGAGCTTCGTCCCAAGTTCATGAAACTGGATGTGTGCACACTGGCTCTGCAGGGCTCTGAGTGCAACATATCCTCTAGTCAATCTGTCCTCCGCCGCCCTCCTCATGGTAAAGCGCGGTACAACAAAAGTGACCCCCATGTAGACATATCTCCTAACTCTTTGTATTGGCTTCCCACCATAGGTGAACTTAGACAACTGATTGGCTCACTGCTAAGAGGTGTTAAACACCATTACCTTGGTCTTCCCAAGGTTCACTATAAGGTCCCTATCCTGGCAGAAGGTCCGTAATGCATCCAAGTGTCTCTATAGCCTCTCTGGTGTATCTGAGATAAGTATAATGTCCCGGCATAGAGCAACATAGGGATCAACACTCCTCCCAAGCCAACTCTAGGTCCTCCTAGTCCGTCAATGTAGTCGAAGATCTCATCAATGTATAGCCCGAAGAGTGGGTGATAGCGAGCAACCGTGCTTCACCCCAATAGTGCTACTGATCTCCTCTAGCATCCCTCCTGGAGCCCGGACCCGGCCTTTGACTGACTCATACAATGCTAAGACTCCCCATCTCATCTCAGCTGGCACCCCCATGTCCTGTAGCCTCTGCATCAGCCTCCCTCGTGGTACTATGTCAAAGGCCTCGTGGAAATCCACAAAGCAACAATATACTCTCCTCCCATGAACTCTGCCCTCCTTGATGATGGCCCGAAGCGTGAAGATGTGATCCAGGGTAGAGTATCCCCTCTTGAACCCCGCTTGTCCATGTGCCCGATGCTGATGTGTCTCTGCCCAGTTGCTCAACTCATGCTCTAGTACCGATCCATAGAGCTTGGCTAGCACGTGGCCAACCATGATGGTCCTATAGTAACTCGGAACCGTAGGATCACCTGCTTTCAAGATCGGCACAATAGTATTTGCTGACCAACTAGGAAACCTTCGCAAAGGGCCTTATTGAACATGTGGGGTAAGAGTGGCACGAGCACATCCCTCGCATGCGAAAGGTGCTCTGCCACTAATCCATCATGATCCTGGGCTTGGCCATCTTGCAACTTGTCAATGGCGTCGCGGATCATGCCGATGAAGAAGAAGGTGGAGGAGGTGAGTCAGCTCTCCGGTGGTCGGGGGAGAGGTGGCTGTTTGGGTATCTGGTAGAGCAAGGTAGTATAAGCATGCCATGTCTCCGGTGATGGAATAGGTGTCTGGGCTCTGGGTGTCTGGAAAACTCGCCATGCCTCCTTGCTGTCCTGTCCCAAGAAAAGATGGTACAACTCATGCTCCAACTTCGCCAGGTAGGCTCGCTTCTTCCTCCGCACGAGGCGGCAAAAGATCACGCGCACCTGGTGATGTGTACAGATCCCCTGTACAGATCTTCCTCCAGGCGCGCCCCAGTCGTCTCCACCTACACCCCAATAGCCTCCAGCCTTTCAACCTCCTCTGTAGTAGTACCGTTGCTGCTCCGCCTCTGATCCCCAACCACAGCCGCACCTCTCCTTGGCAAGCTCTGCCGCCTGGGGCTCCACGGCCAATAGCCCTTGTCTCCGCTCATACACGACAATGGCAGGTTGCAGTAGCTCACAGTTGGGCGGCGGCGAGTGGGCATCTGCGTGAACTGAGTGGTTGGATAAGCTGCACCTTCTCGTTTGCAAAGAATCGGGTAAAAGTTGTGCACAGGTGATTCTAGACTTCTAGGCTCAGTCCAGCTCTTTTCCCATCCATGAATCACAATTCTGGCGTCTCAAGGGTTACTAGCTTTCCATCGGCATGAAGCATGCTTGGAATCCATGAATATGCTCATTGCAGAATCCTTCATCTTGTCCAATCAAATGGGGGCATCCCAATCGTGGTCTATTGAGTCATCGGATCCATACACCCAAACGAAGATCTTCACACAAAGCAGTGATTCAATCAATCATGCTCTTCATCTCCCTCCAAGATACAAAACTTACCTATATCCGTGCTAATCAAGTGGGGTATGCAGCATGCCTAGGATTGGCATTGTTTGGCAATCCCAAATTTTGTGGAAGCTTGTTTTTTCTTCCATTCTTTCTGCTAATGTTGTCATGCATTAAGCAAGCGGGCCACATAGCCACCAACATTTCAGAAAACGAGGCTCAAGAAGCAATCGGATCTATTCAGTATGTTTGGCAAGCCATCCATAGTTCGTGATTTACTAATGTACCTGCCAGATTGTGTGTTGTAAATTCTTCCAGTCTCATGGACAATCCAATCTCATTCACACCTTCCTTATCAGTTAGTCTCGTTACATATCAATAACCAATTCCCTATCTTAAACTATATGTAAGAGTCAAAGAGAGCAGAATGAAAGGGATCAAAGAAAGCAATGTGTGAGAGTTTTCATCGGAAGAAGCTTCTACATGATGACACTTCTTTCCCAATGTCTATGTACGCTACATGCAATATATCCTTGGACTCTACATGTAATAATCACATAGACGATGTTCTTATACAAATACATGCACCTGCAACTAACCTCGTCAACACCAACTCTCTAGGTACATCTCTGGATAGGGGCACAATGGCGGGGGCAAGCCTGTCCCATTGTACAACCCATCGTGTGGATCTTCCTTAAATCAACAAGAATCTTTCGTGGCCTCGTCTTCAAACACACCACTCATTTGATCCACACTTCCTCTATTCCAAATGCTATTGCCAATGCCAAATCCATCGAGCCATAGAGATCGTTGGGCTACATTGGAATTGTAGGTGTAGCCATAAGCAAAGTTCATTGCCATGCCTCAAACAATCTAATGATCTCCACTCTGCAAGAAAATGGATGTCAACTAAATGGCAAAGAAAGCAACAAGGAGAGTTAAAGAAAGGAGTTGAGTTTGGAGAAATCTTCGTGTTAGAGAAGTATACATATATGGACACACCTTTTACCCATTGCCCATGCATGTCACCTGTATATTTCACTACACAATTTTTTCACTTCTTGCATCTGTCGGCACACAAATACACGCAGCTGTAACTAACCTCATCTCAATGCCAACTCTCAAGCACATCTCTAGATGGGGAGAGAGAGAGAGAGAGAGAGAGAGAGAGAGAGAGAGAGAGAGAGAGAGAGAGAGAGAGAGAGAGAGAGAGAGAGAGAGAGAGAGAGACCATGGCAAGGAACGTAAGCTTGGTTCATGGTATGATTCATCGTTTGAAGAAACCTCGATCTTACAACTACCTCCAACGAGCTTTCATACATGTATCCTCTACTTCAACTCCAATTCATCACCAGCACAACCTCACCTTGTCCGACGTATTCGCCACAAAGAATCCTCATACTCTCATGTCATGCCATGAAAATCTCGTTCGCCATTTTTGCATGTAAATCATTCCATGGTGATCTTGGTGCTCATTCCACCAATCATAGAGTACATACTGTTTCTATCAACTACCTCATGTTGAATGGTCTACGTCACTTCGACAACTAGTATTAGAGACCTTGCATGTAGAACAGCTACATTGTCTATCACTTTCCATGTCGCCTCGACATGTTGCTTGCCATCAGGGCTACCCAAAGCTTCCCACCACTTTTTCTTATATCGAGCTAAACAAATTAGTCCCAAACTATATCACTTAATGTCGGTCACCAACTTCATGGCATATCTTGGATCATCCACACTTTCACCCCGACAACAAACAACTTTACCACCAAGTTACTCACTCCGTTGGTTAACATGGTTTCACTCACTCGACCTACCCTAAGGTGCCTTGCCATCTTACTCGCACAAACAGACACACATCTTTTGTACGACAACGATGAAACACATAAAGCAACCTTACCATGAGCTTAATATCAAATACGAAAAGTCTATAGACTTCATGTACATAGTTGCTTAAGACTAGTGATAAAGACCATTTTAAAGTTTGGTTAGCCTAGTGTGAAAACTAGTCATTTTTTACAATAAGCAACACACAATCATTTCCTTATAATAGTTTACTTGTGAACTCCCCTTTCTCTCTCTTCTTGCTTGCATGTTGTTGGATTCTTGCATACTAGATAGATGCTTGTTTGAATAGGTTTAATTGTAGATTTTTCTCTTTCATTAGTTTCTTTGTTTACCTTTTATGAGAGAGAACCATCACAATGGACCATCTCTTGTTGCTTCCATCTAGGCATAGAGAGAGCTTCCTTCACTCCTTTGGCAACGGGTGACAATGGAGTGGGGACGCAACAACTAAAGCATCCACATAGAAAATTTGCATTAATGCCTCTCCAAGACAAGACCTGATGACACATGCTTCAACAAGGCTAAGATAAGCTCTTGACTTGAATAATGCTCAAATAGATGACCAATCTCTTGTGTTAAGAATACACACAATCACCACTTATTAAATTTTTGTTTTATTTACAAAAATTAGATGATTATGTTTTAAATATCACACAAGGAAGTGTGCACTTCAACAAAACCTAAAACGAAAGCTAAACAAACATCCATCTTTGATTACATTCAGAACATTGATTTAGTCTAGATATCTTATAAGCGAATTTTCTTAAGGTTGATTTTTTTTTAAAATTGATTTCAAAACACATGCTTTATTGATTAAACAATTTATACACAATGAATAATTCCCTTTATTATAAATAAACTTTGGTATTCCTACCCTATAAATTTAATTTATATAAATTTTAGCATTATCGTGTAGGTTTCCTATGGTCGTGTATGTTAAGGATTAATTTAATCTATTAACTTTTCTAATTTACATACGACATATTCTCCATATTCTAAGCACTTGGTAAAGTGGGATAAAAGTTAGATTTGAGATCATAAATACTCTAAAATATTTGGTTTGTTATGTCTTTACGACTCTAAAATTTAGTAACCTAGATACCACATAGGAATTGATACTTGTCTATCACAATATGATTATCAAATATAGTTATATAATCAAGTACATCACAAACTCATAAAATACCAAAATCAAGGACACGTTGGAATCACAAATATTTAATAATTTCAAAATAAATAGTGTCAAGTATAAGGATGTACTTATTCATGTAACTGAAGATAATTGATGTCCTTGTTGTACATCCAACAACAATCCTTACCTAACATCTACAACCAATTAGTTCTTTATTGAAAGTTCATGATTAGCCCCTCTTAGACCTCCAAACCCGTATTGACCACAACCAATGTATTGTAGCTAGTGGGAGGGATATATACTCCCAGAATCCTAATTTTAGTGCTTTAGCATTGCGATTTCCATTTGGTATTGGAAGGAATTTAGGTTTCTTATCTCTATGAGATATTAGCAACCTTTCAAAGTATCAAGAAAGATCCCCAACATGAGATATAATTGGAAAATGCTTGTGGCACTTTGAGGCTCAACCAACTATTGATGTCTACAGCATTGGGACTGCACTTTGGGGCTCAACCAACTATCGATGCCTATAGCATTAGAAGTCACTTCGTGCCCTAACGAGCATGTAGACACAAGGATTTATTCATACCCTGATCAAATAGAGTGTCGTTCACAATGACAAGGAACATTAACTGGAAACACGATCAACTAACGGGCAAGTGGAAGGTGAAGTTAATATAATAGATTCAAAAGCATTCAACCTCTCCCGTTTGAAACCATCCAAGCACATAGCAATAGTACTAGTCGTACGTAATAGTGGCAATATTTCACAAAAATATGTCGAATGCAAACCTCATGCAAGAAGAGAGCCTTACATCTCCAACTCTCATACTCGACAACATTCACTTTAAGAGAGACAACAATGAGGCTCTCCATTCTCATATAATGTAGTCCATTAAAAGTTTCATATACTACACTACAATGCTATCGTTGTTGGGAGTTTATAACACACATATCTGCATGAACTCCAAGAGTCATGATATCTATTAAAGCCCATTCTTGACGAGAGTAAGAAAGTGATTATGTCGACTCTGGTTATATGTCAATGCCATTGAGAATCATTGAGCCATGGAAACTCTAATTGTGATTTAATACAAGCTCAAAAATTGAGCCACAAAAGTAACTTAAAGAAGGTCAAATTAACTTAAAGAAGGTCAAATTAAAGAGGTAAAGAAACCTTCTGACAATGCACATCTTTACCCAAGAAGAGCTTTTATGGTGCTCAATATATAGACAAAACCGCATGTCTGCATTTGCAGCCTGCTCTAGTGTGCATATTCAAACGCTTGGGGAACCATGAGACATCCATGTGTAGATTTGGTGCTCAACCATAAAAAGAATAATCAACTTGGAACTCAATGAAATTACTCGAGACTCCTAGGTTAGCACATCTATCTATGACAAAGTTTTCAAAAAAAAAAACATACACTTAGTAATTTTAAGAGTTTAGAAACTCTAAGAATAGCATGAAAATACTGTAATTATCCCACCTTCATAGAGACCTATATAAAAAAAGTGATAGCCAAAATATATGGAGAAATTTTTTTGTATTACATTTATAGATTGCTTGAAAATTTATCTAAGATATTTTTCAAAGTAAATTAAAACACGACCATGGAAGACTATGTTTATAAAACTTTTTTAACTAATATTTTGTGTTAAAAGTATTTCTATTGTAAGAATTTCTTAGAAATAAAACACTAATATCTTGTGTTGAAAGTATTTCCATGGAAAGAATTCTTCGGAACAAAATACTAAAGGAGACCACAAACAACATCATCGAATAGCTTTGTTCTTGAACTCTCTTGTTGGAAAGCTTTTCTTAGCAAGATGCTTAAACGCTTAGCTTACATCTCTTCGTGGCCCTAAGCTTGATGATTTATGGTGTTATGGATAGCTTACTAATAGGTTATGTATACAAAGTAGGGTAGGGCTTATGTGTTCAAATTTTCTCATTCAAAATGGTGGATGCTAGTGTGAGCTTTTAAGAAGGTGCCAAATGGATATAGATCATGGAAAGTAAGAGCACCTCTTTCCATACATGAGAGACACGTATGTAGTCATATGTGAACACACTATTGTGCGGTACACATTCATTATCTATCTATCGTCTCATTGTGTGCTCTCTTGAGCTCCTCCACTGTGTGTGCATTCCCACAACCCTATTTCCAACATTTGGTATCATAGCATAAGCTCCTCGTCCCTGTGGTGCTGCCTATCCCTTTGTCTTCTTGAATCGGATCAAGGAGCCCTTTTGGAAGAAGAAAGAGGACTGTGAAGTGTGCACTAATTTTTTTCCAATAGATTTTTGTTCTAGGTGCGCTTTAGGAGCCGTTTGCGCGATTTCTGCTTTGCTATTACTGTAGATATCTTCGGAAACCGAATTTGCGCTGTTCTTAATCGAATTTTGTAGTAGTTTTGTTAGATCTACTACAAATAGGTGTGCAAATATGCGAGAAAGCATCTACAAGCTTCACTTCATCGATCTCTGCGCTTTATGAGTAAAATTTCTATTGACTATACTCTACATTTCTTTCATACACCTTGCAAGTCTCCATTGTCAACGACCTTATTAGCAACCACATTGGTTGCATCAAAGGCACTCAGCACTTTGCAAGTTACGTGATTACTTGCTTGAATAATATCAGAAATGGCCGACAGTGATGTATTTCGGATGTTATCTCCATTGAGGATAAGCTTAATGAAACCAACTACCTGTTATGGTCCTGTATAATGCGGCATGTATTGGTAGCCAACGGGCTATGGAATATTGGGTTGACATTAAGAAACATCCTGGTTCCTTTGATGAACATAATGTAGAAGGCACATCTGCAGACAGCATAGCATACCTACTACACAAAACCAAACAAAGTGGCATGAAAGAGATGTGCAAGTATATGCATTGCTTGCTTTGTCAATTAAGAGGAGTATCATTCCTCACATTTGGTCATGTAGGACTGCAAAACGTGCTTGGGATGCACTTGCGTCATTGTGCCAGGTATGTAATGAAGCACGTATTTCTTGTATACACAAGCAATAAGAGTCAGAGTATATGGATGAGGGAAACTCTATGGATAGTTTCCTTACAAAAATCAAGGATTTTAAGGAGCATTTAGGTAGTATTGATGAAATATATCCTAACAGTTCATTTGTGAAATATATCCTAACAGTTCATTGATGCCTATTGTCTTGAATGCGTTGCCAAAATCACATCAAGGTTTTGCTTCTACCATCACGCTCATGATGAAAGACAATCCAAATGCCTTGAATTTTGAGGAGTTGGTTTATGTGCTTTTGTAAGAAGAGCAATCCAAGCAAAACAGATCTATCATGCGTACATATGAACGCTTTTACTACGAGTCAACAGAGATAAAGGTAAATCCTTTCCTCAAGGTAATTACAAGCCAAAATCAGAGTCATCGGACAACATATGATGATTGGGCTTTCATTGTTAAATGTAATTATGAGCCTTGGCATAAGAATGCATGCATAGCTATAACATATGTACAGTGATGCTAGTAAGCACATTACTTCTTATCGCAGTCTATTCGCATCACTTGAATCTACTCCACAGAGAAACACTATAAAATGTACAAACAACTCATATCTTGTAAAAGGAGTTAGTAAAATTAGTCTCACTGTTGCAAATGGTGGAACAATCACGCTTTCAGATGTATTATATGTACCAGGGATCAAGAAAAACTTATTATCCGTCTCTGCCATTACTAAGGCTGGCTTAGTGGTTCAGTTTGAGGATGACAGATGTATTGTTCATGATCGCAGTGATGACAAGACAATTGTTTCTTCTGGTACTTTGTCTCATGGATTTTCTAAGCTAGATGCATATGAAAGATAAAGGCATTCTATATGTACAGTTTTTGCCACAAAGACAATGGTTAATGCTAAGCCGTAGCATACATGCTTTATTCACTTAAACTTTGATAATTTGCTGCATTTGAATAAACATGACATGCTGTCTAAGCTGCCACATCTTGAAGCCTCTATCAAACATGTTTGTGAGAGCTGTATTCTTGGAAAAATGTTGTAAACATCATTTCCTAAGAATGGTTCAGTTAGAGCTGTCCCAAAAATTACACCTGAATAGTGTAGCTAACGTGAAAACATGTCTCTCATATAGATGGCACGTTGTATGGTCAAAAGTCGAGTTACCTCATGGTTTTTGACTAGAAGGAGTCATGTGTGCAACAGATTTTGTGAACAAGTGTCCTACAAAGGCTTTGTATACAATTACGCCTTTTAAAGCTTAGAATGACAGAAAGTCCTCTAGGACTCACTCACGCATTTTTGGCTGTCTTGCTTATGCACTTGTGCTTAAGTAACTTCGCAACAAACTTAATGATAAGGCTGTTAAATGTATTTTTCTGGGATACAGCTTAGAAAGTAAGAGTTATCGTCGCTATCATCCTACTACCAATGTGAGTAGAGATATTCTATTTGTGAAAGATCTTGCTTTCATGTAAAAAACAACAAAATGTATATTCGCAGGACAAATTCAACACTCTTTCCATTGTTTAATGCACGACACATTGATATAGAGAATTTGGATAATCCAAGGAATGCTGAAAATTAGCCCACACAAGTTACAAATCAACATCTTTTTCAACCCATAGATCAACCTATTGATGAGATAAATGTGAAGCCTAAAAGTATGCCAAAATGACTGGTGCAGACACTACGTGACAGCAAATTGACCATACCGTTGCTTAGCAAAACACATGCAAGCTCTCATCATGTATCTCTTGTTGACACAGGTTATACTCTTATTGCTAATTATGTAATGAAGTAGAACCTTTCTCCTTTGAGAAAGCAAAGGAATCAAAAAATTGGATGAGTGCTATACAATATGAGTATGATTCAATACTCAAAAATGATACATGGGATTTGGTAGAATGGGTCTACAAGCTCAAACGTAAAGCGAATGGCAATGTTGAGCGATACAAAACTAGGCTTGTTGCAAAGGATTATATACAAAAGAAAGACGTTGACTATGGTGAAACCTTTGCACCCACATGTCGAATGACTACCATGAGAATTATCATTGCATTTGCAACACAGAGAGGTTAAAATGTACTATCAAAATTGCTTTCTTGAATGAAGATTTGCATGAAGAGGTATATGTATCTCAGCCTCGTGGTTTTATTCCAAAAAATCAAGAATCAAAAGTATGCATATTGAAAAAAGCTTTATATGGTCTTAAGCAAGCTTCTAGAGCATGGTATGAAAAGATACATGCATACTTGGTTGCACAAGGTTTTTACAGCAGCCCAACTAACGATACCCTTTATATTAAGGAGATTAAGTTTTATTGATCATCGTGTTATACATTGATTACATGATGCTCACAAGTTCTAATGATGATTATATTTCAGCTTTTATAGCTAATTTAGAGAAGTCTTTTAAGATGTGAGATCTTGAACCGTTGCACTCTTACTTGGACATTTGAGTTTTGACAACGTAATGATGGCATTATTATGCTGCAGAGGAACTACATAGATACATTGTTGAAGAGGTTCAATCTTGAAGACTGTAATCATGTGGCTACACCTATGGAGCCAAGTTTACGACTAAGTCTTAAAGATACAAGTGACTCTTTTGATGCTAGCTTGTATCAAGAAGGTGTTGGATGCCTTATCCTTTTGTTTAAGGCTAGGCTTGACATTCAGAAATGGGTAAAGAAACTCGTTCCCAGCTTGAGGACTATTTCTCATGCACCAAATTCTTCCAAATTTCAATTGAGAGGAACCCAAATGGGAGCGCCGTACAAAAGAGTTGGTGTAACCAACGTGTCAAATAACCAGAGCTTCGTCCCAAGTTCATGAAACTGGATGTGTGCACACTGGCTCTGCAGGGCTCTGAGTGCAACATATCCTCTAGTCAATCTGTCCTCCGCCGCCCTCCTCATGGTAAAGCGCGGTACAACAAAAGTGACCCCCATGTAGACATATCTCCTAACTCTTTGTATTGGCTTCCCACCATAGGTGAACTTAGACAACTGATTGGCTCACTACTAAGAGGTGTTAAACACCATTACCTTGGTCTTCCCAAGGTTCACTATAAGGTCCCTATCCTGGCAGAAGGTCCGTAATGCATCCAAGTGTCTCTATAGCCTCTCTGGTGTATCTGAGATAAGTATAATGTCCCGGCATAGAGCAACATAGGGATCAACACTCCTCCCAAGCCAACTCTAGGTCCTCCTAGTCCGTCAATGTAGTCGAAGATCTCATCAATGTATAGCCCGAAGAGTGGGTGATAGCGAGCAACCGTGCTTCACCCCAATAGTGCTAGTGATCTCCTCTAGCATCCCTCCTGGAGCCCAGACCCGGCCTTTGATTGACTCATACAATGCTAAGACTCCCCATCTCATCTCAGCTGGCACCCCCATGTCCTGTAGCCGTTGCATCAGCCTCCCTCGTGGTACTGTGTCAAAGGCCTCGTGGAAATCCACAAAGCAACAATATACTCTCCTCCCATGAACTCTGCCCTCCTTGATGATGGCCCGAAGCGTGAAGATGTGATCCAGGGTAGAGTATCCCCTCTTGAACCCCGCCTGTCCATGTGCCCGATGCTGATGTGTCTCTGCCCAGTTGCTCAACTCATGCTCTAGTACCGATCCATAGAGCTTGGCTAGCACGTGGCCAACCATGATGGTCCTATAGTAACTCGGAACCGTAGGATCACCTGCTTTCAAGATCGGCACAATAGTATTTGCTGACCAACTAGGAAACCTTCGCAAAGGGCCTTATTGAACATGTGGGGTAAGAGTGGCACGAGCACATCCCTCGCATGCGAAAGGTGCTCTGCCACTAATCCATCATGATCCTGGGCTTGGCCATCTTGCAACTTGTCAATGGCGTCGCGGATCATGCCGATGGAGAAGAAGGTGGAGGAGGTGAGTCAGCTCTCCGGTGGTCGGGGGGGAGAGGTGGCTGTTTGGGTATCTGGTAGAGCGAGGTAGTATAAGCATGCCATGTCTCCGGTGATGGAATAGGTGTCTGGGCTCTGGGTGTCTGGAAAACTCGCCATGCCTCCTTGCTGTCCTGTCCCAAGAAAAGATGGTACAACTCATGCTCCAACTTCGCCAGGTAGGCTCGCTTCTTCCTCCGCACGAGGCGGCAAAAGATCACGCGCACCTGGTGATGTGTACAGATCCCCTGTACAGATCTTCCTCCAGGCGCGCCCCAGTCGTCTCCACCTACACCCCAATAGCCTCCAGCCTTTCAACCTCCTCTGTATAGCAGTACCGCTGCTGCCCCGCCTCTGATCCCCAACCGCAGCCGCACCTCTCCTTGGCAAGCTCTGCCGCCTGGGGCTCCACGGCCAATAGCCCTTGTCTCCGCTCATACACGACAATGGCAGGTTGTGTTGAAATTTGAGCTAAATGATGAGCTATGGTGGATCAAACACTAGAATCAGTATAATTAACATTGTGATTAGCAAGTGATTAAGACGTAATTAGTGAATAATTAGCACATAGATTAATGTAGGCATGGATACTCAAAAACCAGCAAATTCTCATTAGGGCTATGCCTCAATTTATAGTGTTTACATCAAGCATCAAATCCCCTTGATTTCTCCATGATTCACTCCCTGAATATCTCCACCTCTTGCCTGATTCTCTCCACCTCTTCTCTTTTTCCTGAATATCTCCCAGAATATCTCCACACTCCTAAATTCCCTCATGCTACCCATTATTCTCTCCCAGTAGATTCTCCTAACCTTTTCACAGGTTCTTTCACAATTACATCTCCTCTTTTACAGCCTCTATCCAAGAGCTTGTTCCCACACACACCCTTTTCACTTGTATATTTCAACACCTCCCCTCAAGTGAATAATCCTAACACACCTGGACCCTGTATCAAGTTTCTCTCTTACTTGATAGCCCGCGACCAGTGCCTCAAGTCCCTAAACTCCATAGTCCTTGACACTCTCTCTCTCTATGTGTCCAAGGCTACTATAAGTGCCCGCGACCTTGACTAAAGTGCTCACACATACATCTACCACTTGGCCTACATCATCGGTGGCTCAGAGGTGGTTTTACTTTATTGGGGCAGGTTACATTGGGTTGTGGGGTCTCTCTCTCTCTCTCTCTCAGAAAAGATGATCCGACTCCACTTCTCTTGGAGCCTCCATGAAGTTTGCCGATGTCGTTCCTTCTTCACTGGGTTTGCTGTAGCAGTCTCTCGCCATGTGTCCTGGCTTTCCACATTTGTGGCAAGTGAAGGTCCTCCCTCCTACTCTGCCTCTTCCTCGTCCTCGTCCTCGAGAGAATCCTCCTCGGGTGAAGAATGCTTTTTCCTCTCCTGCTGTTGAGTCGAACTCTTTCTTCTCTTTGCCTCTGCTCTCTTGCTCTAGTAGAGCTGCTTCTATCTCGTGTATCTTCAGTTCAGGTACATTCTTTAGTGTTGCTACAATGTTTTCATAATCTCCTTTGTGCACACTCTTCAAAAGTATAGCTAATGCTTCATCATCTTCTACCTTTTTGCTAATAGCTGCCAGCTGTTGCTTAATGCTTTTATATTTGTTCAAGTGTGTGATTAAAGGTTCACTTTCCTTCATGTCCAGTTTGTAGAATTGCATTAACAAATTTATCTTGGAATTTTTTGCTTGTGTACCAAATAATTTATTGAGTTCATCCCATGCATCTTTTGCCCACTGTATCCCTGTGATATGATGAATGATCTCATCATTTAAACTGAGTGCAATAAGCCCCAATGCTTTTTCATTCCTACTCTTCCACTCATTTCCCCCTCTCTCTGGGCATTCATCTCTCCCTTCAACTAATCCCCACAGATTTTTCCTCATCAGCAAATACATGGTTTTTGTTTGCCATGTATAAAACTGTTCTCCATTAAATTTGGCTATTTCCTGTGCTGAATTCATGGTGATGTGAAGGGGGTCTTACCTCTTGATCCAAATTCAAGATTCAAGGGCAGTGTCTACCCTTTTACAACTCAATCTGGTGTTTAATAGATGATTACAACAATTTTATCAGCATAAAATCACCAAAAATTACATTAAATTGAGAGTAACCAATTTGTACGGGATGGTTGGAGTATCAAACCAACTCCGATTTGCAATCTGAAGCTTTAGGGATCTGTATCAGATACCTAATGGTTAATTTGAACCCTCAATTGCACCAAAGTACAGTGAGTGCTAATCAGCAAATTAATGCTCTGGTTTGTGTGCAGAAAACAGAGTATGCGGGGAGCTCAGATCTGGTGCCTTCCACTTCAAATGAGCTCAAATGCTTTCAAAGGCATCAATAGCAATGAGTCTAGTAGAGGATTAAGCCAAGAAACACAAGATTTGACCAAATAATGAAAGCTTAATCTCTGTTTTACCAAAGTCACCTGCAGATTTGATGAAGAGCTTGGATCTCTCTGTAGACTTGATGAAATTGATTTCTGTCTTCACCAGCTTGTAGAGCATGCTTGAAAACCCCCAGGGCTAAGAGGAATTGAAGCAATTTGACTTGAGCAAGTAGTAATGGCAGAAACTGCAGAGAAAAAAGGCGCCTGCAAAAAACACGAATTCTCCTAGTTCCTTCGGCGGTTTGCTGCGCCGTTTCGATGGGCTGGTAGCTAGATGTATTAGCTATCTTGTGCTAAGAGGGCATAGCCTAATATTGACTGTGCATGGAGAATAGAGTCCTCCACTGGCTGGGGGTGAAGGGGAAGAGTGAAAGCTTACTAAAAAATTGATTTTTTGCTAATTATTTTACTAATCCTAATTAATTCACTAATGGGCTCATAAATCTAGTTGATTCTAGGCATGGCTCTGATACCATGTTGAAATTTGAGCTAAATGATGAGCTATGGTGGATCAAACACTAGAATCAGCATAATTAACATTGTGATTAGTAAGTGATTAAGACGTAATTAGTGAATAATTAGCACATAGATTAATGTAGGCATGGATACTCAAAAACCAGCAAATTCTCATTAGGGCTATGCCTCAATTTATAGTGTTTACATCAAGCATCAAATCCCCTTGATTTCTCCATGATTCACTCCCTGAATATCTCCACCTCTTGCCTGATTCTCTCCACCTCTTCTCTTTTCCCTGAATATCTCCCAGAATATCTCCACACTCCTAAATTCCCTCATGCTACCCATTATTCTCTCCTAGTAGATTCTCCTAACCTTTTCACAGGTTCTTTCACAATTACATCTCCTCTTTTACAGCCTCTATCCAAGAGCTTGTTCCCACACACACCCTTTTCACTTGTATATTTCAACAGGTTGCAGTAGCTCACAGTTGGGCGGCGGCGAGTGGGCATCTGCGTGAACTGAGTGCATGTGTAAAGGCGTTGGATAAGCTGCACCTTCTCGTTTGTAAAGAATCGGGTAAAACTTGTGCACAGGTGATTCTAGACTTCTAGGCTCAGTCCAGCTCTTTTCCCATCCATGAATCACAATTCTGGCGTCTCAAGGGTTACTAGCTTTCCATCGGCATGAAGCATGCTTGGAATCCATGAATATGCTCATTGCAAAATCCTTCATCTTATCCAATCAAATGGGGGCATCCCAATCGTGGTCTATTGAGTCATCGGATCCATACACCCAAACGAAGATCTTCACACAAAGCAGTGATTCAATCAATCATGCTCTTCATCTCCCTCCAAGATACAAAACTTACCTATATCCGTGCTAATCAAGTGGGGTATGCAGCATGCCTAGGATTGGCATTGTTTGGCAATCCCAAATTTTGTGGAAGCTTGTTTTTTCTTCCATTCTTTCTGCTAATGTTGTCATGCATTAAGCAAGCGGGCCACATAGCCACCAACATTTCAGAAAACGAGGCTCAAGAAGCAATCGGATCTATTCAGTATGTTTGGCAAGCCATCCATAGTTCGTGATTTACTAATGTACCTGCCAGAGTGGGTGTTGTAAATTCTTCCAGTCTCATGGACAATCCAATCTCATTCACACCTTCCTTATCAGTTAGTCTCGTTACATATCAATAACCAATTCCCTATCTCAAACTATGTGTAAGAGTCAAAGAGAGCAGAATGAAAGGGATCAAAGAAAGCAATGTGTGAGAGTTTTCATCGGAAGAAGCTTCTACATGATGACACTTCTTTCCCGATGTCTATGTACGCTACATGCAATATATCCTTGGACTCTACATGTAATAATCACATAGACGATGTTCTTATACAAATACATGCACCTGCAAGTAACCTCGTCAACACCAACTCTCTAGGTACATCTCTGGATAGGGTCACAATGGCGGGGGCAAGCCTGTCCCATTGTACAACCCATCGTGTGGATCTTCCTTAAATCAACAAGAATCTTTCGTGGCCTCGTCTTCGAACACACCACTCATTTGATCCACACTTCCTCTATTCCAAATGCTATTGCCAATGCCAAATCCATCGAGCCATAGAGATCGTTGGGCTACATTGGAATTGCAGGTGTAGCCATAAGCAAAGTTCATTGCCATGCCTCAAACAATCTAATGATCTCCACTCTGCAAGAAAATGGATGTCAACTAAATGGCAAAGAAAGCAACAAGGAGAGTTAAAGAAAGGAGTTGAGTTTGGAGAAATCTTCGTGTTAGAGAAGTATACATATATGGACACACCTTTTACCCATTGCCCATGCATGTCACCTGTATATTTCACTACGGGTATCACAATTTTTTCACTTCTTGCATCTCTCGGCACACAAATACACGCAACTGTAACTAACCTCATCTCAATGCCAACTCTCAAGCACATCTCTAGATGGGGAGAGAGAGAGAGAGAGAGAGAGAGAGAGAGAGAGAGAGAGAGAGAGAGAGAGAGACCATGGCAAGGAACGTAAGCTTGGTTCATGGTATGATCCATCGTTTGAAGAAACCTCGATCTTACAACTACCTCCAACGAGCTTTCATACATGTATCCTCTACTTCAACTCCAATTCATCACCAGCACAACCTCACCTTGGCCGACGTATTCGCCACAGAGAATCCTCATACTCTCATGTCATGCCATGAAAATCTCGTCCGCCATTTTTGCATGTAAATCATTCCATGGTGATCTTGGTGCTCATTCCATGGTGATCTTGGTGCTCATTCCACCAATCATAGAGTACATACTGTTTCTATCAACTACCTCATGTTGAAGGGTCTACGTCACTTCGACAACTAGTATTAGAGACCTTGCATGTAGAACAGCTACATTGTCTATCACTTTCCATGCCGCCTTGACATGTTGCTTGCCATCAGGGCTACCCAAAGCTTCCCACCACTTTTTCTTATATCGAGCTAAACAAATTAGTCCCAAACTATATCACTTAATGTCGGTCACCAACTTCATGGCATATCTTGGATCATCCACACTTTCACCCCAACAACAACTTTACCACCAAGTTACTCACTCCGTTGGTTAACATGGTTTCACTCACTCGACCTACCCTAAGGTGCCTTGCCATCTTACTCGCACAAACAGACACACATCTTTTGTACGACAACGATGAAACACATAAAGCAACCTTACCATGAGCTTAATATCAAATAGGAAAAGTCTATAGACTTCATGTACATAGTTGCTTAAGACTAGTGATAAAGACCATTTTAAAGTTTGGTTAGCCTAGTGTGAAAACTCGTCATTTTTTACAATAAGCAACACACAATCATTTCCTTGTAATAGTTTACTTGTGAACTCCCCTTTCTCTCTCTCTTGCTTGCATGTTGTTGGATTCTTGCATACTAGATAGATGCTTGTTTGAATAGGTTTAATTGTAGATTTTTCTCTTTCATTAGTTTCTATGTTTACCTTTTATGAGAGAGAACCATCACAATGGACCATCTCTTGTTGCTTCCATCTAGGCATACAGAGAGCTTCCTTCACTCCTTTGGCAACAGGTGACAATGGAGTGGGAACGCAACAACTAAAGCATCCACATAGAAAATTTGCATTAATGCCTCTCCAAGACAAGACCTGATGACACATGCTTCAACAAGGCTAAGATAAGCTCTTGACTTGAATAATGCTCAAATAGATGACCAATCTCTTGTGTTAAGAATACACACAATCACCACTTATTAAATTTTTGTTTTATTTACAAAAATTAGATGATTATGTTTTAAATATCACACAAGGAAGTGTGGCACTTCAACAAACCTAAAACGAAAGCTAAACAAACATCCATCTTTGATTACATTCAGAACATTGATTTAGTCTAGATATCTTATAAGCGAATTTTCTTAAGGTTGATTTTTTTTTTAAAATTGATTTCAAAACACATGCTTTATTGAATAGCAGTACCGCTGCTGCCCCGCCTCTGATCCCCAACCGCAGCCGCACCTCTCCTTGGCAAGCTCTGCCGCCTGGGGCTCACGGCCAATAGCCCTTGTCTCCGCTCATACACGACAATGGCAGGTTGCAGTAGCTCACAGTTGGGCGGCGGCGAGTGGGCATCTGCGTGAACTGAGTGCATGTGTAAAGGCGTTGGATAAGCTGCACCTTCTCGTTTGTAAAGAATCGGGTAAAACTTGTGCACAGGTGATTCTAGACTTCTAGGCTCAGTCCAGCTCTTTTCCATCCATGAATCACAATTCTGGCATCTCAAGGGTTACTAGCTTTCCATCGGCATGAAGCATGCTTGGAATCCATGAATATGCTCATTGCAGAATCCTTTATCTTATCCAATCAAATGGGGGCATCCCAATCGTGGTCTATTGAGTCATCGGATCCATACACCCAAACGAAGATCTTCACACAAAGCAGTGATTCAATCAATCATGCTCTTCATCTCCCTCCAAGATACAAAACTTACCTATATCCGTGCTAATCAAGTGGGTATGTAGCATGCCTAGGATTGGCATTGTTTGGCAATCCCAAATTTTGTGGAAGCTTGTTTTTCTTCCATTCTTTCTGCTAATGTTGTCATGCATTAAGCAAGCGGGCCACTAGCCACCAACATTTCAGAAAACGAGGCTCAAGAAGCAATCGGATCTATTCAGTATGTTTGGCAAGCCATCCATAGTTCGTGATTTACTAATGTACCTGCCAGAGTGGGTGTTGTAAATTCTTCCAGTCTCATGGACAATCCTATCTCATTCACACCTTCCTTATCAGTTAGTCTCGTTACATATCAATAACCAATTCCCTATCTCAAACTATGTGTAAGAGTCAAAGAGAGCAGAATGAAAGGGATCAAAGAAGCAATGTGTGAGAGTTTCATCGGAAGAAGCTTCTACATGATGACACTTCTTTCCCGATGTCTATGTAGCTACATGCAATATATCCTTGGACTCTACATGTAATAATCACTAGACGATGTTCTTATACAAATACATGCACCTGCAAGTAACCTCGTCAACACCAACTCTCTAGGTACATCTCTGGATAGGGTCACAATGGCGGGGGCAAGCCTGTCCCATTGTACAACCCATCGTGTGGATCTTCCTTAAATCAACAAGAATCTTTCGTGGCCTCGTCTTCGAACACACACTCATTTGATCCACACTTCCTCTATTCCAAATGCTATTGCCAATGCCAAATCCATCGAGCCATAGAGATCGTTGGCTACATCAGGTGTAGCCATAAGCAAAGTTCATTGCCATGCCTCAAACAATCTAATGATCTCCACTCTGCAAGAAAATGGATGTCAACTAAATGGCAAAGAAAGCAACAAGGAGAGTTAAAGAAAGGAGTTGAGTTTGGAGAAATCTTCGTGTTAGAGAAGTATACATATATGGACACACCTTTTACCCATTGCCCATGCATGTCACCTGTATATTTCACTACGGGTATCACAATTTTTTCACTTCTTGCATCTCTCGGCACACAAATACACGCAACTGTAACTAACCTCATCTCAATGCCAACTCTCAAGCACATCTCTAGATGGGGAGAGAGAGAGAGAGAGAGACAGAGAGAGAGAGAGAGAGAGAGAGAGAGAGAGACCATGGCAAGGAACGTAAGCTTGGTTCATGGTATGATCCATCGTTTGAAGAAACCTCGATCTTACAACTACCTCCAACGAGCTTTCATACATGTGTCCTCTACTTCAACTCCAATTCATCACCAGCACAACCTCACCTTGGCCGACGTATTCGCCACAAAGAATCCTCATACTCTCATGTCATGCCATGAAAATCTCGTCCGCCATTTTTGCATGTAAATCATTCCATGGTGATCTTGGTGCTCATTCCATGGTGATCTTGGTGCTCATTCCACCAATCATAGAGTACATACTGTTTCTATCAACTACCTCATGTTGAAGGGTCTACGTCACTTCGACAACTAGTATTAGAGACCTTGCATGTAGAACAGCTACATTGTCTATCACTTTCCATGCCGCCTTGACATGTTGCTTGCCATCAGGGCTACCCAAAGCTTCCCACCACTTTTTCTTATATCGAGCTAAACAAATTAGTCCCAAACTATATCACTTAATGTCGGTCACCAACTTCATGGCATATCTTGGATCATCCACACTTTCACCCCAACAACAACTTTACCACCAAGTTACTCACTCCGTTGGTTAACATGGTTTCACTCACTCGACCTACCCTAAGGTGCCTTGCCATCTTACTCGCACAAACAGACACACATCTTTTGTACGACAACGATGAAACACATAAAGCAACCTTACCATGAGCTTAATATCAAATAGGAAAAGTCTATAGACTTCATGTACATAGTTGCTTAAGACTAGTGATAAAGACCATTTTAAAGTTTGGTTAGCCTAGTGTGAAAACTCGTCATTTTTTACAATAAGCAACACACAATCATTTCCTTGTAATAGTTTACTTGTGAACTCCCCTTTCTCTCTCTTCTTGCTTGCATGTTGTTGGATTCTTGCATACTAGATAGATGCTTGTTTGAATAGGTTTAATTGTAGATTTTTCTCTTTCATTAGTTTCTTTGTTTACCTTTTATGAGAGAGAACCATCACAATGGACCATCTCTTGTTGCTTCCATCTAGGCATACAGAGAGCTTCCTTCACTCCTTTGGCAATGGGTGACAATGGAGTGGGGACGCAACAACTAAAGCATCCACATAGAAAATTTGCATTAATGCCTCTCCAAGACAAGACCTGATGACACATGCTTCAACAAGGCTAAGATAAGCTCTTGACTTGAATAATGCTCAAATAGATGACCAATCTCTTGTGTTAAGAATACACACAATCACCACTTATTAAATTTTTGTTTTATTTACAAAAATTAGATGATTATGTTTTAAATATCACACAAGGAAGTGTGCACTTCAACAAAACCTAAAACAAAAGCTAAACAAACATCCATCTTTGATTACATTCAGAACATTGATTTAGTCTAGATATCTTATAAGCGAATTTTCTTAAGGTTGATTTTTTAAAAAAATTGATTTCAAAACACATACTTTATTGATTAAACAATTTATACACAATGAATAATTCCATTTATTCCCTTTATTATAAATAAACTTTGGTATTCCTACCCTATAAATTTAATTTATATAAATTTTAGCATTATCGTGTAGGTTTCCTATGGTCGTGTATGTTAAGGATTAATTTAATCTATCAACTTTTCTAATTTACATACGACATATTCTCCATATTCTAAGCACTTGGTAAAGTGGGATAAAAGTTAGATTTGAGATCATAAATACTCTAAAATATTTGGTTTGTTATGTCTTTACGACTCTAAAATTTAGTAACCTAGATACCACATAAGAATTGATACTTGTCTATCACAATATGATTATCAAATATAGTTATATAATCAAGTACATCACAAACTCATAAAATACCAAAATCAAGGACACGTTGGAATCACAAATATTTAATAATTTCAAAATAAATAGTGTCAAGTATAAGGATGTACTTATTCATGTAACTGAAGATAATTGATGTCCTTGTTGTACATCCAACAACAATCCTTACCTAACATCTACAACCAATTAGTTCTTTATTGAAAGTTCATGATTAGCCCCTCTTAGACCTCCAAACCCGTATTGACCACAACCAATGTATTGTAGCTAGTGGGAGGGATATATACTCCCAGAATCCTAATTTTAGTGCTTTAGCATTGCGATTTCCATTTGGTATTGGAAGGAATTTAGGTTTCTTGTCTCTATGAGATATTAGCAACCTTTCAAAGTATCAAGAAAGATCCCCAACATGAGATATAATTGGAAAATGCTTGTGGCACTTTGAGGCTCAACCAACTATTGATGTCTACAGCATTGGGACTGCACTTTGGGGCTCAACCAACTATCGATGCCTATAGCATTAGAAGTCACTTCGTGCCCTAACGAGCATGTAGACACAAGGATTTATTCATACCCTGATCAAATAGAGTGTCGTTCACAATGACAAGGAACATTAACTGGAAACACGATCAACTAACGGGCGAGTGGAAGGTGAAGTTAATATAATAGATTCAAAAGCATTCAACCTCTCCCGTTTGAAACCATCCAAGCACATAGCAATAGTACTAGTCGTACGTAATAGTGGCAATATTTCACAAAAATATGTCGAATGCAAACCTCACGCAAGAAGAGAGCCTTACATCTCCAACTCTCATACTCGACAACATTCACTTTAAGAGAGACAACAATGAGGCTCTCCATTCTCATATAATGTAGTCCATTAAAAGTTTCATATACTACACTACAATGCTATCGTTGTTGGGAGTTTATAACACACATATCTGCATGAACTCCAAGAGTCATGATATCTATTAAAGCCCATTCTTGACGAGAGTAAGAAAGTGATTATGTCGACTCTGGTTATATGTCAATGCCATTGAGAATCATTGAGCCATGGAAACTCTAATTGTGATTTAATACAAGCTCAAAAATTGAGCCACAAAAGTAACTTAAAGAAGGTCAAATTAACTTAAAGAAGGTCAAATTAAAGAGGTAAAGAAACCTTCTGACAATGCACATCTTTACCCAAGAAGAGCTTTTATGGTGCTCAATATATAGACAAAACCGCATGTCTGCATTTGCAGCCTGCTCTAGTGTGCACATTCAAACGCTTGGGGAACCATGAGACATCCATGTGTAGATTTGGTGCTTCACAACCATAAAAAGAATAATCAACTTGGAACTCAATGAAATTACTCGAGACTCCTAGGTTAGCACATCTATCTATGACAAAGTTTTCAAAAAAAAACATACACTTAGTAATTTTAAGAGTTTAGAAACTCTAAAAATAGCATGAAAATACTGTAATTATCCCACCTTCATAGAGACCTATATAAAAAAAGTGATAGCCAAAATATATGGAGAAATTTTTTTGTATTACATTTATAGATTGCTTGAAAATTTATCTAAGATATTTTTCAAAGTAAATTAAAACACGACCATGGAAGACTATGTTTATAAAACTTTTTTAACTAATATTTTGTGTTAAAAGTATTTCTATTGTAAGAATTTCTTAGAAATAAAACACTAATATCTTGTGTTGAAAGTATTTCCATGGAAAGAATTCTTCGGAACAAAATACTAAAGGAGACCACAAACAACATCATCGAATAGCTTTGTTCTTGAACTCTCTTGTTGGAAAGCTTTTCTTAGCAAGATGCTTAAACGCTTAGCTTACATCTCTTCGTGGCCCTAAGCTTGATGATTTATGGTGTTGTGGAAATCTTACTAATAGGTTATGTATACAAAGTAGGGTAGGGCTTATGTGTTCAAATTTTCTCATTCAAAATGGTGGATGCTAGTGTGAGCTTTTAAGAAGGTGCCAAATGGATATAGATCATGGAAAGTAAGAGCACCTCTTTCCATACATGAGAGACACGTATGTAGTCATATGTGAACACACTATTGTGCGGTACACATTCATTATCTATCTATCATCTCATTGTGTGCTCTCTTGAGCTCCTCCACTGTGTGTGCATTCCCACAACCCTATTTCCAACATTTGGTATCATAGCATAAGCTCCTCGTCCCTGTGGTGCTGCCTATCCCTCACCCTGAGTCGTTTGTCTTCTTGAATCGGATCAAGGAGCCCTTTTGGAAGAAGAAAGAGGACTGTGAAGTGTGCACTAATTTTTTTCCAATAGATTTTTGTTCTAGGTGCGCTTTAGGAGCCGTTTGCGCGATTTCTGCTTTGCTATTACTGTAGATATCTTCGGAAACTGAATTTGCGCTGTTCTTAATCGAATTTTGTAGTAGTTTTGTTAGATCTACTATAAATAGGTGTGCAAATATGCGAGAAAGCATCTACAAGCTTCACTTCAACATCGATCTCTGCGCTTTATGAGTAAAATTTCTATTGACTATACTCTACATTTCTTTCATACACCTTGCAAGTCTCCATTGTCAACGACCTTATTAGCAACCACATTGGTTGCATCAAAGGCACTCAGCACTTTGCAAGTTACGTGATTACTTGCTTGAATAATATCAGAAATGGCCGACAGTGATGTATTTCGGATGTTATCTCCATTGAGGATAAGCTTAATGAAACCAACTACCTGTTATGGTCCTGTATAATGCGGCATGTATTGGTAGCCAACGGGCTATGGAATATTGGGTTGACATTAAGAAACATCCTGGTTCCTTTGATGAACATAATGTAGAAGGCACATCTGCAGACAGCATAGCATACCTACTACACAAAACCAAACAAAGTGGCATGAAAGAGATGTGCAAGTATATGCATTGCTTGCTTTGTCAATTAAGAGGAGTATCATTCCTCACATTTGGTCATGTAGGACTGCAAAACGTGCTTGGGATGCACTTGCGTCATTGTGCCAGGTATGTAATGAAGCACGTATTTCTTGTATACACAAGCAATAAGAGTCAGAGTATATGGATGAGGGAAACTCTATGGATAGTTTCCTTACAAAAATCAAGGATTTTAAGGAGCATTTAGGTAGTATTGATGAAATATATCCTAACAGTTCATTGATGAAATATATCCTAACAGTTCATTGATGCCTATTGTCTTGAATGCGTTGCCAAAATCACATCAAGGTTTTGCTTCTACCATCACGCTCATGATGAAAGACAATCCAAATGCCTTGAATTTTGAGGAGTTGGTTTATGTGCTTTTGTAAGAAGAGCAATCCAAGCAAAACAGATCTATCATGCGTACATATGAACGCTTTTACTACGAGTCAACGGAGATAAAGGTAAATCCTTTCCTCAAGGTAATTACAAGCCAAAATCAGAGTCATCGGACAACATATGATGATTGGGCTTTCATTGTTAAATGTAATTATGAGCCTTGGCATAAGAATGCATGCATAGCTATAACATATGTACAGTGATGCTAGTAAGCACATTACTTCTTATCGCAGTCTATTCGCATCACTTGAATCTACTCCACAGAGAAACACTATAAAATGTACAAACAACTCATATCTTGTAAAAGGAGTTAGTAAAATTAGTCTCACTGTTGCAAATAGTGGAACAATCACGCTTTTAGATGTATTATATGTACCAGGGATCAAGAAAAACTTATTATCCGTCTCTGCCATTACTAAGGCTGGCTTAGTGGTTCAGTTTGAGGATGACAGATGTATTGTTCATGATTGCAGTGATGACAAGACAATTGTTTCTTCTGGTACTTTGTCTCATGGCTTTTCTAAGCTAGATGCATATGAAAGATAAAGGCATTCTATATGTACAGTTTTTGCCACAAAGACAATGGTTAATGCTAAGCCGTAGCATACATGCTTTATTCACTTAAACTTTGATAATTTGCTGCATTTGAATAAACATGACATGCTGTCTAAGCTGCCACATCTTGAAGCCTCTATCAAACATGTTTGTGAGAGCTGTATTCTTGGAAAAATGTTGTAAACATCATTTCCTAAGAATGGTTCAGTTAGAGCTGTCCCAAAAATTACACCTGAATAGTGTAGCTAACGTGAAAACATGTCTCTCATATAGATGGCACGTTGTATGGTCAAAAGTCGAGTTACCTCATGGTTTTTGACTAGAAGGAGTCATGTGTGCAACAGATTTTGTGAACAAGTGTCCTACAAAGGCTTTGTATACAATTATGCCTTTTAAAGCTTAGAATGACAGAAAGTCCTCTAGGACTCACTCACGCATTTTGCACTTGTGCTTAAGTAACTTCGCAACAAACTTTAATGATAAGGCTGTTAAATGTATTTTTCTGGGATACAGCTTAGAAAGTAAGAGTTATCGTCGCTATCATCCTACTACCAATGTGAGTAGAGATATTCTATTTGTGAAAGATCTTGCTTTCATGTAAAAAACAACAAAATGTATATTCGCAGGACAAATTCAACACTCTTTCCATTGTTTAATGCACGACACATTGATATAGAGAATTTGGATAATCCAAGGAATGCTGAAAATTAGCCCACACAAGTTACAAATCAACATCTTTTTCAACCCACAGATCAACCTATTGATGAGATAAATGTGAAGCCTAAAAGTATGCCAAAATGACTGGTGCAGACACTACGTGACAGCAAATTGACCATACCGTTGCTTAGCAAAACACATGCAAGCTCTCATCATGTATCTCTTGTTGACACAGGTTATACTCTTATTGCTAATTATGTAATGAAGTAGAACCTTTCTCCTTTGAGAAAGCAAAGGAATCAAAAAATTGGATGAGTGCTATACAATATGAGTATGATTCAATACTCAAAAATGATACATGGGATTTGGTAGAATGGGTCTACAAGCTCAAACATAAAGCGAATGGCAATGTTGAGCGATACAAAACTAGGCTTGTTGCAAAGGATTATATACAAAAGAAAGACGTTGACTATGGTGAAACCTTTGCACCCACATGTCGAATGACTACCATGAGAATTATCATTGCATTTGCAACACAGAGAGGTTAAAATGTACTATCAAAATTGCTTTCTTGAATGAAGATTTGCATGAAGAGGTATATGTATCTCAGCCTCGTGGTTTTATTCCAAAAAATCAAGAATCAAAAGTATGCATATTGAAAAAAGCGTTATATGGTCTTAAGCAAGCTTCTAGAGCATGGTATGAAAAGATACATGCATACTTGGTTGCACAAGGTTTTTACAGCAGCCCAACTAACGATACCCTTTATATTAAGGAGATTAAGTTTTATTGATCATCGTGTTATACATTGATTACATGATGCTCACAAGTTCTAATGATGATTATATTTCAGCTTTTATAGCTAATTTAGAGAAGTCTTTTAAGATGTCAGATCTTGAACCGTTGCACTCTTACTTGGACATTTGAGTTTTGACAACGTAATGATGGCATTATTATGCTGCAGAGGAACTACATAGATACATTGTTGAAGAGGTTCAATCTTGAAGACTGTAATCATGTGGCTACACCTATGGTGCCAAGTTTACGACTAAGTCTTAAAGATACAAGTGACTCTTTTGATGCTAGCTTGTATCAAGAAGGTGTTGGATGCCTTATCCTTTTGTTTAAGGCTAGGCTTGACATTCAGAAATGGGTAAAGAAGCTCGTTCCCAGCTTGAGGACTATTTCTCATCCACCAAATTCTTCCAAATTTCAATTGAGAGGAACCCAAATGGGAGCGCCGTACAAAAGAGTTGGTGTAACCAACGTGTCAAATAACCAGAGCTTCGTCCCAAGTTCATGAAACTGGATGTGTGCACACTGGCTCTGCAGGGCTCTGAGTGCAACATATCCTCTAGTCAATCTGTCCTCCGCCGCCCTCCTCATGGTAAAGCGCGGTACAACAAAAGTGACCCCCATGTAGACATATCTCCTAACTCTTTGTATTGGCTTCCCACCATAGGTGAACTTAGACAACTGATTGGCTCACTGCTAAGAGGTGTTAAACACCATTACCTTGGTCTTCCCAAGGTTCACTATAAGGTCCCTATCCTGGCAGAAGGTCCGTAATGCATCCAAGTGTCTCTATAGCCTCTCTGGTGTATCTGAGATAAGTATAATGTCCCGGCATAGAGCAACATAGGGATCAACACTCCTCCCAAGCCAACTCTAGGTCCTCCTAGTCCGTCAATGTAGTCGAAGATCTCATCAATGTATAGCCCGAAGAGTGGGTGATAGCGAGCAACCGTGCTTCACCCCAATAGTGCTAGTGATCTCCTCTAGCATTCCTCCTGGAGCCCGGACCCGGCCTTTGACTGACTCATACAATGCTAAGACTCCCCATCTCATCTCAGCTGGCACCCCCATGTCCTGTAGCCGTTGCATCAGCCTCCCTCGTGGTACTGTGTCAAAGGCCTCGTGGAAATCCACAAAGCAACAATATACTCTCCTCCCATGAACTCTGCCCTCCTTGATGATGGCCCGAAGCGTGAAGATGTGATCCAGGGTAGAGTATCCCCTCTTGAACCCCGCCTGTCCATGTGCCCGATGCTGATGTGTCTCTGCCCAGTTGCTCAACTCATGCTCTAGTACCGATCCATAGAGCTTGGCTAGCACGTGGCCAACCATGATGGTCCTATAGTAACTCGGAACCGTAGGATCACCTGCTTTCAAGATCGGCACAATAGTATTTGCTTACCAACTAGGAAACCTTCGCAAAGGGCCTTATTGAACATGTGGGGTAAGAGTGGCACGAGCACATCCCTCGCATGCGAAAGGTGCTCTACCGCTAATCCATCATGATCCTGGGCTTGGCCATCTTGCAACTTGTCAATGGCGTCGCGGATCATGCCGACGGAGAAGAAGGTGGAGGAGGTGAGTCAGCTCTCCGGTGGTCGGGGGAGAGGTGGCTGTTTGGGTATCTGGTAGAGCGAGGTAGTATAAGCATGCCATGTCTCCGGTGATGGAATAGGTGTCTGGGCTCTGGGTGTCTGGAAAACTCGCCATGCCTCCTTGCTGTCCTGTCCCAAGAAACGATGGTACAACTCATGCTCCAACTTCGCCAGGTAGGCTCGCTTCTTCCTCCGCACGAGGCGGCAAAAGATCATGCGCACCTGGTGATGTGTACAGATCCCCTGTACAGATCTTCCTCCAGGCGCGCCCCAGTCGTCTCCACCTACACCCCAATAGCCTCCAGCCTTTCAACCTCCTCTGTATAGCAGTACCGCTGCTGCCCCGCCTCTGATCCCCAACCGCAGCCGCACCTCTCCTTGGCAAGCTCTGCCGCCTGGGGCTCCACGGCCAATAGCCCTTGTCTCCGCTCATACACGACAATGGCAGGTTGCAGTAGCTCACAGTTGGGCGGCGGCGAGTGGGCATCTGTGTAAACTGAGTGCATGTGTAAAGGCATTGGATAAGCTGCACCTTCTCGTTTGTAAAGAATCGGGTAAAACTTGTGCACAGGTGATTCTAGACTTCTAGGCTCAGTCCAGCTCTTTTCCCATCCATGAATCACAATTCTGGCGTCTCAAGGGTTACTAGCTTTCCATCGGCATGAAGCATGCTTGGAATCCATGAATATGCTCATTGCAGAATCCTTCATCTTATCCAATCAAATGGGGGCATCCCAATCGTGGCCAAGATACAAAACTTACCTATATCCGTGCTAATCAAGTGGGGTATGCAACATGCCTAGGATTGGCATTGTTTGGCAATCCCAAATTTTGTGGAAGCTTGTTTTTTCTTCCATTCTTTCTGCTAATGTTGTCATGCATTAAGCAAGCGGGCCACATAGCCACCAACATTTCAGAAAACGAGGCTCAAGAAGCAATCGGATCTATTCAGTATGTTTGGCAAGCCATCCATAGTTCGTGATTTACTAATGTACCTGCCAGAGTGGGTGTTGTAAATTCTTCCAGTCTCATGGACAATCCAATCTCATTCACACCTTCCTTATCAGTTAGTCTCGTTACATATCAATAACCAATTCCCTATCTCAAACTATGTGTAAGAGTCAAAGAGAGCAGAATGAAAGGGATCAAAGAAAGCAATGTGTGAGAGTTTTCATCGGAAGAAGCTTCTACATGATGACACTTCTTTCCCAATGTCTATGTACGCTACATGCAATATATCCTTGGACTCTACATGTAATAATCACATAGACGATGTTCTTATACAAATACATGCACCTGCAAGTAACCTCGTCAACACCAACTCTCTAGGTACATCTCTGGATAGGGGCACAATGGCGGGGTCAAGCCTGTCCCATTGTACAACCCATCGTGTGGATCTTCCTTAAATCAACAAGAATCTTTCGTGGCCTCGTCTTCGAACACACCACTCATTTGATCCACACTTCCTCTATTCCAAATGCTATTGCCAATGCCAAATCCATCGAGCCATAGAGATCGTTGGGCTACATTGGAATTGTAGGTGTAGCCATAAGCAAAGTTCATTGCCATGCCTCAAACAATCTAATGATCTCCACTCTGCAAGAAAATGGATGTCAACTAAATGGCAAAGAAAGCAACAAGGAGAGTTAAAGAAAGGAGTTGAGTTTGGAGAAATCTTCGTGTTAGAGAAGTATACATATATGGACACACCTTTTACCCATTGCCCATGCATGTCACCTGTATATTTCACTACAGGTATCACAATTTTTTCACTTCTTGCATCTCTCGGCACACAAATACACGCAACTGTAACTAACCTCATCTCAATGCCAACTCTCAAGCACATCTCTAGATGGGGGGGGGAGAGAGAGAGAGAGAGAGAGAGAGAGAGAGAGAGAGAGAGAGAGAGAGAGAGAGAGAGAGAGAGAGAGAGACCATGGCAAGGAACGTAAGCTTGGTTCATGGTATGATCCATCGTTTGAAGAAACCTCGATCTTACAACTACCTCCAACGAGCTTTCATACGTATCCTCTACTTCAACTCCAATTCATCACCAGCACAACCTCACCTTGGCCGACGTATTCGCCACAAAGAATCCTCATACTCTCATGTCATGCCATGAAAATCTCGTCCGCCATTTTTGCATGTAAATCATTCCATGGTGATCTTGGTGCTCATTCCACCAATCATAGAGTACATACTGTTTCTATCAACTACCTCATGTTGAAGGGTCTACGTCACTTCGACAACTAGTATTAGAGACCTTGCATGTAGAACAGCTACATTGTCTATCACTTTCCATGCCGCCTTGACATGTTGCTTGCCATCAAGGCTACCCAAAGCTTCCCACCACTTTTTCTTATATCGAGCTAAACAAATTAGTCCCAAACTATATCACTTAATGTCGGTCACCAACTTCATGGCATATCTTGGATCATCCACACTTTCACCCCAACAACAACTTTACCACCAAGTTACTCACTCCGTTGGTTAACATGGTTTCACTCACTCGACCTACCCTAAGGTGCCTTGCCATCTTACTCGCACAAACAGACACACATCTTTTGTACGACAACGATGAAACACATAAAGCACCCTTACCATGAGCTTAATATCAAATAGGAAAAGTCTATAGACTTCATGTACATAGTTGCTTAAGACTAGTGATAAAGACCATTTTAAAGTTTGGTTAGCCTAGTGTGAAAACTAGTCATTTTTTACAATAAGCAACACACAATCATTTCCTTGTAATAGTTTACTTGTGAACTCCCCTTTCTCTCTCTTCTTGCTTGCATGTTGTTGGATTCTTGCATACTAGATAGATGCTTGTTTGAATAGGTTTAATTGTAGATTTTTCTCTTTCATTAGTTTCTTTGTTTACCTTTTATGAGAGAGAACCATCACAATGGACCATCTCTTGTTGCTTCCATCTAGGCATAGAGAGAGCTTCCTTCACTCCTTTGGCAACGGGTGACAATGGAGTGGGGACGCAACAACTAAAGCATCCACATAGAAAATTTGCATTAATGCCTCTCCAAGACAAGACCTGATGACACATGCTTCAACAAGGCTAAGATAAGCTCTTGACTTGAATAATGCTCAAATAGATGACCAATCTCTTGTGTTAAGAATACACACAATCACCACTTATTAAATTTTTGTTTTATTTACAAAAATTAGATGATTATGTTTTAAATATCACACAAGGAAGTGTGCACTTCAACAAAACCTAAAACGAAAGCTAAACAAACATCCATCTTTGATTACATTCAGAACATTGATTTAGTCTAGATATCTTGTAAGCGAATTTTCTTAAGGTTGATTTTTAAAAAAAATTGATTTCAAAACACATGCTTTATTGATTAAACAATTTATACACAATGAATAATTCCATTTATTCCCTTTATTATAAATAAACTTTGGTATTCCTACCCTATAAATTTAATTTATATAAATTTTAGCATTATCGTGTAGGTTTCCTATGGTCGTGTATGTTAAGGATTAATTTAATCTATCAACTTTTCTAATTTACATACGTCATATTCTCCATATTCTAAGCACTTGGTAAAGTGGGATAAAAGTTAGATTTGAGATCATAAATACTCTAAAATATTTGGTTTGTTATGTCTTTACGACTCTAAAATTTAGTAACCTAGATACCACATAAGAATTGATACTTGTCTATCACAATATGATTATCAAATATAGTTATATAATCAAGTACATCACAAACTCATAAAATACCAAAATCAAGGACACGTTGGAATCACAAATATTTAATAATTTCAAAATAAATAGTGTCAAGTATAAGGATGTACTTATTCATGTAACTGAAGATAATTGATGTCCTTGTTGTACATCCAACAACAATCCTTACCTAACATCTACAACCAATTAGTTCTTTATTGAAAGTTCATGATTAGCCCCTCTTAGACCTCCAAACCCGTATTGACCACAACCAATGTATTGTAGCTAGTGGGAGGGACATATACTCCCAGAATCCTAATTTTAGTGCTTTAGCATTGCGATTTCCATTTGGTACTGGAAGGAATTTAGGTTTCTTGTCTCTATGAGATATTAGCAACCTTTCAAAGTATCAAGAAAGATCCCCAACATGAGATATAATTGGAAAATGCTTGTGGCACTTTGAGGCTCAACCAACTATTGATGTCTACAGCATTGGGACTGCACTTTGGGGCTCAACCAACTATCGATGCCTATAGCATTAGAAGTCACTTCGTGCCCTAACGAGCATGTAGACACAAGGATTTATTCATACCCTGATCAAATAGAGTGTCGTTCACAATGACAAGGAACATTAACTGGAAACACGATCAACTAACGGGCGAGTGGAAGGTGAAGTTAATATAATAGATTCAAAAGCATTCAACCTCTCCCGTTTGAAACCATCCAAGCACATAGCAATAGTACTAGTCGTACGTAATAGTGGCAATATTTCACAAAAATATGTCGAATGCAAACCTCATGCAAGAAGAGAGCCTTACATCTCCAACTCTCATACTCGACAACATTCACTTTAAGAGAGACAACAATGAGGCTCTCCATTCTCATATAATGTAGTCCATTAAAAGTTTCATATACTACACTACAATGCTATCGTTGTTGGGAGTTTATAACACACATATCTGCATGAACTCCAAGAGTCATGATATCTATTAAAGCCCATTCTTGACGAGAGTAAGAAAGTGATTATGTCGACTCTGGTTATATGTCAATGCCATTGAGAATCATTGAGCCATGGAAACTCTAATTGTGATTTAATACAAGCTCAAAAATTGAGCCACAAAAGTAACTTAAAGAAGGTCAAATTAACTTAAAGAAGGTCAAATTAAAGAGGTAAAGAAACCTTCTGACAATGCACATCTTTACCCAAGAAGAGCTTTTATGGTGCTCAATATATAGACAAAACCGCATGTCTGCATTTGCAGCCTGCTCTAGTGTGCACATTCAAACGCTTGGGGAACCATGAGACATCCATGTGTAGATTTGGTGCTCAACCATAAAAAGAATAATCAACTTGGAACTCAATGAAATTACTCGAGACTCCTAGGTTAGCACATCTATCTATGACAAAGTTTTCAAAAAAAAACATACACTTAGTAATTTTAAGAGTTTAGAAACTCTAAAAATAGCATGAAAATACTGTAATTATCCCACCTTCATAGAGACCTATATAAAAAAAGTGATAGCCAAAATATATGGAGAAATTTTTTTGTATTACATTTATAGATTGCTTGAAAATTTATCTAAGATATTTTTCAAAGTAAATTAAAACACGACCATGGAAGACTATGTTTATAAAACTTTTTTAACTAATATTTTGTGTTAAAAGTATTTCTATTGTAAGAATTTCTTAGAAATAAAACACTAATATCTTGTGTTGAAAGTATTTCCATGGAAAGAATTCTTCGGAACAAAATACTAAAGGAGACCACAAACAACATCATCGAATAGCTTTGTACTTGAACTCTCTTGTTGGAAAGCTTTTCTTAGCAAGATGCTTAAACGCTTAGCTTACATCTCTTCGTGGCCCTAAGCTTGATGATTTATGGTGTTGTGGATAGCTTACTAATAGGTTATGTATACAAAGTAGGGTAGGGCTTATGTGTTCAAATTTTCTCATTCAAAATGGTGGATGCTAGTGTGAGCTTTTAAGAAGGTGCCAAATGGATATAGATCATGGAAAGTAAGAGCACCTCTTTCCATACATGAGAGACACGTATGTAGTCATATGTGAACACACTATTGTGCGGTACACATTCATTATCTATCTATCATCTCATTGTGTGCTCTCTTGAGCTCCTCCACTGTGTGTGCATTCCCACAACCCTATTTCCAACATTTGGTATCATAGCATAAGCTCCTCGTCCCTATGGTGCTGCCTATCCCTCACCCTGAGTCGTTTGTCTTCTTGAATCGGATCAAGGAGCCCTTTTGGAAGAAGAAAGAGGACTGTGAAGTGTGCACTAATTTTTTTCCAATAGATTTTTGTTCTAGGTGCGCTTTAGGAGCCGTTTGCGCGATTTCTGCTTTGCTATTACTGTAGATATCTTCGGAAACCGAATTTGTGCTGTTCTTAATCGAATTTTGTAGTAGTTTTGTTAGATCTACTACAAATAGGTGTGCAAATATGCGAGAAAGCATCTACAAGCTTCACTTCAACATCGATCTCTGCGCTTTATGAGTAAAATTTCTATTGACTATACTCTACATTTCTTTCATACACCTTGCAAGTCTCCATTGTCAACGACCTTATTAGCAACCACATTGGTTGCATTAAAGGCACTCAGCACTTTGCAAGTTACGTGATTACTTGCTTGAATAATATCAGAAATGGTCGACAGTGATGTATTTCAGATGTTATCTCCATTGAGGATAAGCTTAATGAAACCAACTACCTGTTATGGTCCTGTATAATGCGGCATGTATTGGTAGCCAACGGGCTATGGAATATTGGGTTGACATTAAGAAACATCCTGGTTCCTTTGATGAACATAATGTAGAAGGCACATCTGCAGACAGCATAGCATACCTACTACACAAAACCAAACAAAGTGGCATGAAAGAGATGTGCAAGTATATGCATTGCTTGCTTTGTCAATTAAGAGGAGTATCATTCCTCACATTTGGTCATGTAGGACTGCAAAACGTGCTTGGGATGCACTTGCGTCATTGTGCCAGGTATGTAATGAAGCACGTATTTCTTGTATACACAAGCAATAAGAGTCAGAGTATATGGATGAGGGAAACTCTATGGATAGTTTCCTTACAAAAATCAAGGATTTTAAGGAGCATTTAGGTAGTATTGATGAAATATATCCTAACAGTTCATTGATGAAATATATCCTAACAGTTCATTCATGCCTATTGTCTTGAATGCGTTGCCAAAATCACATCAAGGTTTTGCTTCTACCATCACGCTCATGATGAAAGACAATCCAAATGCCTTGAATTTTGAGGAGTTGGTTTATGTGCTTTTGTAAGAAGAGCAATCCAAGCAAAACAGATCTATCATGCGTACATATGAACGCTTTTACTACGAGTCAACGAAGATAAAGGTAAATCCTTTCCTCAAGGTAATTACAAGCCAAAATCAGAGTCATCGGACAACATATGATGATTGGGCTTTCATTGTTAAATGTAATTATGAGCCTTGGCATAAGAATGCATGCATAGCTATAACATATGTACAGTGATGCTAGTAAGCACATTACTTCTTATCGCAGTCTATTCGCATCACTTGAATCTACTCCACAGAGAAACACTATAAAATGTACAAACAACTCATATCTTGTAAAAGGAGTTAGTAAAATTAGTCTCACTGTTGCAAATGGTGGAACAATCATGCTTTTAGATGTATTATATGTACCAGGGATCAAGAAAAACTTATTATCCGTCTCTGCCATTACTAAGGCTGGCTTAGTGGTTCAGTTTGAGGATGACAGATGTATTGTTCATGATCGCAGTGATGACAAGACAATTGTTTCTTCTGGTACTTTGTCTCATGGCTTTTCTAAGCTAGATGCATATGAAAGATAAAGGCATTCTATATGTACAGTTTTTGCCACAAAGACAATGGTTAATGCTAAGCCGTAGCATACATGCTTTATTCACTTAAACTTTGATAATTTGCTACATTTGAATAAACATGACATGCTGTCTAAGCTGCCACATCTTGAAGCCTCTATCAAACATGTTTGTGAGAGCTGTATTCTTGGAAAAATGTTGTAAACATCATTTCCTAAGAATGGTTCAGTTAGAGCTGTCCCAAAAATTACACCTGAATAGTGTAGCTAACGTGAAAACATGTCTCTCATATAGATGGCACGTTGTATGGTCAAAAGTCGAGTTACCTCATGGTTTTTGACTAGAAGGAGTCATGTGTGCAACAGATTTTGTGAACAAGTGTCCTACAAAGGCTTTGTATACAATTACGCCTTTTAAAGCTTAGAATGACAGAAAGTCCTCTAGGACTCACTCACGCATTTTTGGCTGTCTTGCTTATGCACTTGTGCTTAAGTAACTTCGCAACAAACTTTAATGATAAGGCTGTTAAATGTATTTTTCTGGGATACAGCTTAGAAAGTAAGAGTTATCGTCGCTATCATCCTACTACCAATGTGAGTAGAGATATTCTATTTGTGAAAGATCTTGCTTTCATGTAAAAAACAACAAAATGTATATTCGCAGGACAAATTCAACACTCTTTCCATTGTTTAATGCACGACACATTGATATAGAGAATTTGGACAATCCAAGGAATGCTGAAAATTAGCCCACACAAGTTACAAATCAACATCTTTTTCAACCCACAGATCAACCTATTGATGAGATAAATGTGAAGCCTAAAAGTATGCCAAAATGACTGGTGCAGACACTACATGACAGCAAATTGACCATACCGTTGCTTAGCAAAACACATGCAAGCTCTCATCATGTATCTCTTGTTGACACAGGTTATGCTCTTATTGCTAATTATGTAATGAAGTAGAACCTTTCTCCTTTGAGAAAGCAAAGGAATCAAAAAATTGGATGAGTGCTATACACTATGAGTATGATTCAATACTCAAAAATGATACATGGGATTTGGTAGAATGGGTCTACAAGCTTAAACGTAAAGCGAATGGCAATGTTGAGCGATACAAAACTAGGCTTGTTGCAAAGGATTATATACAAAAGAAAGACGTTGACTATGGTGAAACCTTTGCACCCACATGTCGAATGACTACCATGAGAATTATCATTGCATTTGCAACACAGAGAGGTTAAAATGTACTATCAAAATTGCTTTCTTGAATGAAGATTTGCATGAAGAGGTATATGTATCTCAGCCTCGTGGTTTTATTCCAAAAAATCAAGAATCAAAAGTATGCATATTGAAAAAAGCTTTATATGGTCTTAAGCAAGCTTCTAGAGCATGGTATGAAAAGATACATGCATACTTGGTTGCACAAGGTTTTTACAGCAGCCCAACTAACGATACCCTTTATATTAAGGAGATTAAGTTTTATTGATCATCGTGTTATACATTGATTACATGATGCTCACAAGTTCTAATGATGATTATATTTCAGCTTTTATAGCTAATTTAGAGAAGTCTTTTAAGATGTCAGATCTTGAACCGTTGCACGCTTACTTGGACATTTGAGTTTTGACAACGTAATGATGGCATTATTATGCTGCAGAGGAACTACATAGATACATTGTTGAAGAGGTTCAATCTTGAAGACTGTAATCATGTGGCTACACCTATGGTGCCAAGTTTACGACTAAGTCTTAAAGATACAAGTGACTCTTTTGATGCTAGCTTGTATCAAGAAGGTGTTGGATGCCTTATCCTTTTGTTTAAGGCTAGGCTTGACATTCAGAAATGGGTAAAGAAGCTCGTTCCCAGCTTGAGGACTATTTCTCATCCACCAAATTCTTCCAAATTTCAATTGAGAGGAACCCAAATGGGAGCGCCGTACAAAAGAGTTGGTGTAACCAACGTGTCAAATAACCAGAGCTTCGTCCCAAGTTCATGAAACTGGATGTGTGCACACTGGCTCTGCAGGGCTCTGAGTGCAACATATCCTCTAGTCAATCTGTCCTCCGCCGCCCTCCTCATGGTAAAGCGCGGTACAACAAAAGTGACCCCCATGTAGACATATCTCCTAACTCTTTGTATTGGCTTCCCACCATAGGTGAACTTAGACCTTTTACCCATTGCCCATGCATGTCACCTGTATATTTCACTACGGGTATCACAATTTTTTCACTTCTTGCATCTCTCGGCACACAAATACACGCAACTGTAACTAACCTCATCTCAATGCCAACTCTCAAGCACATCTCTAGATGGGGGGGGGAGAGAGAGAGAGAGAGAGAGAGAGAGAGGAGAGAGAGAGAGAGAGAGAGAGAGAGAGAGAGACCATGGCAAGGAACGTAAGCTTGGTTCATGGTATGATCCATCGTTTGAAGAAACCTCGATCTTACAACTACCTCCAACGAGCTTTCATACGTATCCTCTACTTCAACTCCAATTCATCACCAGCACAACCTCACCTTGGCCGACGTATTCGCCACAAAGAATCCTCATACTCTCATGTCATGCCATGAAAATCTCGTCCGCCATTTTTGCATGTAAATCATTCCATGGTGATCTTGGTGCTCATTCCACCAATCATAGAGTACATACTGTTTCTATCAACTACCTCATGTTGAAGGGTCTACGTCACTTCGACAACTAGTATTAGAGACCTTGCATGTAGAACAGCTACATTGTCTATCACTTTCCATGCCGCCTTGACATGTTGCTTGCCATCAAGGCTACCCAAAGCTTCCCACCACTTTTTCTTATATCGAGCTAAACAAATTAGTCCCAAACTATATCACTTAATGTCGGTCACCAACTTCATGGCATATCTTGGATCATCCACACTTTCACCCCAACAACAACTTTACCACCAAGTTACTCACTCCGTTGGTTAACATGGTTTCACTCACTCGACCTACCCTAAGGTGCCTTGCCATCTTACTCGCACAAACAGACACACATCTTTTGTACGACAACGATGAAACACATAAAGCACCCTTACCATGAGCTTAATATCAAATAGGAAAAGTCTATAGACTTCATGTACATAGTTGCTTAAGACTAGTGATAAAGACCATTTTAAAGTTTGGTTAGCCTAGTGTGAAAACTAGTCATTTTTTACAATAAGCAACACACAATCATTTCCTTGTAATAGTTTACTTGTGAACTCCCCTTTCTCTCTCTTCTTGCTTGCATGTTGTTGGATTCTTGCATACTAGATAGATGCTTGTTTGAATAGGTTTAATTGTAGATTTTTCTCTTTCATTAGTTTCTTTGTTTACCTTTTATGAGAGAGAACCATCACAATGGACCATCTCTTGTTGCTTCCATCTAGGCATAGAGAGAGCTTCCTTCACTCCTTTGGCAACGGGTGACAATGGAGTGGGGACGCAACAACTAAAGCATCCACATAGAAAATTTGCATTAATGCCTCTCTAAGACAAGACCTGATGACACATGCTTCAACAAGGCTAAGATAAGCTCTTGACTTGAATAATGCTCAAATAGATGACCAATCTCTTGTGTTAAGAATACACACAATCACCACTTATTAAATTTTTGTTTTATTTACAAAAATTAGATGATTATGTTTTAAATATCACACAAGGAAGTGTGCACTTCAACAAAACCTAAAACGAAAGCTAAACAAACATCCATCTTTGATTACATTCAGAACATTGATTTAGTCTAGATATCTTGTAAGCGAATTTTCTTAAGGTTGATTTTTAAAAAAAATTGATTTCAAAACACATGCTTTATTGATTAAACAATTTATACACAATGAATAATTCCATTTATTCCCTTTATTATAAATAAACTTTGGTATTCCTACCCTATAAATTTAATTTATATAAATTTTAGCATTATCGTGTAGGTTTCCTATGGTCGTGTATGTTAAGGATTAATTTAATCTATCAACTTTTCTAATTTACATACGACATATTCTCCATATTCTAAGCACTTGGTAAAGTGGGATAAAAGTTAGATTTGAGATCATAAATACTCTAAAATATTTGGTTTGTTATGTCTTTACGACTCTAAAATTTAGTAACCTAGATACCACATAAGAATTGATACTTGTCTATCACAATATGATTATCAAATATAGTTATATAATCAAGTACATCACAAACTCATAAAATACCAAAATCAAGGACACGTTGGAATCACAAATATTTAATAATTTCAAAATAAATAGTGTCAAGTATAAGGATGTACTTATTCATGTAACTGAAGATAATTGATGTCCTTGTTGTACATCCAACAACAATCCTTACCTAACATCTACAACCAATTAGTTCTTTATTGAAAGTTCATGATTAGCCCCTCTTAGACCTCCAAACCCGTATTGACCACAACCAATGTATTGTAGCTAGTGGGAGGGACATATACTCCCAGAATCCTAATTTTAGTGCTTTAGCATTGCGATTTCCATTTGGTACTGGAAGGAATTTAGGTTTCTTGTCTCTATGAGATATTAGCAACCTTTCAAAGTATCAAGAAAGATCCCCAACATGAGATATAATTGGAAAATGCTTGTGGCACTTTGAGGCTCAACCAACTATTGATGTCTACAGCATTGGGACTGCACTTTGGGGCTCAACCAACTATCGATGCCTATAGCATTAGAAGTCACTTCGTGCCCTAACGAGCATGTAGACACAAGGATTTATTCATACCCTGATCAAATAGAGTGTCGTTCACAATGACAAGGAACATTAACTGGAAACACGATCAACTAACGGGCGAGTGGAAGGTGAAGTTAATATAATAGATTCAAAAGCATTCAACCTCTCCCGTTTGAAACCATCCAAGCACATAGCAATAGTACTAGTCGTACGTAATAGTGGCAATATTTCACAAAAATATGTCGAATGCAAACCTCATGCAAGAAGAGAGCCTTACATCTCCAACTCTCATACTCGACAACATTCACTTTAAGAGAGACAACAATGAGGCTCTCCATTCTCATATAATGTAGTCCATTAAAAGTTTCATATACTACACTACAATGCTATCGTTGTTGGGAGTTTATAACACACATATCTGCATGAACTCCAAGAGTCATGATATCTATTAAAGCCCATTCTTGACGAGAGTAAGAAAGTGATTATGTCGACTCTGGTTATATGTCAATGCCATTGAGAATCATTGAGCCATGGAAACTCTAATTGTGAGTTAATACAAGCTCAAAAATTGAGCCACAAAAGTAACTTAAAGAAGGTCAAATTAACTTAAAGAAGGTCAAATTAAAGAGGTAAAGAAACCTTCTGACAATGCACATCTTTACCCAAGAAGAGCTTTTATGGTGCTCAATATATAGACAAAACCGCATGTCTGCATTTGCAGCCTGCTCTAGTGTGCACATTCAAACGCTTGGGGAACCATGAGACATCCATGTGTAGATTTGGTGCTCAACCATAAAAAGAATAATCAACTTGGAACTCAATGAAATTACTCGAGACTCCTAGGTTAGCACATCTATCTATGACAAAGTTTTCAAAAAAAAACATACACTTAGTAATTTTAAGAGTTTAGAAACTCTAAAAATAGCATGAAAATACTGTAATTATCCCACCTTCATAGAGACCTATATAAAAAAAGTGATAGCCAAAATATATGGAGAAATTTTTTTGTATTACATTTATAGATTGCTTGAAAATTTATCTAAGATATTTTTCAAAGTAAATTAAAACACGACCATGGAAGACTATGTTTATAAAACTTTTTTAACTAATATTTTGTGTTAAAAGTATTTCTATTGTAAGAATTTCTTAGAAATAAAACACTAATATCTTGTGTTGAAAGTATTTCCATGGAAAGAATTCTTCGGAACAAAATACTAAAGGAGACCACAAACAACATCATCGAATAGCTTTGTACTTGAACTCTCTTGTTGGAAAGCTTTTCTTAGCAAGATGCTTAAACGCTTAGCTTACATCTCTTCGTGGCCCTAAGCTTGATGATTTATGGTGTTGTGGATAGCTTACTAATAGGTTATGTATACAAAGTAGGGTAGGGCTTATGTGTTCAAATTTTCTCATTCAAAATGGTGGATGCTAGTGTGAGCTTTTAAGAAGGTGCCAAATGGATATAGATCATGGAAAGTAAGAGCACCTCTTTCCATACATGAGAGACACGTATGTAGTCATATGTGAACACACTATTGTGCGGTACACATTCATTATCTATCTATCATCTCATTGTGTGCTCTCTTGAGCTCCTCCACTGTGTGTGCATTCCCACAACCCTATTTCCAACATTTGGTATCATAGCATAAGCTCCTCGTCCCTATGGTGCTGCCTATCCCTCACCCTGAGTCGTTTGTCTTCTTGAATCGGATCAAGGAGCCCTTTTGGAAGAAGAAAGAGGACTGTGAAGTGTGCACTAATTTTTTTCCAATAGATTTTTGTTCTAGGTGCGCTTTAGGAGCCGTTTGCGCGATTTCTGCTTTGCTATTACTGTAGATATCTTCGGAAACCGAATTTGTGCTGTTCTTAATCGAATTTTGTAGTAGTTTTGTTAGATCTACTACAAATAGGTGTGCAAATATGCGAGAAAGCATCTACAAGCTTCACTTCAACATCGATCTCTGCGCTTTATGAGTAAAATTTCTATTGACTATACTCTACATTTCTTTCATACACCTTGCAAGTCTCCATTGTCAACGACCTTATTAGCAACCACATTGGTTGCATTAAAGGCACTCAGCACTTTGCAAGTTACGTGATTACTTGCTTGAATAATATCAGAAATGGCCGACAGTGATGTATTTCGGATGTTATCTCCATTGAGGATAAGCTTAATGAAACCAACTACCTGTTATGGTCCTGTATAATGCGGCATGTATTGGTAGCCAACGGGCTATGGAATATTGGGTTGACATTAAGAAACATCCTGGTTCCTTTGATGAACATAATGTAGAAGGCACATCTGCAGACAGCATAGCATACCTACTACACAAAACCAAACAAAGTGGCATGAAAGAGATGTGCAAGTATATGCATTGCTTGCTTTGTCAATTAAGAGGAGTATCATTCCTCACATTTGGTCATGTAGGACTGCAAAACGTGCTTGGGATGCACTTGCGTCATTGTGCCAGGTATGTAATGAAGCACGTATTTCTTGTATACACAAGCAATAAGAGTCAGAGTATATGGATGAGGGAAACTCTATGGATAGTTTCCTTACAAAAATCAAGGATTTTAAGGAGCATTTAGGTAGTATTGATGAAATATATCCTAACAGTTCATTGATGAAATATATCCTAACAGTTCATTCATGCCTATTGTCTTGAATGCGTTGCCAAAATCACATCAAGGTTTTGCTTCTACCATCACGCTCATGATGAAAGACAATCCAAATGCCTTGAATTTTGAGGAGTTGGTTTATGTGCTTTTGTAAGAAGAGCAATCCAAGCAAAACAGATCTATCATGCGTACATATGAACGCTTTTACTACGAGTCAACGGAGATAAAGGTAAATCCTTTCCTCAAGGTAATTACAAGCCAAAATCAGAGTCATCGGACAACATATGATGATTGGGCTTTCATTGTTAAATGTAATTATGAGCCTTGGCATAAGAATGCATGCATAGCTATAACATATGTACAGTGATGCTAGTAAGCACATTACTTCTTATCGCAGTCTATTCGCATCACTTGAATCTACTCCACAGAGAAACACTATAAAATGTACAAACAACTCATATCTTGTAAAAGGAGTTAGTAAAATTAGTCTCACTGTTGCAAATGGTGGAACAATCACGCTTTTAGATGTATTATATGTACCAGGGATCAAGAAAAACTTATTATCCGTCTCTGCCATTACTAAGGCTGGCTTAGTGGTTCAGTTTGAGGATGACAGATGTATTGTTCATGATCGCAGTGATGACAAGACAATTGTTTCTTCTGGTACTTTGTCTCATGGCTTTTCTAAGCTAGATGCATATGAAAGATAAAGGCATTCTATATGTACAGTTTTTGCCACAAAGACAATGGTTAATGCTAAGCCGTAGCATACATGCTTTATTCACTTAAACTTTGATAATTTGCTGCATTTGAATAAACATGACATGCTGTCTAAGCTGCCACATCTTGAAGCCTCTATCAAACATGTTTGTGAGAGCTGTATTCTTGGAAAAATGTTGTAAACATCATTTCCTAAGAATGGTTCAGTTAGAGCTGTCCCAAAAATTACACCTGAATAGTGTAGCTAACGTGAAAACATGTCTCTCATATAGATGGCACGTTGTATGGTCAAAAGTCGAGTTACCTCATGGTTTTTGACTAGAAGGAGTCATGTGTGCAACAGATTTTGTGAACAAGTGTCCTACAAAGGCTTTGTATACAATTATGCCTTTTAAAGCTTAGAATGACAGAAAGTCCTCTAGGACTCACTCACGCATTTTGCACTTGTGCTTAAGTAACTTCGCAACAAACTTTAATGATAAGGCTGTTAAATGTATTTTTCTGGGATACAGCTTAGAAAGTAAGAGTTATCGTCGCTATCATCCTACTACCAATGTGAGTAGAGATATTCTATTTGTGAAAGATCTTGCTTTCATGTAAAAAACAACAAAATGTATATTCGCAGGACAAATTCAACACTCTTTCCATTGTTTAATGCACGACACATTGATATAGAGAATTTGGATAATCCAAGGAATGCTGAAAATTAGCCCACACAAGTTACAAATCAACATCTTTTTCAACCCACAGATCAACCTATTGATGAGATAAATGTGAAGCCTAAAAGTATGCCAAAATGACTGGTGCAGACACTACGTGACAGCAAATTGACCATACCGTTGCTTAGCAAAACACATGCAAGCTCTCATCATGTATCTCTTGTTGACACAGGTTATACTCTTATTGCTAATTATGTAATGAAGTAGAACCTTTCTCCTTTGAGAAAGCAAAGGAATCAAAAAATTGGATGAGTGCTATACAATATGAGTATGATTCAATACTCAAAAATGATACATGGGATTTGGTAGAATGGGTCTACAAGCTCAAACATAAAGCGAATGGCAATGTTGAGCGATACAAAACTAGGCTTGTTGCAAAGGATTATATACAAAAGAAAGACGTTGACTATGGTGAAACCTTTGCACCCACATGTCGAATGACTACCATGAGAATTATCATTGCATTTGCAACACAGAGAGGTTAAAATGTACTATCAAAATTGCTTTCTTGAATGAAGATTTGCATGAAGAGGTATATGTATCTCAGCCTCGTGGTTTTATTCCAAAAAATCAAGAATCAAAAGTATGCATATTGAAAAAAGCGTTATATGGTCTTAAGCAAGCTTCTAGAGCATGGTATGAAAAGATACATGCATACTTGGTTGCACAAGGTTTTTACAGCAGCCCAACTAACGATACCCTTTATATTAAGGAGATTAAGTTTTATTGATCATCGTGTTATACATTGATTACATGATGCTCACAAGTTCTAATGATGATTATATTTCAGCTTTTATAGCTAATTTAGAGAAGTCTTTTAAGATGTCAGATCTTGAACCGTTGCACTCTTACTTGGACATTTGAGTTTTGACAACGTAATGATGGCATTATTATGCTGCAGAGGAACTACATAGATACATTGTTGAAGAGGTTCAATCTTGAAGACTGTAATCATGTGGCTACACCTATGGTGCCAAGTTTACGACTAAGTCTTAAAGATACAAGTGACTCTTTTGATGCTAGCTTGTATCAAGAAGGTGTTGGATGCCTTATCCTTTTGTTTAAGGCTAGGCTTGACATTCAGAAATGGGTAAAGAAGCTCGTTCCCAGCTTGAGGACTATTTCTCATCCACCAAATTCTTCCAAATTTCAATTGAGAGGAACCCAAATGGGAGCGCCGTACAAAAGAGTTGGTGTAACCAACGTGTCAAATAACCAGAGCTTCGTCCCAAGTTCATGAAACTGGATGTGTGCACACTGGCTCTGCAGGGCTCTGAGTGCAACATATCCTCTAGTCAATCTGTCCTCCGCCGCCCTCCTCATGGTAAAGCGCGGTACAACAAAAGTGACCCCCATGTAGACATATCTCCTAACTCTTTGTATTGGCTTCCCACCATAGGTGAACTTAGACCTTTTACCCATTGCCCATGCATGTCACCTGTATATTTCACTACGGGTATCACAATTTTTTCACTTCTTGCATCTCTCGGCACACAAATACACGCAACTGTAACTAACCTCATCTCAATGCCAACTCTCAAGCACATCTCTAGATGGGGGGGGGGGAGAGAGAGAGAGAGAGAGAGAGAGGAGAGAGAGAGAGAGAGAGAGAGAGAGAGAGAGAGAGACCATGGCAAGGAACGTAAGCTTGGTTCATGGTATGATCCATCGTTTGAAGAAACCTCGATCTTACAACTACCTCCAACGAGCTTTCATACGTATCCTCTACTTCAACTCCAATTCATCACCAGCACAACCTCACCTTGGCCGACGTATTCGCCACAAAGAATCCTCATACTCTCATGTCATGCCATGAAAATCTCGTCCGCCATTTTTGCATGTAAATCATTCCATGGTGATCTTGGTGCTCATTCCACCAATCATAGAGTACATACTGTTTCTATCAACTACCTCATGTTGAAGGGTCTACGTCACTTCGACAACTAGTATTAGAGACCTTGCATGTAGAACAGCTACATTGTCTATCACTTTCCATGCCGCCTTGACATGTTGCTTGCCATCAAGGCTACCCAAAGCTTCCCACCACTTTTTCTTATATCGAGCTAAACAAATTAGTCCCAAACTATATCACTTAATGTCGGTCACCAACTTCATGGCATATCTTGGATCATCCACACTTTCACCCCAACAACAACTTTACCACCAAGTTACTCACTCCGTTGGTTAACATGGTTTCACTCACTCGACCTACCCTAAGGTGCCTTGCCATCTTACTCGCACAAACAGACACACATCTTTTGTACGACAACGATGAAACACATAAAGCACCCTTACCATGAGCTTAATATCAAATAGGAAAAGTCTATAGACTTCATGTACATAGTTGCTTAAGACTAGTGATAAAGACCATTTTAAAGTTTGGTTAGCCTAGTGTGAAAACTAGTCATTTTTTACAATAAGCAACACACAATCATTTCCTTGTAATAGTTTACTTGTGAACTCCCCTTTCTCTCTCTTCTTGCTTGCATGTTGTTGGATTCTTGCATACTAGATAGATGCTTGTTTGAATAGGTTTAATTGTAGATTTTTCTCTTTCATTAGTTTCTTTGTTTACCTTTTATGAGAGAGAACCATCACAATGGACCATCTCTTGTTGCTTCCATCTAGGCATAGAGAGAGCTTCCTTCACTCCTTTGGCAACGGGTGACAATGGAGTGGGGACGCAACAACTAAAGCATCCACATAGAAAATTTGCATTAATGCCTCTCCAAGACAAGACCTGATGACACATGCTTCAACAAGGCTAAGATAAGCTCTTGACTTGAATAATGCTCAAATAGATGACCAATCTCTTGTGTTAAGAATACACACAATCACCACTTATTAAATTTTTGTTTTATTTACAAAAATTAGATGATTATGTTTTAAATATCACACAAGGAAGTGTGCACTTCAACAAAACCTAAAACGAAAGCTAAACAAACATCCATCTTTGATTACATTCAGAACATTGATTTAGTCTAGATATCTTGTAAGCGAATTTTCTTAAGGTTGATTTTTAAAAAAAATTGATTTCAAAACACATGCTTTATTGATTAAACAATTTATACACAATGAATAATTCCATTTATTCCCTTTATTATAAATAAACTTTGGTATTCCTACCCTATAAATTTAATTTATATAAATTTTAGCATTATCGTGTAGGTTTCCTATGGTCGTGTATGTTAAGGATTAATTTAATCTATCAACTTTTCTAATTTACATACGACATATTCTCCATATTCTAAGCACTTGGTAAAGTGGGATAAAAGTTAGATTTGAGATCATAAATACTCTAAAATATTTGGTTTGTTATGTCTTTACGACTCTAAAATTTAGTAACCTAGATACCACATAAGAATTGATACTTGTCTATCACAATATGATTATCAAATATAGTTATATAATCAAGTACATCACAAACTCATAAAATACCAAAATCAAGGACACGTTGGAATCACAAATATTTAATAATTTCAAAATAAATAGTGTCAAGTATAAGGATGTACTTATTCATGTAACTGAAGATAATTGATGTCCTTGTTGTACATCCAACAACAATCCTTACCTAACATCTACAACCAATTAGTTCTTTATTGAAAGTTCATGATTAGCCCCTCTTAGACCTCCAAACCCGTATTGACCACAACCAATGTATTGTAGCTAGTGGGAGGGACATATACTCCCAGAATCCTAATTTTAGTGCTTTAGCATTGCGATTTCCATTTGGTACTGGAAGGAATTTAGGTTTCTTGTCTCTATGAGATATTAGCAACCTTTCAAAGTATCAAGAAAGATCCCCAACATGAGATATAATTGGAAAATGCTTGTGGCACTTTGAGGCTCAACCAACTATTGATGTCTACAGCATTGGGACTGCACTTTGGGGCTCAACCAACTATCGATGCCTATAGCATTAGAAGTCACTTCGTGCCCTAACGAGCATGTAGACACAAGGATTTATTCATACCCTGATCAAATAGAGTGTCGTTCACAATGACAAGGAACATTAACTGGAAACACGATCAACTAATGGGCGAGTGGAAGGTGAAGTTAATATAATAGATTCAAAAGCATTCAACCTCTCCCGTTTGAAACCATCCAAGCACATAGCAATAGTACTAGTCGTACGTAATAGTGGCAATATTTCACAAAAATATGTCGAATGCAAACCTCATGCAAGAAGAGAGCCTTACATCTCCAACTCTCATACTCGACAACATTCACTTTAAGAGAGACAACAATGAGGCTCTCCATTCTCATATAATGTAGTCCATTAAAAGTTTCATATACTACACTACAATGCTATCGTTGTTGGGAGTTTATAACACACATATCTGCATGAACTCCAAGAGTCATGATATCTATTAAAGCCCATTCTTGACGAGAGTAAGAAAGTGATTATGTCGACTCTGGTTATATGTCAATGCCATTGAGAATCATTGAGCCATGGAAACTCTAATTGTGATTTAATACAAGCTCAAAAATTGAGCCACAAAAGTAACTTAAAGAAGGTCAAATTAACTTAAAGAAGGTCAAATTAAAGAGGTAAAGAAACCTTCTGACAATGCACATCTTTACCCAAGAAGAGCTTTTATGGTGCTCAATATATAGACAAAACCGCATGTCTGCATTTGCAGCCTGCTCTAGTGTGCACATTCAAACGCTTGGGGAACCATGAGACATCCATGTGTAGATTTGGTGCTCAACCATAAAAAGAATAATCAACTTGGAACTCAATGAAATTACTCGAGACTCCTAGGTTAGCACATCTATCTATGACAAAGTTTTCAAAAAAAAACATACACTTAGTAATTTTAAGAGTTTAGAAACTCTAAAAATAGCATGAAAATACTGTAATTATCCCACCTTCATAGAGACCTATATAAAAAAAGTGATAGCCAAAATATATGGAGAAATTTTTTTGTATTACATTTATAGATTGCTTGAAAATTTATCTAAGATATTTTTCAAAGTAAATTAAAACACGACCATGGAAGACTATGTTTATAAAACTTTTTTAACTAATATTTTGTGTTAAAAGTATTTCTATTGTAAGAATTTCTTAGAAATAAAACACTAATATCTTGTGTTGAAAGTATTTCCATGGAAAGAATTCTTCGGAACAAAATACTAAAGGAGACCACAAACAACATCATCGAATAGCTTTGTTCTTGAACTCTCTTGTTGGAAAGCTTTTCTTAGCAAGATGCTTAAACGCTTAGCTTACATCTCTTCGTGGCCCTAAGCTTGATGATTTATGGTGTTGTTGATTGCTTACTAATAGGTTATGTATACAAAGTAGGGTAGGGCTTATGTGTTCAAATTTTCTCATTCAAAATGGTGGATGCTAGTGTGAGCTTTTAAGAAGGTGCCAAATGGATATAGATCATGGAAAGTAAGAGCACCTCTTTCCATACATGAGAGACACGTATGTAGTCATATGTGAACACACTATTGTGCGGTACACATTCATTATCTATCTATCATCTCATTGTGTGCTCTCTTGAGCTCCTCCACTGTGTGTGCATTCCCACAACCCTATTTCCAACATTTGGTATCATAGCATAAGCTCCTCGTCCCTATGGTGCTGCCTATCCCTCACCCTGAGTCGTTTGTCTTCTTGAATCGGATCAAGGAGCCCTTTTGGAAGAAGAAAGAGGACTGTGAAGTGTGCACTAATTTTTTTCCAATAGATTTTTGTTCTAGGTGCGCTTTAGGAGCCGTTTGCGCGATTTCTGCTTTGCTATTACTGTAGATATCTTCGGAAACCGAATTTGTGCTGTTCTTAATCGAATTTTGTAGTAGTTTTGTTAGATCTACTACAAATAGGTGTGCAAATATGCGAGAAAGCATCTACAAGCTTCACTTCAACATCGATCTCTGCGCTTTATGAGTAAAATTTCTATTGACTATACTCTACATTTCTTTCATACACCTTGCAAGTCTCCATTGTCAACGACCTTATTAGCAACCACATTGGTTGCATTAAAGGCACTCAGCACTTTGCAAGTTACGTGATTACTTGCTTGAATAATATCAGAAATGGCCGACAGTGATGTATTTCGGATGTTATCTCCATTGAGGATAAGCTTAATGAAACCAACTACCTGTTATGGTCCTGTATAATGCGGCATGTATTGGTAGCCAACGGGCTATGGAATATTGGGTTGACATTAAGAAACATCCTGGTTCCTTTGATGAACATAATGTAGAAGGCACATCTGCAGACAGCATAGCATACCTACTACACAAAACCAAACAAAGTGGCATGAAAGAGATGTGCAAGTATATGCATTGCTTGCTTTGTCAATTAAGAGGAGTATCATTCCTCACATTTGGTCATGTAGGACTGCAAAACGTGCTTGGGATGCACTTGCGTCATTGTGCCAGGTATGTAATGAAGCACGTATTTCTTGTATACACAAGCAATAAGAGTCAGAGTATATGGATGAGGGAAACTCTATGGATAGTTTCCTTACAAAAATCAAGGATTTTAAGGAGCATTTAGGTAGTATTGATGAAATATATCCTAACAGTTCATTGATGAAATATATCCTAACAGTTCATTCATGCCTATTGTCTTGAATGCGTTGCCAAAATCACATCAAGGTTTTGCTTCTACCATCACGCTCATGATGAAAGACAATCCAAATGCCTTGAATTTTGAGGAGTTGGTTTATGTGCTTTTGTAAGAAGAGCAATCCAAGCAAAACAGATCTATCATGCGTACATATGAACGCTTTTACTACGAGTCAACGGAGATAAAGGTAAATCCTTTCCTCAAGGTAATTACAAGCCAAAATCAGAGTCATCGGACAACATATGATGATTGGGCTTTCATTGTTAAATGTAATTATGAGCCTTGGCATAAGAATGCATGCATAGCTATAACATATGTACAGTGATGCTAGTAAGCACATTACTTCTTATCGCAGTCTATTCGCATCACTTGAATCTACTCCACAGAGAAACACTATAAAATGTACAAACAACTCATATCTTGTAAAAGGAGTTAGTAAAATTAGTCTCACTGTTGCAAATGGTGGAACAATCAGGCTTTTAGATGTATTATATGTACCAGGGATCAAGAAAAACTTATTATCCGTCTCTGCCATTACTAAGGCTGGCTTAGTGGTTCAGTTTGAGGATGACAGATGTATTGTTCATGATCGCAGTGATGACAAGACAATTGTTTCTTCTGGTACTTTGTCTCATGGCTTTTCTAAGCTAGATGCATATGAAAGATAAAGGCATTCTATATGTACAGTTTTTGCCACAAAGACAATGGTTAATGCTAAGCCGTAGCATACATGCTTTATTCACTTAAACTTTGATAATTTGCTACATTTGAATAAACATGACATGCTGTCTAAGCTGCCACATCTTGAAGCCTCTATCAAACATGTTTGTGAGAGCTGTATTCTTGGAAAAATGTTGTAAACATCATTTCCTAAGAATGGTTCAGTTAGAGCTGTCCCAAAAATTACACCTGAATAGTGTAGCTAACGTGAAAACATGTCTCTCATATAGATGGCACGTTGTATGGTCAAAAGTCGAGTTACCTCATGGTTTTTGACTAGAAGGAGTCATGTGTGCAACAGATTTTGTGAACAAGTGTCCTACAAAGGCTTTGTATACAATTACGCCTTTTAAAGCTTAGAATGACAGAAAGTCCTCTAGGACTCACTCACGCATTTTTGGCTGTCTTGCTTATGCACTTGTGCTTAAGTAACTTCGCAACAAACTTTAATGATAAGGCTGTTAAATGTATTTTTCTGGGATACAGCTTAGAAAGTAAGAGTTATCGTCGCTATCATCCTACTACCAATGTGAGTAGAGATATTCTATTTGTGAAAGATCTTGCTTTCATGTAAAAAACAACAAAATGTATATTCGCAGGACAAATTCAACACTCTTTCCATTGTTTAATGCACGACACATTGATATAGAGAATTTGGACAATCCAAGGAATGCTGAAAATTAGCCCACACAAGTTACAAATCAACATCTTTTTCAACCCACAGATCAACCTATTGATGAGATAAATGTGAAGCCTAAAAGTATGCCAAAATGACTGGTGCAGACACTACGTGACAGCAAATTGACCATACCGTTGCTTAGCAAAACACATGCAAGCTCTCATCATGTATCTCTTGTTGACACAGGTTATGCTCTTATTGCTAATTATGTAATGAAGTAGAACCTTTCTCCTTTGAGAAAGCAAAGGAATCAAAAAATTGGATGAGTGCTATACACTATGAGTATGATTCAATACTCAAAAATGATACATGGGATTTGGTAGAATGGGTCTACAAGCTTAAACGTAAAGCGAATGGCAATGTTGAGCGATACAAAACTAGGCTTGTTGCAAAGGATTATATACAAAAGAAAGACGTTGACTATGGTGAAACCTTTGCACCCACATGTCGAATGACTACCATGAGAATTATCATTGCATTTGCAACACAGAGAGGTTAAAATGTACTATCAAAATTGCTTTCTTGAATGAAGATTTGCATGAAGAGGTATATGTATCTCAGCCTCGTGGTTTTATTCCAAAAAATCAAGAATCAAAAGTATGCATATTGAAAAAAGCTTTATATGGTCTTAAGCAAGCTTCTAGAGCATGGTATGAAAAGATACATGCATACTTGGTTGCACAAGGTTTTTACAGCAGCCCAACTAACGATACCCTTTATATTAAGGAGATTAAGTTTTATTGATCATCGTGTTATACATTGATTACATGATGCTCACAAGTTCTAATGATGATTATATTTCAGCTTTTATAGCTAATTTAGAGAAGTCTTTTAAGATGTCAGATCTTGAACCGTTGCACTCTTACTTGGACATTTGAGTTTTGACAACGTAATGATGGCATTATTATGCTGCAGAGGAACTACATAGATACATTGTTGAAGAGGTTCAATCTTGAAGACTGTAATCATGTGGCTACACCTATGGTGCCAAGTTTACGACTAAGTCTTAAAGATACAAGTGACTCTTTTGATGCTAGCTTGTATCAAGAAGGTGTTAGATGCCTTATCCTTTTGTTTAAGGCTAGGCTTGACATTCAGAAATGGGTAAAGAAGCTAGTTCCCAGCTTGAGGACTATTTCTCATCCACCAAATTCTTCCAAATTTCAATTGAGAGGAACCCAAATGGGAGCGCCGTACAAAAGAGTTGGTGTAACCAACGTGTCAAATAACCAGAGCTTCGTCCCAAGTTCATGAAACTGGATGTGTGCACACTGGCTCTGCAGGGCTCTGAGTGCAACATATCCTCTAGTCAATCTGTCCTCCGCCGCCCTCCTCATGGTAAAGCGCGGTACAACAAAAGTGACCCCCATGTAGACATATCTCCTAACTCTTTGTATTGGCTTCCCACCATAGGTGAACTTAGACCTTTTACCCATTGCCCATGCATGTCACCTGTATATTTCACTACGGGTATCACAATTTTTTCACTTCTTGCATCTCTCGGCACACAAATACACGCAACTGTAACTAACCTCATCTCAATGCCAACTCTCAAGCACATCTCTAGATGGGGGGGGGAGAGAGAGAGAGAGAGAGAGAGAGGAGAGAGAGAGAGAGAGAGAGAGAGAGAGAGACCATGGCAAGGAACGTAAGCTTGGTTCATGGTATGATCCATCGTTTGAAGAAACCTCGATCTTACAACTACCTCCAACGAGCTTTCATACGTATCCTCTACTTCAACTCCAATTCATCACCAGCACAACCTCACCTTGGCCGACGTATTCGCCACAAAGAATCCTCATACTCTCATGTCATGCCATGAAAATCTCGTCCGCCATTTTTGCATGTAAATCATTCCATGGTGATCTTGGTGCTCATTCCACCAATCATAGAGTACATACTGTTTCTATCAACTACCTCATGTTGAAGGGTCTACGTCACTTCGACAACTAGTATTAGAGACCTTGCATGTAGAACAGCTACATTGTCTATCACTTTCCATGCCGCCTTGACATGTTGCTTGCCATCAAGGCTACCCAAAGCTTCCCACCACTTTTTCTTATATCGAGCTAAACAAATTAGTCCCAAACTATATCACTTAATGTCGGTCACCAACTTCATGGCATATCTTGGATCATCCACACTTTCACCCCAACAACAACTTTACCACCAAGTTACTCACTCCGTTGGTTAACATGGTTTCACTCACTCGACCTACCCTAAGGTGCCTTGCCATCTTACTCGCACAAACAGACACACATCTTTTGTACGACAACGATGAAACACATAAAGCACCCTTACCATGAGCTTAATATCAAATAGGAAAAGTCTATAGACTTCATGTACATAGTTGCTTAAGACTAGTGATAAAGACCATTTTAAAGTTTGGTTAGCCTAGTGTGAAAACTAGTCATTTTTTACAATAAGCAACACACAATCATTTCCTTGTAATAGTTTACTTGTGAACTCCCCTTTCTCTCTCTTCTTGCTTGCATGTTGTTGGATTCTTGCATACTAGATAGATGCTTGTTTGAATAGGTTTAATTGTAGATTTTTCTCTTTCATTAGTTTCTTTGTTTACCTTTTATGAGAGAGAACCATCACAATGGACCATCTCTTGTTGCTTCCATCTAGGCATAGAGAGAGCTTCCTTCACTCCTTTGGCAACGGGTGACAATGGAGTGGGGACGCAACAACTAAAGCATCCACATAGAAAATTTGCATTAATGCCTCTCCAAGACAAGACCTGATGACACATGCTTCAACAAGGCTAAGATAAGCTCTTGACTTGAATAATGCTCAAATAGATGACCAATCTCTTGTGTTAAGAATACACACAATCACCACTTATTAAATTTTTGTTTTATTTACAAAAATTAGATGATTATGTTTTAAATATCACACAAGGAAGTGTGCACTTCAACAAAACCTAAAACGAAAGCTAAACAAACATCCATCTTTGATTACATTCAGAACATTGATTTAGTCTAGATATCTTGTAAGCGAATTTTCTTAAGGTTGATTTTTAAAAAAAATTGATTTCAAAACACATGCTTTATTGATTAAACAATTTATACACAATGAATAATTCCATTTATTCCCTTTATTATAAATAAACTTTGGTATTCCTACCCTATAAATTTAATTTATATAAATTTTAGCATTATCGTGTAGGTTTCCTATGGTCGTGTATGTTAAGGATTAATTTAATCTATCAACTTTTCTAATTTACATACGACATATTCTCCATATTCTAAGCACTTGGTAAAGTGGGATAAAAGTTAGATTTGAGATCATAAATACTCTAAAATATTTGGTTTGTTATGTCTTTACGACTCTAAAATTTAGTAACCTAGATACCACATAAGAATTGATACTTGTCTATCACAATATGATTATCAAATATAGTTATATAATCAAGTACATCACAAACTCATAAAATACCAAAATCAAGGACACGTTGGAATCACAAATATTTAATAATTTCAAAATAAATAGTGTCAAGTATAAGGATGTACTTATTCATGTAACTGAAGATAATTGATGTCCTTGTTGTACATCCAACAACAATCCTTACCTAACATCTACAACCAATTAGTTCTTTATTGAAAGTTCATGATTAGCCCCTCTTAGACCTCCAAACCCGTATTGACCACAACCAATGTATTGTAGCTAGTGGGAGGGACATATACTCCCAGAATCCTAATTTTAGTGCTTTAGCATTGCGATTTCCATTTGGTACTGGAAGGAATTTAGGTTTCTTGTCTCTATGAGATATTAGCAACCTTTCAAAGTATCAAGAAAGATCCCCAACATGAGATATAATTGGAAAATGCTTGTGGCACTTTGAGGCTCAACCAACTATTGATGTCTACAGCATTGGGACTGCACTTTGGGGCTCAACCAACTATCGATGCCTATAGCATTAGAAGTCACTTCGTGCCCTAACGAGCATGTAGACACAAGGATTTATTCATACCCTGATCAAATAGAGTGTCGTTCACAATGACAAGGAACATTAACTGGAAACACGATCAACTAATGGGCGAGTGGAAGGTGAAGTTAATATAATAGATTCAAAAGCATTCAACCTCTCCCGTTTGAAACCATCCAAGCACATAGCAATAGTACTAGTCGTACGTAATAGTGGCAATATTTCACAAAAATATGTCGAATGCAAACCTCATGCAAGAAGAGAGCCTTACATCTCCAACTCTCATACTCGACAACATTCACTTTAAGAGAGACAACAATGAGGCTCTCCATTCTCATATAATGTAGTCCATTAAAAGTTTCATATACTACACTACAATGCTATCGTTGTTGGGAGTTTATAACACACATATCTGCATGAACTCCAAGAGTCATGATATCTATTAAAGCCCATTCTTGACGAGAGTAAGAAAGTGATTATGTCGACTCTGGTTATATGTCAATGCCATTGAGAATCATTGAGCCATGGAAACTCTAATTGTGATTTAATACAAGCTCAAAAATTGAGCCACAAAAGTAACTTAAAGAAGGTCAAATTAACTTAAAGAAGGTCAAATTAAAGAGGTAAAGAAACCTTCTGACAATGCACATCTTTACCCAAGAAGAGCTTTTATGGTGCTCAATATATAGACAAAACCGCATGTCTGCATTTGCAGCCTGCTCTAGTGTGCACATTCAAACGCTTGGGGAACCATGAGACATCCATGTGTAGATTTGGTGCTCAACCATAAAAAGAATAATCAACTTGGAACTCAATGAAATTACTCGAGACTCCTAGGTTAGCACATCTATCTATGACAAAGTTTTCAAAAAAAAACATACACTTAGTAATTTTAAGAGTTTAGAAACTCTAAAAATAGCATGAAAATACTGTAATTATCCCACCTTCATAGAGACCTATATAAAAAAAGTGATAGCCAAAATATATGGAGAAATTTTTTTGTATTACATTTATAGATTGCTTGAAAATTTATCTAAGATATTTTTCAAAGTAAATTAAAACACGACCATGGAAGACTATGTTTATAAAACTTTTTTAACTAATATTTTGTGTTAAAAGTATTTCTATTGTAAGAATTTCTTAGAAATAAAACACTAATATCTTGTGTTGAAAGTATTTCCATGGAAAGAATTCTTCGGAACAAAATACTAAAGGAGACCACAAACAACATCATCGAATAGCTTTGTTCTTGAACTCTCTTGTTGGAAAGCTTTTCTTAGCAAGATGCTTAAACGCTTAGCTTACATCTCTTCGTGGCCCTAAGCTTGATGATTTATGGTGTTGTTGATTGCTTACTAATAGGTTATGTATACAAAGTAGGGTAGGGCTTATGTGTTCAAATTTTCTCATTCAAAATGGTGGATGCTAGTGTGAGCTTTTAAGAAGGTGCCAAATGGATATAGATCATGGAAAGTAAGAGCACCTCTTTCCATACATGAGAGACACGTATGTAGTCATATGTGAACACACTATTGTGCGGTACACATTCATTATCTATCTATCATCTCATTGTGTGCTCTCTTGAGCTCCTCCACTGTGTGTGCATTCCCACAACCCTATTTCCAACATTTGGTATCATAGCATAAGCTCCTCGTCCCTATGGTGCTGCCTATCCCTCACCCTGAGTCGTTTGTCTTCTTGAATCGGATCAAGGAGCCCTTTTGGAAGAAGAAAGAGGACTGTGAAGTGTGCACTAATTTTTTTCCAATAGATTTTTGTTCTAGGTGCGCTTTAGGAGCCGTTTGCGCGATTTCTGCTTTGCTATTACTGTAGATATCTTCGGAAACCGAATTTGTGCTGTTCTTAATCGAATTTTGTAGTAGTTTTGTTAGATCTACTACAAATAGGTGTGCAAATATGCGAGAAAGCATCTACAAGCTTCACTTCAACATCGATCTCTGCGCTTTATGAGTAAAATTTCTATTGACTATACTCTACATTTCTTTCATACACCTTGCAAGTCTCCATTGTCAACGACCTTATTAGCAACCACATTGGTTGCATTAAAGGCACTCAGCACTTTGCAAGTTACGTGATTACTTGCTTGAATAATATCAGAAATGGCCGACAGTGATGTATTTCGGATGTTATCTCCATTGAGGATAAGCTTAATGAAACCAACTACCTGTTATGGTCCTGTATAATGCGGCATGTATTGGTAGCCAACGGGCTATGGAATATTGGGTTGACATTAAGAAACATCCTGGTTCCTTTGATGAACATAATGTAGAAGGCACATCTGCAGACAGCATAGCATACCTACTACACAAAACCAAACAAAGTGGCATGAAAGAGATGTGCAAGTATATGCATTGCTTGCTTTGTCAATTAAGAGGAGTATCATTCCTCACATTTGGTCATGTAGGACTGCAAAACGTGCTTGGGATGCACTTGCGTCATTGTGCCAGGTATGTAATGAAGCACGTATTTCTTGTATACACAAGCAATAAGAGTCAGAGTATATGGATGAGGGAAACTCTATGGATAGTTTCCTTACAAAAATCAAGGATTTTAAGGAGCATTTAGGTAGTATTGATGAAATATATCCTAACAGTTCATTGATGAAATATATCCTAACAGTTCATTCATGCCTATTGTCTTGAATGCGTTGCCAAAATCACATCAAGGTTTTGCTTCTACCATCACGCTCATGATGAAAGACAATCCAAATGCCTTGAATTTTGAGGAGTTGGTTTATGTGCTTTTGTAAGAAGAGCAATCCAAGCAAAACAGATCTATCATGCGTACATATGAACGCTTTTACTACGAGTCAACGGAGATAAAGGTAAATCCTTTCCTCAAGGTAATTACAAGCCAAAATCAGAGTCATCGGACAACATATGATGATTGGGCTTTCATTGTTAAATGTAATTATGAGCCTTGGCATAAGAATGCATGCATAGCTATAACATATGTACAGTGATGCTAGTAAGCACATTACTTCTTATCGCAGTCTATTCGCATCACTTGAATCTACTCCACAGAGAAACACTATAAAATGTACAAACAACTCATATCTTGTAAAAGGAGTTAGTAAAATTAGTCTCACTGTTGCAAATGGTGGAACAATCATGCTTTTAGATGTATTATATGTACCAGGGATCAAGAAAAACTTATTATCCGTCTCTGCCATTACTAAGGCTGGCTTAGTGGTTCAGTTTGAGGATGACAGATGTATTGTTCATGATCGCAGTGATGACAAGACAATTGTTTCTTCTGGTACTTTGTCTCATGGCTTTTCTAAGCTAGATGCATATGAAAGATAAAGGCATTCTATATGTACAGTTTTTGCCACAAAGACAATGGTTAATGCTAAGCCGTAGCATACATGCTTTATTCACTTAAACTTTGATAATTTGCTACATTTGAATAAACATGACATGCTGTCTAAGCTGCCACATCTTGAAGCCTCTATCAAACATGTTTGTGAGAGCTGTATTCTTGGAAAAATGTTGTAAACATCATTTCCTAAGAATGGTTCAGTTAGAGCTGTCCCAAAAATTACACCTGAATAGTGTAGCTAACGTGAAAACATGTCTCTCATATAGATGGCACGTTGTATGGTCAAAAGTCGAGTTACCTCATGGTTTTTGACTAGAAGGAGTCATGTGTGCAACAGATTTTGTGAACAAGTGTCCTACAAAGGCTTTGTATACAATTACGCCTTTTAAAGCTTAGAATGACAGAAAGTCCTCTAGGACTCACTCACGCATTTTTGGCTGTCTTGCTTATGCACTTGTGCTTAAGTAACTTCGCAACAAACTTTAATGATAAGGCTGTTAAATGTATTTTTCTGGGATACAGCTTAGAAAGTAAGAGTTATCGTCGCTATCATCCTACTACCAATGTGAGTAGAGATATTCTATTTGTGAAAGATCTTGCTTTCATGTAAAAAACAACAAAATGTATATTCGCAGGACAAATTCAACACTCTTTCCATTGTTTAATGCACGACACATTGATATAGAGAATTTGGACAATCCAAGGAATGCTGAAAATTAGCCCACACAAGTTACAAATCAACATCTTTTTCAACCCACAGATCAACCTATTGATGAGATAAATGTGAAGCCTAAAAGTATGCCAAAATGACTGGTGCAGACACTACGTGACAGCAAATTGACCATACCGTTGCTTAGCAAAACACATGCAAGCTCTCATCATGTATCTCTTGTTGACACAGGTTATGCTCTTATTGCTAATTATGTAATGAAGTAGAACCTTTCTCCTTTGAGAAAGCAAAGGAATCAAAAAATTGGATGAGTGCTATACACTATGAGTATGATTCAATACTCAAAAATGATACATGGGATTTGGTAGAATGGGTCTACAAGCTTAAACGTAAAGCGAATGGCAATGTTGAGCGATACAAAACTAGGCTTGTTGCAAAGGATTATATACAAAAGAAAGACGTTGACTATGGTGAAACCTTTGCACCCACATGTCGAATGACTACCATGAGAATTATCATTGCATTTGCAACACAGAGAGGTTAAAATGTACTATCAAAATTGCTTTCTTGAATGAAGATTTGCATGAAGAGGTATATGTATCTCAGCCTCGTGGTTTTATTCCAAAAAATCAAGAATCAAAAGTATGCATATTGAAAAAAGCTTTATATGGTCTTAAGCAAGCTTCTAGAGCATGGTATGAAAAGATACATGCATACTTGGTTGCACAAGGTTTTTACAGCAGCCCAACTAATGATACCCTTTATATTAAGGAGATTAAGTTTTATTGATCATCGTGTTATACATTGATTACATGATGCTCACAAGTTCTAATGATGATTATATTTCAGCTTTTATAGCTAATTTAGAGAAGTCTTTTAAGATGTCAGATCTTGAACCGTTGCACTCTTACTTGGACATTTGAGTTTTGACAACGTAATGATGGCATTATTATGCTGCAGAGGAACTACATAGATACATTGTTGAAGAGGTTCAATCTTGAAGACTGTAATCATGTGGCTACACCTATGGTGCCAAGTTTACGACTAAGTCTTAAAGATACAAGTGACTCTTTTGATGCTAGCTTGTATCAAGAAGGTGTTAGATGCCTTATCCTTTTGTTTAAGGCTAGGCTTGACATTCAGAAATGGGTAAAGAAGCTAGTTCCCAGCTTGAGGACTATTTCTCATCCACCAAATTCTTCCAAATTTCAATTGAGAGGAACCCAAATGGGAGCGCCGTACAAAAGAGTTGGTGTAACCAACGTGTCAAATAACCAGAGCTTCGTCCCAAGTTCATGAAACTGGATGTGTGCACACTGGCTCTGCAGGGCTCTGAGTGCAACATATCCTCTAGTCAATCTGTCCTCCGCCGCCCTCCTCATGGTAAAGCGCGGTACAACAAAAGTGACCCCCATGTAGACATATCTCCTAACTCTTTGTATTGGCTTCCCACCATAGGTGAACTTAGACCTTTTACCCATTGCCCATGCATGTCACCTGTATATTTCACTACGGGTATCACAATTTTTTCACTTCTTGCATCTCTCGGCACACAAATACACGCAACTGTAACTAACCTCATCTCAATGCCAACTCTCAAGCACATCTCTAGATGGGGGGGGGAGAGAGAGAGAGAGAGAGAGAGAGGAGAGAGAGAGAGAGAGAGAGAGAGAGAGAGACCATGGCAAGGAACGTAAGCTTGGTTCATGGTATGATCCATCGTTTGAAGAAACCTCGATCTTACAACTACCTCCAACGAGCTTTCATACGTATCCTCTACTTCAACTCCAATTCATCACCAGCACAACCTCACCTTGGCCGACGTATTCGCCACAAAGAATCCTCATACTCTCATGTCATGCCATGAAAATCTCGTCCGCCATTTTTGCATGTAAATCATTCCATGGTGATCTTGGTGCTCATTCCACCAATCATAGAGTACATACTGTTTCTATCAACTACCTCATGTTGAAGGGTCTACGTCACTTCGACAACTAGTATTAGAGACCTTGCATGTAGAACAGCTACATTGTCTATCACTTTCCATGCCGCCTTGACATGTTGCTTGCCATCAAGGCTACCCAAAGCTTCCCACCACTTTTTCTTATATCGAGCTAAACAAATTAGTCCCAAACTATATCACTTAATGTCGGTCACCAACTTCATGGCATATCTTGGATCATCCACACTTTCACCCCAACAACAACTTTACCACCAAGTTACTCACTCCGTTGGTTAACATGGTTTCACTCACTCGACCTACCCTAAGGTGCCTTGCCATCTTACTCGCACAAACAGACACACATCTTTTGTACGACAACGATGAAACACATAAAGCACCCTTACCATGAGCTTAATATCAAATAGGAAAAGTCTATAGACTTCATGTACATAGTTGCTTAAGACTAGTGATAAAGACCATTTTAAAGTTTGGTTAGCCTAGTGTGAAAACTAGTCATTTTTTACAATAAGCAACACACAATCATTTCCTTGTAATAGTTTACTTGTGAACTCCCCTTTCTCTCTCTTCTTGCTTGCATGTTGTTGGATTCTTGCATACTAGATAGATGCTTGTTTGAATAGGTTTAATTGTAGATTTTTCTCTTTCATTAGTTTCTTTGTTTACCTTTTATGAGAGAGAACCATCACAATGGACCATCTCTTGTTGCTTCCATCTAGGCATAGAGAGAGCTTCCTTCACTCCTTTGGCAACGGGTGACAATGGAGTGGGGACGCAACAACTAAAGCATCCACATAGAAAATTTGCATTAATGCCTCTCCAAGACAAGACCTGATGACACATGCTTCAACAAGGCTAAGATAAGCTCTTGACTTGAATAATGCTCAAATAGATGACCAATCTCTTGTGTTAAGAATACACACAATCACCACTTATTAAATTTTTGTTTTATTTACAAAAATTAGATGATTATGTTTTAAATATCACACAAGGAAGTGTGCACTTCAACAAAACCTAAAACGAAAGCTAAACAAACATCCATCTTTGATTACATTCAGAACATTGATTTAGTCTAGATATCTTGTAAGCGAATTTTCTTAAGGTTGATTTTTAAAAAAAATTGATTTCAAAACACATGCTTTATTGATTAAACAATTTATACACAATGAATAATTCCATTTATTCCCTTTATTATAAATAAACTTTGGTATTCCTACCCTATAAATTTAATTTATATAAATTTTAGCATTATCGTGTAGGTTTCCTATGGTCGTGTATGTTAAGGATTAATTTAATCTATCAACTTTTCTAATTTACATACGACATATTCTCCATATTCTAAGCACTTGGTAAAGTGGGATAAAAGTTAGATTTGAGATCATAAATACTCTAAAATATTTGGTTTGTTATGTCTTTACGACTCTAAAATTTAGTAACCTAGATACCACATAAGAATTGATACTTGTCTATCACAATATGATTATCAAATATAGTTATATAATCAAGTACATCACAAACTCATAAAATACCAAAATCAAGGACACGTTGGAATCACAAATATTTAATAATTTCAAAATAAATAGTGTCAAGTATAAGGATGTACTTATTCATGTAACTGAAGATAATTGATGTCCTTGTTGTACATCCAACAACAATCCTTACCTAACATCTACAACCAATTAGTTCTTTATTGAAAGTTCATGATTAGCCCCTCTTAGACCTCCAAACCCGTATTGACCACAACCAATGTATTGTAGCTAGTGGGAGGGACATATACTCCCAGAATCCTAATTTTAGTGCTTTAGCATTGCGATTTCCATTTGGTACTGGAAGGAATTTAGGTTTCTTGTCTCTATGAGATATTAGCAACCTTTCAAAGTATCAAGAAAGATCCCCAACATGAGATATAATTGGAAAATGCTTGTGGCACTTTGAGGCTCAACCAACTATTGATGTCTACAGCATTGGGACTGCACTTTGGGGCTCAACCAACTATCGATGCCTATAGCATTAGAAGTCACTTCGTGCCCTAACGAGCATGTAGACACAAGGATTTATTCATACCCTGATCAAATAGAGTGTCGTTCACAATGACAAGGAACATTAACTGGAAACACGATCAACTAATGGGCGAGTGGAAGGTGAAGTTAATATAATAGATTCAAAAGCATTCAACCTCTCCCGTTTGAAACCATCCAAGCACATAGCAATAGTACTAGTCGTACGTAATAGTGGCAATATTTCACAAAAATATGTCGAATGCAAACCTCATGCAAGAAGAGAGCCTTACATCTCCAACTCTCATACTCGACAACATTCACTTTAAGAGAGACAACAATGAGGCTCTCCATTCTCATATAATGTAGTCCATTAAAAGTTTCATATACTACACTACAATGCTATCGTTGTTGGGAGTTTATAACACACATATCTGCATGAACTCCAAGAGTCATGATATCTATTAAAGCCCATTCTTGACGAGAGTAAGAAAGTGATTATGTCGACTCTGGTTATATGTCAATGCCATTGAGAATCATTGAGCCATGGAAACTCTAATTGTGATTTAATACAAGCTCAAAAATTGAGCCACAAAAGTAACTTAAAGAAGGTCAAATTAACTTAAAGAAGGTCAAATTAAAGAGGTAAAGAAACCTTCTGACAATGCACATCTTTACCCAAGAAGAGCTTTTATGGTGCTCAATATATAGACAAAACCGCATGTCTGCATTTGCAGCCTGCTCTAGTGTGCACATTCAAACGCTTGGGGAACCATGAGACATCCATGTGTAGATTTGGTGCTCAACCATAAAAAGAATAATCAACTTGGAACTCAATGAAATTACTCGAGACTCCTAGGTTAGCACATCTATCTATGACAAAGTTTTCAAAAAAAAACATACACTTAGTAATTTTAAGAGTTTAGAAACTCTAAAAATAGCATGAAAATACTGTAATTATCCCACCTTCATAGAGACCTATATAAAAAAAGTGATAGCCAAAATATATGGAGAAATTTTTTTGTATTACATTTATAGATTGCTTGAAAATTTATCTAAGATATTTTTCAAAGTAAATTAAAACACGACCATGGAAGACTATGTTTATAAAACTTTTTTAACTAATATTTTGTGTTAAAAGTATTTCTATTGTAAGAATTTCTTAGAAATAAAACACTAATATCTTGTGTTGAAAGTATTTCCATGGAAAGAATTCTTCGGAACAAAATACTAAAGGAGACCACAAACAACATCATCGAATAGCTTTGTTCTTGAACTCTCTTGTTGGAAAGCTTTTCTTAGCAAGATGCTTAAACGCTTAGCTTACATCTCTTCGTGGCCCTAAGCTTGATGATTTATGGTGTTGTTGATTGCTTACTAATAGGTTATGTATACAAAGTAGGGTAGGGCTTATGTGTTCAAATTTTCTCATTCAAAATGGTGGATGCTAGTGTGAGCTTTTAAGAAGGTGCCAAATGGATATAGATCATGGAAAGTAAGAGCACCTCTTTCCATACATGAGAGACACGTATGTAGTCATATGTGAACACACTATTGTGCGGTACACATTCATTATCTATCTATCATCTCATTGTGTGCTCTCTTGAGCTCCTCCACTGTGTGTGCATTCCCACAACCCTATTTCCAACATTTGGTATCATAGCATAAGCTCCTCGTCCCTATGGTGCTGCCTATCCCTCACCCTGAGTCGTTTGTCTTCTTGAATCGGATCAAGGAGCCCTTTTGGAAGAAGAAAGAGGACTGTGAAGTGTGCACTAATTTTTTTCCAATAGATTTTTGTTCTAGGTGCGCTTTAGGAGCCGTTTGCGCGATTTCTGCTTTGCTATTACTGTAGATATCTTCGGAAACCGAATTTGTGCTGTTCTTAATCGAATTTTGTAGTAGTTTTGTTAGATCTACTACAAATAGGTGTGCAAATATGCGAGAAAGCATCTACAAGCTTCACTTCAACATCGATCTCTGCGCTTTATGAGTAAAATTTCTATTGACTATACTCTACATTTCTTTCATACACCTTGCAAGTCTCCATTGTCAACGACCTTATTAGCAACCACATTGGTTGCATTAAAGGCACTCAGCACTTTGCAAGTTACGTGATTACTTGCTTGAATAATATCAGAAATGGCCGACAGTGATGTATTTCGGATGTTATCTCCATTGAGGATAAGCTTAATGAAACCAACTACCTGTTATGGTCCTGTATAATGCGGCATGTATTGGTAGCCAACGGGCTATGGAATATTGGGTTGACATTAAGAAACATCCTGGTTCCTTTGATGAACATAATGTAGAAGGCACATCTGCAGACAGCATAGCATACCTACTACACAAAACCAAACAAAGTGGCATGAAAGAGATGTGCAAGTATATGCATTGCTTGCTTTGTCAATTAAGAGGAGTATCATTCCTCACATTTGGTCATGTAGGACTGCAAAACGTGCTTGGGATGCACTTGCGTCATTGTGCCAGGTATGTAATGAAGCACGTATTTCTTGTATACACAAGCAATAAGAGTCAGAGTATATGGATGAGGGAAACTCTATGGATAGTTTCCTTACAAAAATCAAGGATTTTAAGGAGCATTTAGGTAGTATTGATGAAATATATCCTAACAGTTCATTGATGAAATATATCCTAACAGTTCATTCATGCCTATTGTCTTGAATGCGTTGCCAAAATCACATCAAGGTTTTGCTTCTACCATCACGCTCATGATGAAAGACAATCCAAATGCCTTGAATTTTGAGGAGTTGGTTTATGTGCTTTTGTAAGAAGAGCAATCCAAGCAAAACAGATCTATCATGCGTACATATGAACGCTTTTACTACGAGTCAACGGAGATAAAGGTAAATCCTTTCCTCAAGGTAATTACAAGCCAAAATCAGAGTCATCGGACAACATATGATGATTGGGCTTTCATTGTTAAATGTAATTATGAGCCTTGGCATAAGAATGCATGCATAGCTATAACATATGTACAGTGATGCTAGTAAGCACATTACTTCTTATCGCAGTCTATTCGCATCACTTGAATCTACTCCACAGAGAAACACTATAAAATGTACAAACAACTCATATCTTGTAAAAGGAGTTAGTAAAATTAGTCTCACTGTTGCAAATGGTGGAACAATCATGCTTTTAGATGTATTATATGTACCAGGGATCAAGAAAAACTTATTATCCGTCTCTGCCATTACTAAGGCTGGCTTAGTGGTTCAGTTTGAGGATGACAGATGTATTGTTCATGATCGCAGTGATGACAAGACAATTGTTTCTTCTGGTACTTTGTCTCATGGCTTTTCTAAGCTAGATGCATATGAAAGATAAAGGCATTCTATATGTACAGTTTTTGCCACAAAGACAATGGTTAATGCTAAGCCGTAGCATACATGCTTTATTCACTTAAACTTTGATAATTTGCTACATTTGAATAAACATGACATGCTGTCTAAGCTGCCACATCTTGAAGCCTCTATCAAACATGTTTGTGAGAGCTGTATTCTTGGAAAAATGTTGTAAACATCATTTCCTAAGAATGGTTCAGTTAGAGCTGTCCCAAAAATTACACCTGAATAGTGTAGCTAACGTGAAAACATGTCTCTCATATAGATGGCACGTTGTATGGTCAAAAGTCGAGTTACCTCATGGTTTTTGACTAGAAGGAGTCATGTGTGCAACATATTTTGTGAACAAGTGTCCTACAAAGGCTTTGTATACAATTACGCCTTTTAAAGCTTAGAATGACAGAAAGTCCTCTAGGACTCACTCACGCATTTTTGGCTGTCTTGCTTATGCACTTGTGCTTAAGTAACTTCGCAACAAACTTTAATGATAAGGCTGTTAAATGTATTTTTCTGGGATACAGCTTAGAAAGTAAGAGTTATCGTCGCTATCATCCTACTACCAATGTGAGTAGAGATATTCTATTTGTGAAAGATCTTGCTTTCATGTAAAAAACAACAAAATGTATATTCGCAGGACAAATTCAACACTCTTTCCATTGTTTAATGCACGACACATTGATATAGAGAATTTGGACAATCCAAGGAATGCTGAAAATTAGCCCACACAAGTTACAAATCAACATCTTTTTCAACCCACAGATCAACCTATTGATGAGATAAATGTGAAGCCTAAAAGTATGCCAAAATGACTGGTGCAGACACTACGTGACAGCAAATTGACCATACCGTTGCTTAGCAAAACACATGCAAGCTCTCATCATGTATCTCTTGTTGACACAGGTTATGCTCTTATTGCTAATTATGTAATGAAGTAGAACCTTTCTCCTTTGAGAAAGCAAAGGAATCAAAAAATTGGATGAGTGCTATACACTATGAGTATGATTCAATACTCAAAAATGATACATGGGATTTGGTAGAATGGGTCTACAAGCTTAAACGTAAAGCGAATGGCAATGTTGAGCGATACAAAACTAGGCTTGTTGCAAAGGATTATATACAAAAGAAAGACGTTGACTATGGTGAAACCTTTGCACCCACATGTCGAATGACTACCATGAGAATTATCATTGCATTTGCAACACAGAGAGGTTAAAATGTACTATCAAAATTGCTTTCTTGAATGAAGATTTGCATGAAGAGGTATATGTATCTCAGCCTCGTGGTTTTATTCCAAAAAATCAAGAATCAAAAGTATGCATATTGAAAAAAGCTTTATATGGTCTTAAGCAAGCTTCTAGAGCATGGTATGAAAAGATACATGCATACTTGGTTGCACAAGGTTTTTACAGCAGCCCAACTAACGATACCCTTTATATTAAGGAGATTAAGTTTTATTGATCATCGTGTTATACATTGATTACATGATGCTCACAAGTTCTAATGATGATTATATTTCAGCTTTTATAGCTAATTTAGAGAAGTCTTTTAAGATGTCAGATCTTGAACCGTTGCACTCTTACTTGGACATTTGAGTTTTGACAACGTAATGATGGCATTATTATGCTGCAGAGGAACTACATAGATACATTGTTGAAGAGGTTCAATCTTGAAGACTGTAATCATGTGGCTACACCTATGGTGCCAAGTTTACGACTAAGTCTTAAAGATACAAGTGACTCTTTTGATGCTAGCTTGTATCAAGAAGGTGTTAGATGCCTTATCCTTTTGTTTAAGGCTAGGCTTGACATTCAGAAATGGGTAAAGAAGCTAGTTCCCAGCTTGAGGACTATTTCTCATCCACCAAATTCTTCCAAATTTCAATTGAGAGGAACCCAAATGGGAGCGCCGTACAAAAGAGTTGGTGTAACCAACGTGTCAAATAACCAGAGCTTCGTCCCAAGTTCATGAAACTGGATGTGTGCACACTGGCTCTGCAGGGCTCTGAGTGCAACATATCCTCTAGTCAATCTGTCCTCCGCCGCCCTCCTCATGGTAAAGCGCGGTACAACAAAAGTGACCCCCATGTAGACATATCTCCTAACTCTTTGTATTGGCTTCCCACCATAGGTGAACTTAGACCTTTTACCCATTGCCCATGCATGTCACCTGTATATTTCACTACGGGTATCACAATTTTTTCACTTCTTGCATCTCTCGGCACACAAATACACGCAACTGTAACTAACCTCATCTCAATGCCAACTCTCAAGCACATCTCTAGATGGGGGGGGGAGAGAGAGAGAGAGAGAGAGAGAGGAGAGAGAGAGAGAGAGAGAGAGAGAGAGAGACCATGGCAAGGAACGTAAGCTTGGTTCATGGTATGATCCATCGTTTGAAGAAACCTCGATCTTACAACTACCTCCAACGAGCTTTCATACGTATCCTCTACTTCAACTCCAATTCATCACCAGCACAACCTCACCTTGGCCGACGTATTCGCCACAAAGAATCCTCATACTCTCATGTCATGCCATGAAAATCTCGTCCGCCATTTTTGCATGTAAATCATTCCATGGTGATCTTGGTGCTCATTCCACCAATCATAGAGTACATACTGTTTCTATCAACTACCTCATGTTGAAGGGTCTACGTCACTTCGACAACTAGTATTAGAGACCTTGCATGTAGAACAGCTACATTGTCTATCACTTTCCATGCCGCCTTGACATGTTGCTTGCCATCAAGGCTACCCAAAGCTTCCCACCACTTTTTCTTATATCGAGCTAAACAAATTAGTCCCAAACTATATCACTTAATGTCGGTCACCAACTTCATGGCATATCTTGGATCATCCACACTTTCACCCCAACAACAACTTTACCACCAAGTTACTCACTCCGTTGGTTAACATGGTTTCACTCACTCGACCTACCCTAAGGTGCCTTGCCATCTTACTCGCACAAACAGACACACATCTTTTGTACGACAACGATGAAACACATAAAGCACCCTTACCATGAGCTTAATATCAAATAGGAAAAGTCTATAGACTTCATGTACATAGTTGCTTAAGACTAGTGATAAAGACCATTTTAAAGTTTGGTTAGCCTAGTGTGAAAACTAGTCATTTTTTACAATAAGCAACACACAATCATTTCCTTGTAATAGTTTACTTGTGAACTCCCCTTTCTCTCTCTTCTTGCTTGCATGTTGTTGGATTCTTGTATACTAGATAGATGCTTGTTTGAATAGGTTTAATTGTAGATTTTTCTCTTTCATTAGTTTCTTTGTTTACCTTTTATGAGAGAGAACCATCACAATGGACCATCTCTTGTTGCTTCCATCTAGGCATAGAGAGAGCTTCCTTCACTCCTTTGGCAACGGGTGACAATGGAGTGGGGACGCAACAACTAAAGCATCCACATAGAAAATTTGCATTAATGCCTCTCCAAGACAAGACCTGATGACACATGCTTCAACAAGGCTAAGATAAGCTCTTGACTTGAATAATGCTCAAATAGATGACCAATCTCTTGTGTTAAGAATACACACAATCACCACTTATTAAATTTTTGTTTTATTTACAAAAATTAGATGATTATGTTTTAAATATCACACAAGGAAGTGTGCACTTCAACAAAACCTAAAACGAAAGCTAAACAAACATCCATCTTTGATTACATTCAGAACATTGATTTAGTCTAGATATCTTGTAAGCGAATTTTCTTAAGGTTGATTTTTAAAAAAAATTGATTTCAAAACACATGCTTTATTGATTAAACAATTTATACACAATGAATAATTCCATTTATTCCCTTTATTATAAATAAACTTTGGTATTCCTACCCTATAAATTTAATTTATATAAATTTTAGCATTATCGTGTAGGTTTCCTATGGTCGTGTATGTTAAGGATTAATTTAATCTATCAACTTTTCTAATTTACATACGACATATTCTCCATATTCTAAGCACTTGGTAAAGTGGGATAAAAGTTAGATTTGAGATCATAAATACTCTAAAATATTTGGTTTGTTATGTCTTTACGACTCTAAAATTTAGTAACCTAGATACCACATAAGAATTGATACTTGTCTATCACAATATGATTATCAAATATAGTTATATAATCAAGTACATCACAAACTCATAAAATACCAAAATCAAGGACACGTTGGAATCACAAATATTTAATAATTTCAAAATAAATAGTGTCAAGTATAAGGATGTACTTATTCATGTAACTGAAGATAATTGATGTCCTTGTTGTACATCCAACAACAATCCTTACCTAACATCTACAACCAATTAGTTCTTTATTGAAAGTTCATGATTAGCCCCTCTTAGACCTCCAAACCCGTATTGACCACAACCAATGTATTGTAGCTAGTGGGAGGGACATATACTCCCAGAATCCTAATTTTAGTGCTTTAGCATTGCGATTTCCATTTGGTACTGGAAGGAATTTAGGTTTCTTGTCTCTATGAGATATTAGCAACCTTTCAAAGTATCAAGAAAGATCCCCAACATGAGATATAATTGGAAAATGCTTGTGGCACTTTGAGGCTCAACCAACTATTGATGTCTACAGCATTGGGACTGCACTTTGGGGCTCAACCAACTATCGATGCCTATAGCATTAGAAGTCACTTCGTGCCCTAACGAGCATGTAGACACAAGGATTTATTCATACCCTGATCAAATAGAGTGTCGTTCACAATGACAAGGAACATTAACTGGAAACACGATCAACTAATGGGCGAGTGGAAGGTGAAGTTAATATAATAGATTCAAAAGCATTCAACCTCTCCCGTTTGAAACCATCCAAGCACATAGCAATAGTACTAGTCGTACGTAATAGTGGCAATATTTCACAAAAATATGTCGAATGCAAACCTCATGCAAGAAGAGAGCCTTACATCTCCAACTCTCATACTCGACAACATTCACTTTAAGAGAGACAACAATGAGGCTCTCCATTCTCATATAATGTAGTCCATTAAAAGTTTCATATACTACACTACAATGCTATCGTTGTTGGGAGTTTATAACACACATATCTGCATGAACTCCAAGAGTCATGATATCTATTAAAGCCCATTCTTGACGAGAGTAAGAAAGTGATTATGTCGACTCTGGTTATATGTCAATGCCATTGAGAATCATTGAGCCATGGAAACTCTAATTGTGATTTAATACAAGCTCAAAAATTGAGCCACAAAAGTAACTTAAAGAAGGTCAAATTAACTTAAAGAAGGTCAAATTAAAGAGGTAAAGAAACCTTCTGACAATGCACATCTTTACCCAAGAAGAGCTTTTATGGTGCTCAATATATAGACAAAACCGCATGTCTGCATTTGCAGCCTGCTCTAGTGTGCACATTCAAACGCTTGGGGAACCATGAGACATCCATGTGTAGATTTGGTGCTCAACCATAAAAAGAATAATCAACTTGGAACTCAATGAAATTACTCGAGACTCCTAGGTTAGCACATCTATCTATGACAAAGTTTTCAAAAAAAAACATACACTTAGTAATTTTAAGAGTTTAGAAACTCTAAAAATAGCATGAAAATACTGTAATTATCCCACCTTCATAGAGACCTATATAAAAAAAGTGATAGCCAAAATATATGGAGAAATTTTTTTGTATTACATTTATAGATTGCTTGAAAATTTATCTAAGATATTTTTCAAAGTAAATTAAAACACGACCATGGAAGACTATGTTTATAAAACTTTTTTAACTAATATTTTGTGTTAAAAGTATTTCTATTGTAAGAATTTCTTAGAAATAAAACACTAATATCTTGTGTTGAAAGTATTTCCATGGAAAGAATTCTTCGGAACAAAATACTAAAGGAGACCACAAACAACATCATCGAATAGCTTTGTTCTTGAACTCTCTTGTTGGAAAGCTTTTCTTAGCAAGATGCTTAAACGCTTAGCTTACATCTCTTCGTGGCCCTAAGCTTGATGATTTATGGTGTTGTTGATTGCTTACTAATAGGTTATGTATACAAAGTAGGGTAGGGCTTATGTGTTCAAATTTTCTCATTCAAAATGGTGGATGCTAGTGTGAGCTTTTAAGAAGGTGCCAAATGGATATAGATCATGGAAAGTAAGAGCACCTCTTTCCATACATGAGAGACACGTATGTAGTCATATGTGAACACACTATTGTGCGGTACACATTCATTATCTATCTATCATCTCATTGTGTGCTCTCTTGAGCTCCTCCACTGTGTGTGCATTCCCACAACCCTATTTCCAACATTTGGTATCATAGCATAAGCTCCTCGTCCCTATGGTGCTGCCTATCCCTCACCCTGAGTCGTTTGTCTTCTTGAATCGGATCAAGGAGCCCTTTTGGAAGAAGAAAGAGGACTGTGAAGTGTGCACTAATTTTTTTCCAATAGATTTTTGTTCTAGGTGCGCTTTAGGAGCCGTTTGCGCGATTTCTGCTTTGCTATTACTGTAGATATCTTCGGAAACCGAATTTGTGCTGTTCTTAATCGAATTTTGTAGTAGTTTTGTTAGATCTACTACAAATAGGTGTGCAAATATGCGAGAAAGCATCTACAAGCTTCACTTCAACATCGATCTCTGCGCTTTATGAGTAAAATTTCTATTGACTATACTCTACATTTCTTTCATACACCTTGCAAGTCTCCATTGTCAACGACCTTATTAGCAACCACATTGGTTGCATTAAAGGCACTCAGCACTTTGCAAGTTACGTGATTACTTGCTTGAATAATATCAGAAATGGCCGACAGTGATGTATTTCGGATGTTATCTCCATTGAGGATAAGCTTAATGAAACCAACTACCTGTTATGGTCCTGTATAATGCGGCATGTATTGGTAGCCAACGGGCTATGGAATATTGGGTTGACATTAAGAAACATCCTGGTTCCTTTGATGAACATAATGTAGAAGGCACATCTGCAGACAGCATAGCATACCTACTACACAAAACCAAACAAAGTGGCATGAAAGAGATGTGCAAGTATATGCATTGCTTGCTTTGTCAATTAAGAGGAGTATCATTCCTCACATTTGGTCATGTAGGACTGCAAAACGTGCTTGGGATGCACTTGCGTCATTGTGCCAGGTATGTAATGAAGCACGTATTTCTTGTATACACAAGCAATAAGAGTCAGAGTATATGGATGAGGGAAACTCTATGGATAGTTTCCTTACAAAAATCAAGGATTTTAAGGAGCATTTAGGTAGTATTGATGAAATATATCCTAACAGTTCATTGATGAAATATATCCTAACAGTTCATTCATGCCTATTGTCTTGAATGCGTTGCCAAAATCACATCAAGGTTTTGCTTCTACCATCACGCTCATGATGAAAGACAATCCAAATGCCTTGAATTTTGAGGAGTTGGTTTATGTGCTTTTGTAAGAAGAGCAATCCAAGCAAAACAGATCTATCATGCGTACATATGAACGCTTTTACTACGAGTCAACGGAGATAAAGGTAAATCCTTTCCTCAAGGTAATTACAAGCCAAAATCAGAGTCATCGGACAACATATGATGATTGGGCTTTCATTGTTAAATGTAATTATGAGCCTTGGCATAAGAATGCATGCATAGCTATAACATATGTACAGTGATGCTAGTAAGCACATTACTTCTTATCGCAGTCTATTCGCATCACTTGAATCTACTCCACAGAGAAACACTATAAAATGTACAAACAACTCATATCTTGTAAAAGGAGTTAGTAAAATTAGTCTCACTGTTGCAAATGGTGGAACAATCATGCTTTTAGATGTATTATATGTACCAGGGATCAAGAAAAACTTATTATCCGTCTCTGCCATTACTAAGGCTGGCTTAGTGGTTCAGTTTGAGGATGACAGATGTATTGTTCATGATCGCAGTGATGACAAGACAATTGTTTCTTCTGGTACTTTGTCTCATGGCTTTTCTAAGCTAGATGCATATGAAAGATAAAGGCATTCTATATGTACAGTTTTTGCCACAAAGACAATGGTTAATGCTAAGCCGTAGCATACATGCTTTATTCACTTAAACTTTGATAATTTGCTACATTTGAATAAACATGACATGCTGTCTAAGCTGCCACATCTTGAAGCCTCTATCAAACATGTTTGTGAGAGCTGTATTCTTGGAAAAATGTTGTAAACATCATTTCCTAAGAATGGTTCAGTTAGAGCTGTCCCAAAAATTACACCTGAATAGTGTAGCTAACGTGAAAACATGTCTCTCATATAGATGGCACGTTGTATGGTCAAAAGTCGAGTTACCTCATGGTTTTTGACTAGAAGGAGTCATGTGTGCAACAGATTTTGTGAACAAGTGTCCTACAAAGGCTTTGTATACAATTACGCCTTTTAAAGCTTAGAATGACAGAAAGTCCTCTAGGACTCACTCACGCATTTTTGGCTGTCTTGCTTATGCACTTGTGCTTAAGTAACTTCGCAACAAACTTTAATGATAAGGCTGTTAAATGTATTTTTCTGGGATACAGCTTAGAAAGTAAGAGTTATCGTCGCTATCATCCTACTACCAATGTGAGTAGAGATATTCTATTTGTGAAAGATCTTGCTTTCATGTAAAAAACAACAAAATGTATATTCGCAGGACAAATTCAACACTCTTTCCATTGTTTAATGCACGACACATTGATATAGAGAATTTGGACAATCCAAGGAATGCTGAAAATTAGCCCACACAAGTTACAAATCAACATCTTTTTCAACCCACAGATCAACCTATTGATGAGATAAATGTGAAGCCTAAAAGTATGCCAAAATGACTGGTGCAGACACTACGTGACAGCAAATTGACCATACCGTTGCTTAGCAAAACACATGCAAGCTCTCATCATGTATCTCTTGTTGACACAGGTTATGCTCTTATTGCTAATTATGTAATGAAGTAGAACCTTTCTCCTTTGAGAAAGCAAAGGAATCAAAAAATTGGATGAGTGCTATACACTATGAGTATGATTCAATACTCAAAAATGATACATGGGATTTGGTAGAATGGGTCTACAAGCTTAAACGTAAAGCGAATGGCAATGTTGAGCGATACAAAACTAGGCTTGTTGCAAAGGATTATATACAAAAGAAAGACGTTGACTATGGTGAAACCTTTGCACCCACATGTCGAATGACTACCATGAGAATTATCATTGCATTTGCAACACAGAGAGGTTAAAATGTACTATCAAAATTGCTTTCTTGAATGAAGATTTGCATGAAGAGGTATATGTATCTCAGCCTCGTGGTTTTATTCCAAAAAATCAAGAATCAAAAGTATGCATATTGAAAAAAGCTTTATATGGTCTTAAGCAAGCTTCTAGAGCATGGTATGAAAAGATACATGCATACTTGGTTGCACAAGGTTTTTACAGCAGCCCAACTAACGATACCCTTTATATTAAGGAGATTAAGTTTTATTGATCATCGTGTTATACATTGATTACATGATGCTCACAAGTTCTAATGATGATTATATTTCAGCTTTTATAGCTAATTTAGAGAAGTCTTTTAAGATGTCAGATCTTGAACCGTTGCACTCTTACTTGGACATTTGAGTTTTGACAACGTAATGATGGCATTATTATGCTGCAGAGGAACTACATAGATACATTGTTGAAGAGGTTCAATCTTGAAGACTGTAATCATGTGGCTACACCTATGGTGCCAAGTTTACGACTAAGTCTTAAAGATACAAGTGACTCTTTTGATGCTAGCTTGTATCAAGAAGGTGTTAGATGCCTTATCCTTTTGTTTAAGGCTAGGCTTGACATTCAGAAATGGGTAAAGAAGCTAGTTCCCAGCTTGAGGACTATTTCTCATCCACCAAATTCTTCCAAATTTCAATTGAGAGGAACCCAAATGGGAGCGCCGTACAAAAGAGTTGGTGTAACCAACGTGTCAAATAACCAGAGCTTCGTCCCAAGTTCATGAAACTGGATGTGTGCACACTGGCTCTGCAGGGCTCTGAGTGCAACATATCCTCTAGTCAATCTGTCCTCCGCCGCCCTCCTCATGGTAAAGCGCGGTACAACAAAAGTGACCCCCATGTAGACATATCTCCTAACTCTTTGTATTGGCTTCCCACCATAGGTGAACTTAGACCTTTTACCCATTGCCCATGCATGTCACCTGTATATTTCACTACGGGTATCACAATTTTTTCACTTCTTGCATCTCTCGGCACACAAATACACGCAACTGTAACTAACCTCATCTCAATGCCAACTCTCAAGCACATCTCTAGATGGGGGGGGGGAGAGAGAGAGAGAGAGAGAGAGAGAGAGAGAGAGAGAGAGAGAGAGAGAGAGAGAGAGAGAGAGAGAGAGAGAGAGAGACCATGGCAAGGAACGTAAGCTTGGTTCATGGTATGATCCATCGTTTGAAGAAACCTCGATCTTACAACTACCTCCAACGAGCTTTCATACTGTATCCTCTACTTCAACTCCAATTCATCACCAGCACAACCTCACCTTGGCCGACGTATTCGCCACAAAGAATCCTCATACTCTCATGTCATGCCATGAAAATCTCGTCCGCCATTTTTGCATGTAAATCATTCCATGGTGATCTTGGTGCTCATTCCACCAATCATAGAGTACATACTGTTTCTATCAACTACCTCATGTTGAAGGGTCTACGTCACTTCGACAACTAGTATTAGAGACCTTGCATGTAGAACAGCTACATTGTCTATCACTTTCCATGCCGCCTTGACATGTTGCTTGCCATCAAGGCTACCCAAAGCTTCCCACCACTTTTTCTTATATCGAGCTAAACAAATTAGTCCCAAACTATATCACTTAATGTCGGTCACCAACTTCATGGCATATCTTGGATCATCCACACTTTCACCCCAACAACAACTTTACCACCAAGTTACTCACTCCGTTGGTTAACATGGTTTCACTCACTCGACCTACCCTAAGGTGCCTTGCCATCTTACTCGCACAAACAGACACACATCTTTTGTACGACAACGATGAAACACATAAAGCACCCTTACCATGAGCTTAATATCAAATAGGAAAAGTCTATAGACTTCATGTACATAGTTGCTTAAGACTAGTGATAAAGACCATTTTAAAGTTTGGTTAGCCTAGTGTGAAAACTAGTCATTTTTTACAATAAGCAACACACAATCATTTCCTTGTAATAGTTTACTTGTGAACTCCCCTTTCTCTCTCTTCTTGCTTGCATGTTGTTGGATTCTTGCATACTAGATAGATGCTTGTTTAAATAGGTTTAATTGTAGATTTTTCTCTTTCATTAGTTTCTTTGTTTACCTTTTATGAGAGAGAACCATCACAATGGACCATCTCTTGTTGCTTCCATCTAGGCATAGAGAGAGCTTCCTTCACTCCTTTGGCAACGGGTGACAATGGAGTGGGGACGCAACAACTAAAGCATCCACATAGAAAATTTGCATTAATGCCTCTCCAAGACAAGACCTGATGACACATGCTTCAACAAGGCTAAGATAAGCTCTTGACTTGAATAATGCTCAAATAGATGACCAATCTCTTGTGTTAAGAATACACACAATCACCACTTATTAAATTTTTGTTTTATTTACAAAAATTAGATGATTATGTTTTAAATATCACACAAGGAAGTGTGCACTTCAACAAAACCTAAAACGAAAGCTAAACAAACATCCATCTTTGATTACATTCAGAACATTGATTTAGTCTAGATATCTTGTAAGCGAATTTTCTTAAGGTTGATTTTAAAAAAAAATTGATTTCAAAACACATGCTTTATTGATTAAACAATTTATACACAATGAATAATTCCATTTATTCCCTTTATTATAAATAAACTTTGGTATTCCTACCCTATAAATTTAATTTATATAAATTTTAGCATTATCGTGTAGGTTTCCTATGGTCGTGTATGTTAAGGATTAATTTAATCTATCAACTTTTCTAATTTACATACGACATATTCTCCATATTCTAAGCACTTGGTAAAGTGGGATAAAAGTTAGATTTGAGATCATAAATACTCTAAAATATTTGGTTTGTTATGTCTTTACGACTCTAAAATTTAGTAACCTAGATACCACATAAGAATTGATACTTGTCTATCACAATATGATTATCAAATATAGTTATATAATCAAGTACATCACAAACTCATAAAATACCAAAATCAAGGACACGTTGGAATCACAAATATTTAATAATTTCAAAATAAATAGTGTCAAGTATAAGGATGTACTTATTCATGTAACTGAAGATAATTGATGTCCTTGTTGTACATCCAACAACAATCCTTACCTAACATCTACAACCAATTAGTTCTTTATTGAAAGTTCATGATTAGCCCCTCTTAGACCTCCAAACCCGTAATGACCACAACCAATGTATTGTAGCTAGTGGGAGGGACATATACTCCCAGAATCCTAATTTTAGTGCTTTAGCATTGCGATTTCCATTTGGTACTGGAAGGAATTTAGGTTTCTTGTCTCTATGAGATATTAGCAACCTTTCAAAGTATCAAGAAAGATCCCCAACATGAGATATAATTGGAAAATGCTTGTGGCACTTTGAGGCTCAACCAACTATTGATGTCTACAGCATTGGGACTGCACTTTGGGGCTCAACCAACTATCGATGCCTATAGCATTAGAAGTCACTTCGTGCCCTAACGAGCATGTAGACACAAGGATTTATTCATACCCTGATCAAATAGAGTGTCGTTCACAATGACAAGGAACATTAACTGGAAACACGATCAACTAACGGGCGAGTGGAAGGTGAAGTTAATATAATAGATTCAAAAGCATTCAACCTCTCCCGTTTGAAACCATCCAAGCACATAGCAATAGTACTAGTCGTACGTAATAGTGGCAATATTTCACAAAAATATGTCGAATGCAAACCTCATGCAAGAAGAGAGCCTTACATCTCCAACTCTCATACTCGACAACATTCACTTTAAGAGAGACAACAATGAGGCTCTCCATTCTCATATAATGTAGTCCATTAAAAGTTTCATATACTACACTACAATGCTATCGTTGTTGGGAGTTTATAACACACATATCTGCATGAACTCCAAGAGTCATGATATCTATTAAAGCCCATTCTTGACGAGAGTAAGAAAGTGATTATGTCGACTCTGGTTATATGTCAATGCCATTGAGAATCATTGAGCCATGGAAACTCTAATTGTGATTTAATACAAGCTCAAAAATTGAGCCACAAAAGTAACTTAAAGAAGGTCAAATTAACTTAAAGAAGGTCAAATTAAAGAGGTAAAGAAACCTTCTGACAATGCACATCTTTACCCAAGAAGAGCTTTTATGGTGCTCAATATATAGACAAAACCGCATGTCTGCATTTGCAGCCTGCTCTAGTGTGCACATTCAAACGCTTGGGGAACCATGAGACATCCATGTGTAGATTTGGTGCTCAACCATAAAAAGAATAATCAACTTGGAACTCAATGAAATTACTCGAGACTCCTAGGTTAGCACATCTATCTATGACAAAGTTTTCAAAAAAAAACATACACTTAGTAATTTTAAGAGTTTAGAAACTCTAAAAATAGCATGAAAATACTGTAATTATCCCACCTTCATAGAGACCTATATAAAAAAAGTGATAGCCAAAATATATGGAGAAATTTTTTTGTATTACATTTATAGATTGCTTGAAAATTTATCTAAGATATTTTTCAAAGTAAATTAAAACACGACCATGGAAGACTATGTTTATAAAACTTTTTTAACTAATATTTTGTGTTAAAAGTATTTCTATTGTAAGAATTTCTTAGAAATAAAACACTAATATCTTGTGTTGAAAGTATTTCCATGGAAAGAATTCTTCGGAACAAAATACTAAAGGAGACCACAAACAACATCATCGAATAGCTTTGTTCTTGAACTCTCTTGTTGGAAAGCTTTTCTTAGCAAGATGCTTAAACGCTTAGCTTACATCTCTTCGTGGCCCTAAGCTTGATGATTTATGGTGTTGTTGATTGCTTACTAATAGGTTATGTATACAAAGTAGGGTAGGGCTTATGTGTTCAAATTTTTCTCATTCAAAATGGTGGATGCTAGTGTGAGCTTTTAAGAAGGTGCCAAATGGATATAGATCATGGAAAGTAAGAGCACCTCTTTCCATACATGAGAGACACGTATGTAGTCATATGTGAACACACTATTGTGCGGTACACATTCATTATCTATCTATCATCTCATTGTGTGCTCTCTTGAGCTCCTCCACTGTGTGTGCATTCCCACAACCCTATTTCCAACATTTGGTATCATAGCATAAGCTCCTCGTCCCTGTGGTGCTGCCTATCCCTCACCCTGAGTCGTTTGTCTTCTTGAATCGGATCAAGGAGCCCTTTTGGAAGAAGAAAGAGGACTGTGAAGTGTGCACTAATTTTTTTCCAATAGATTTTTGTTCTAGGTGCGCTTTAGGAGCCGTTTGCGCGATTTCTGCTTTGCTATTACTGTAGATATCTTCGGAAACCGAATTTGCGCTGTTCTTAATCGAATTTTGTAGTAGTTTTGTTAGATCTACTACAAATAGGTGTGCAAATATGCGAGAAAGCATCTACAAGCTTCACTTCAACATCGATCTCTGCGCTTTATGAGTAAAATTTCTATTGACTATACTCTACATTTCTTTCATACACCTTGCAAGTCTCCATTGTCAACGACCTTATTAGCAACCACATTGGTTGCATCAAAGGCACTCAGCACTTTGCAAGTTACGTGATTACTTGCTTGAATAATATCAGAAATGGCCGACAGTGATGTATTTCGGATGTTATCTCCATTGAGAATAAGCTTAATGAAACCAACTACCTGTTATGGTCCTGTATAATGCGGCATGTATTGGTAGCCAACGGGCTATGGAATATTGGGTTGACATTAAGAAACATCCTGGTTCCTTTGATGAACATAATGTAGAAGGCACATCTGCATACAGCATAGCATACCTACTACACAAAACCAAACAAAGTGGCATGAAAGAGATGTGCAAGTATATGCATTGCTTGCTTTGTCAATTAAGAGGAGTATCATTCCTCACATTTGGTCATGTAGGACTGCAAAACGTGCTTGGGATGCACTTGCGTCATTGTGCCAGGTATGTAATGAAGCACGTATTTCTTGTATACACAAGCAATAAGAGTCAGAGTATATGGATGAGGGAAACTCTATGGATAGTTTTCTTACAAAAATCAAGGATTTTAAGGACCATTTAGGTAGTATTGATGAAATATATCCTAACAGTTCATTGATGAAATATATCCTAACAGTTCATTCATGCCTATTGTCTTGAATGCGTTGCCAAAATCACATCAAGGTTTTGCTTCTACCATCACGCTCATGATGAAAGACAATCCAAATGCCTTGAATTTTGAGGAGTTGGTTTATGTGCTTTTGTAAGAAGAGCAATCCAAGCAAAACAGATCTATCATGCGTACATATGAACGCTTTTACTACGAGTCAACGGAGATAAAGGTAAATCCTTTCCTCAAGGTAATTACAAGCCAAAATCAGAGTCATCGGACAACATATGATGATTGGGCTTTCATTGTTAAATGTAATTATGAGCCTTGGCATAAGAATGCATGCATAGCTATAACATATGTACAGTGATGCTAGTAAGCACATTACTTCTTATCGCAGTCTATTCGCATCACTTGAATCTACTCCACAGAGAAACACTATAAAATGTACAAACAACTCATATCTTGTAAAAGGAGTTAGTAAAATTAGTCTCACTGTTGCAAATGGTGGAACAATCATGCTTTTAGATGTATTATATGTACCAGGGATCAAGAAAAACTTATTATCCGTCTCTGCCATTACTAAGGCTGGCTTAGTGGTTCAGTTTGAGGATGACAGATGTATTGTTCATGATCGCAGTGATGACAAGACAATTGTTTCTTCTGGTACTTTGTCTCATGGCTTTTCTAAGCTAGATGCATATGAAAGATAAAGGCATTCAATATGTACAGTTTTTGCCACAAAGACAATGGTTAATGCTAAGCCGTAGCATACATGCTTTATTCACTTAAACTTTGATAATTTGCTGCATTTGAATAAACATGGCATGCTGTCTAAGCTGCCACATCTTGAAGCCTCTATCAAACATGTTTGTGAGAGCTGTATTCTTGGAAAAATGTTGTAAACATCATTTCCTAAGAATGGTTCAGTTAGAGCTGTCCCAAAAATTACACATGAATAGTGTAGCTAACGTGAAAACATGTCTCTCATATAGATGGCACGTTGTATGATCAAAAGTCGAGTTACCTCATGGTTTTTGACTAGGAGTCATGTGTGCAACAGATTTTGTGAACAAGTGTCCTACAAAGGCTTTGTATACAATTACGCCTTTTAAAGCTTAGAATGACAGAAAGTCCTCTAGGACTCACTCACGCATTTTTGGCTGTCTTGCTTATGCACTTGTGCTTAAGTAACTTCGCAACAAACTTAATGATAAGGCTGTTAAATGTATTTTTCTGGGATACAGCTTAGAAAGTAAGAGTTATCGTCGCTATCATCCTACTACCAATGTGAGTAGAGATATTCTATTTGTGAAAGACCTTGCTTTCATGTAAAAAACAACAAAATGTATATTCGCAAGACAAATTCAACACTCTTTCCATTGTTTAATGCACGACACATTGATATAGAGAATTTGGATAATCCACGAATGCTGAAAATTAGCCCACACAAGTTACAAATCAACATCTTTTTCAACCCACAGATCAACCTATTGATGAGATAAATGTGAAGCCTAAAAGTATGCCAAAATGACTGGTGCAGACACTACGTGACAGCAAATTGACCATACCGTTGCTTAGCAAAACACATGCAAGCTCTCATCATGTATCTCTTGTTGACACAGGTTATACTCTTATTGCTAATTATGTAATGAAGTAGAACCTTTCTCCTTTGAGAAAGCAAAGGAATCAAAAAATTGGATGAGTACTATACAATATGAGTATGATTCAATACTCAAAAATGATACATGGGATTTGGTAGAATGGGTCTACAAGCTCAAACGTAAAGCGAATGGCAATGTTGAGCGATACAAAACTAGGCTTGTTGCAAAGGATTATATACAAAAGAAAGACGTTGACTATGGTGAAACCTTTGCACCCACATGTCGAATGACTACCATGAGAATTATCATTGCATTTGCAACACAGAGAGGTTAAAATGTACTATCAAAATTGCTTTCTTGAATGAAGATTTGCATGAAGAGGTATATGTATCTCAGCCTCGTGGTTTTATTCCAAAAAATCAAGAATCAAAAGTATGCATATTGAAAAAAGCTTTATATGGTCTTAAGCAAGCTTCTAGAGCCTGGTATGAAAAGATACATGCATACTTGGTTGCACAAGGTTTTTACAGCAGCCCAACTAACGATACCCTTTATATTAAGGAGATTATGTTTTATTGATCATTGTGTTATACATTGATTACATGATGCTCACAAGTTCTAATGATGATTATATTTCAGCTTTTATAGCTAATTTAGAGAAGTCTTTTAAGATGTCAGATCTTGAACCGTTGCACTCTTACTTGGACATTTGAGTTTTGACAACGTAATGATGGCATTATTATGCTGCAGAGGAACTACATAGATACATTGTTGAAGAGGTTCAATCTTGAAGACTGTAATCATGTGGCTACACCTATGGAGCCAAGTTTACGACTAAGTCTTAAAGATACAAGTGACTCTTTTGATGCTAGCTTGTATCAAGAAGGTGTTGGATGCCTTATCCTTTTGTTTAAGGCTAGGCTTGACATTCAGAAATGGGTAAAGAAGCTCGTTCCCAGCTTGAGGACTATTTCTCATCCACCAAATTCTTCCAAATTTCAATTGAGAGGAACCCAAATGGGAGCGCCGTACAAAAGAGTTGGTGTAACCAACGTGTCAAATAACCAGAGCTTCGTCCCAAGTTCATGAAACTGGATGTGTGCACACTGGCTCTGCAGGGCTCTGAGTGCAACATATCCTCTAGTCAATCTGTCCTCCGCCGCCCTCCTCATGGTAAAGCGCGGTACAACAAAAGTGACCCCCATGTAGACATATCTCCTAACTCTTTGTATTGGCTTCCCACCATAGGTGAACTTAGACAACTGATTGGCTCACTGCTAAGAGGTGTTAAACACCATTACCTTGGTCTTCCCAAGGTTCACTATAAGGTCCCTATCCTGGCAGAAGGTCCGTAATGCATCCAAGTGTCTCTATAGCCTCTCTGGTGTATCTGAGATAAGTATAACGTCCCGGCATAGAGCAACATAGGGATCAACACTCCTCCCAAGCCAACTCTAGGTCCTCCTGGTCCGTCAATGTAGTCGAAGATCTCATCAATGTATAGCCCGAAGAGTGGGTGATAGCGAGCAACCGTGCTTCACCCCAATAGTGCTAGTGATATCCTCTAGCATCCCTCCTGGAGCCCGGACCCGGCCTTTGACTGACTCATACAATGCTAAGACTCCCCATCTCATCTCAGCTGGCACCCCATGTCCTGTAGCCTCTGCATCAGCCTCCCTCGTGGTACTGTGTCAAAGGCCTCATGGAAATCCACAAAGCAACAATATACTCTCCTCCCATGAACTCTGCCCTCCTTGATGATGGCCCGAAGCGTGAAGATGTGATCCAGGGTAGAGTATCCCCTCTTGAACCCCGCCTGTCCATGTGCCCGATGCTGATGTGTCTCTGCCCAGTTGCTCAACTCATGCTCTAGTACCGATCCATAGAGCTTGTTGGCTAGCATGTGGCCAACCATGATGGTCCTTTAGTAACTCGGAACCGTAGGATCACCCGCTTTCAAGATCGACACTATAGTATTTGTTGACCAACTAGCAAGGAAACCTTCGCATTGAGTTTTGACAACATAATGATGGCATTATTATGCTGCAAAGGAAACACATAGATACATTGTTGAAGGGGTTCAATCTTGAAAAGAGTGTAATCATGTGGCTACACCTATGGAGCCAAGTTTACGACTAGTCTTAAAGATACAAGTGACTCTTTTGATGTTGGCTTTTATCAAGAAGGTGTTAGATGCCTTATCTTTTTGTTTAACACTAGGCTTAACATTCAGAAATGGGCAAAGAAGCTCGTCCTGGCTTGGGAAGGACTATTTCTCATCCACCAAATTCTTCCAAACGTTGTCCTGTACTCAACGAAATAGTCCTTCCCAAGCCGTCCCTCTCAATTCAAATTTGAAGTTAAAATTTACTAGACAATTCTTGTTTCCTGTTGTGGGCGACCTTATTGCGTATTCCCTCTCAATTCAACGTGCGTTGCAATATCTCATTTCAAACTGTTCATGAAGAGGTATCTGCATTGCCTTGTAGTAATCAACCTACCACCTCTTATGTGGCATAGAGCTCATGGGGTTTCTGATAATGTTTTCTCAATATTCTTGAGGTGTGAATCGATAAGGGTATGGACTTAGGTTTTTAGGAAAAGGGCTTCTTGGTTGAACAAAAGGTGGGAGACATTGTAATTGTAGTAACAGACGCTGCAGAATAAGGACGAGGGTGAGAGCACTACATCATGAGAATCATTCTGTGCCATGTAAACCCCGGATTGTAAAACAAAACAAAACAAAACTGCATCATTAGCCAATCATGTACAAATTGGAAAGGCCTCTTCAAACAAAGCTACATGTATTTTGATTAATCAACACAAAGGGACCACTTAATTAGGTCTGCATGCAATGACAAGTAGCTCGAAAGGCTCAACTGACAAGTACGCCCGCCCAAAGGCTCGGGCCATTTCTGCAATCCATTATATTAGTAAAACATGGAATCTAATGCATTCCATTTGATAATAAATCACCAAGAAAAAGGTTAGCACAGATAGTTATTACTAGTCACATCACAGACAAATGGTAACGAATCAAATGCAAATAAAAGCTTACTCATTATTATACTTTTTCCGTTTCTCATAGTGATAGTGAACTTGTGTGTCTCCTCATTCAGAACTATAACAGACTATTTGGGGACATGATGTTTTACAAGTCTAGTATGATATGATGTCGATTTTCACCTCATCCTTTCAACACCCTTTTATTTCATATGGTTTTATCCTAATTACAACAGACAATTTGTGGACATGAAAGTTTTACGAACCTATAATTTTAAATCATGACAGGATGTTGATTTCTGACGAATTGGGATCATCAAAAGAGCTGAAAGTGCTCTTAAAAACTTTGCTCCTCGAGTAAGGATATGACATTGCATAGAACCTTAAACCCTAGCTTGAAATCCGTCAACAAGCAATATTCATTTTTGGCATGGTATGTTGCCATGACACCTACAAGAAACGTGCATTAGCAAGTAGATATTGCACTGATAGCATGCATGCTAAGTATATTTCAACAGACCTTTTGTGTGCGCGCGCACGCGCATGTTGTTGTTGTTTTTTTTTTTTTGGGGGGGGGGGGGGGGGGGGGAGACATTAGTTTAAAAAACGAGCATATGCCAACTGCTTACCATATCCTGCAGTTTGAACATCAAAGCCTTCATCCTGCAATAAGGCAAAGAAATGTTCTTAAACCCATGTGAACTTTTGTTGAACTCTCTCTGTCCCTCTCTCTCAAGATGGCCACCACCCTTACACCAGCAGTAGGTAGTTGAATAGGTTTCATGCACAGGATTGCAGATGGATCATCTTCCCCCATTCCTGTGCAGCCTAGACTCTCCGCAACAACTCGACCTCTCACAGCGATAAGAAATAAACTGGACCATCCGGTTGGATCTACTCGGCCTACACAGATGTCAGACTTGGGTGTCATCATCAGTGAGGGATGAAATGTGAGTTCTACAAAGAGCATTTTTGAGACTCAACGGGATGGATTCTTTGAGATCCCAAGGTACATGCAGATCCACATGTCACATGCTATGCACGTTGTGATGGTCAGCTCAGAGTATCCCCCCACTGTCTCTGAGTGGAGACTGAACATCCCACCAAAGGAGCGGATATGCAGAGTATGCACCATAGGGGAGATAGAGGACAAGGCCCACTATATGTTCACATGCCCAGCATATTATGAGATACAGGGGAGATTTCACTGCCTCTTCCAGGAGGGGTTTAGGCCACTGGCACAGGTGATGCTGTATGATCTTGGGATGTACCTCATAGACCTCAGACAACATAGGGATGGAGCATTGAGAGGACATGCTGAGATGACAAGGCCAGCCCATACAAGATGTTGCCCAGAGATCCATCACTAATTTCTTCAAGGCACAAGCATTCACATCAGCCTCCCATGCTGACACCGCTGCATTGACATCAGCTCATACCAGCCGTTCACAAGGGCCATATTCGCATCCCAGATGAATCGTGAGGATGTTGACCCGGATGTAGGTGTAGGAGGGGAATCGCACCGAGATGATGCCGACGCCAAAGGTGATCAGAGCGACAGCGACAAAGCACAGGGAGAGGATGGAGCAGCTACCCTTGGGATTAAAAAAGAGGCCGTTAGAAGGAGAACTGTAGCTGATCACAACATATCTCACTCTACACAGGATCATCTGTTGATCACATGTACTGTCAGATGTTTTCATTTTACTTTTTCTTTCAGTTTTCCATGGCTCAGTACATAGTCACCAAAAACAAGAAACGGGAACGGGAACGGAAACATTCGAGTAATGGAAACGGGGAAACGAGTTTTTAAGGGTGGAAACGGCCATTTCCTGTGACAACATCACTTGGAAAATGAGAAACGGCCATGGAAACAGATGGGGTCTTGAAACGGAGAAACGCGTTTCTAGGGGCTGAAAAGGCTATTTCTTGTGACTATGGCTCAGTATACCCATGGTACCATTGTATTACTTTTGGTCTCATGGGCCCTTGGGGTCTTCCATAGACGTTAATATAACTCTCTCTCTCTTTCTCTCTCTCTCTCTCTCTCTCTCTCTCTCTTTGAGCCATGGCGTGACCCTCAGCCCCACTGCTGATCGCGCGCAAGTGGCCATCTTCTCTCTTCGCGCTGCCCACTTAGCTCTACACTGCTCTTTGCCATTCTCTCTCTTTTTGCCCTGCCCCACTTCGCTTCACACTACTCTTCGCCATCTCTCTTCGTGCTACCCACTTCGCTCCGTCTGCTCTTTTCTCTTTCCTGCCTCTGTGCGCTGGGCCCCTCCACGGGGAAGACGTGCGGAACAACCACGGAAGGTCGTACACGTGGTGAGCGTGGCAGGAAGTACTCCGCCATATGGACCTACCTCGAAGCGACACCGGACAACAAGCAAAAGAAAGGAATAGAGGAATTGCGGAACATCTGTAAGGCCCACAAAAACGACCTGGAGGGGGCCCAAAAGACCACACAAGACGCCATGGCAACGATGTGCACCCTCCTCGCCGAAAACCTCCACCGGAAAATGGCGGAGCGGAAAGAGGAAGTTTATGAGGAGATGCGAGCGCATTTTGCCTCGTGGAAAGCGGATATTGAAGAGTGCTTGCATCATGCATGAGTGCAACAAGGTCATTGCGGAGTTGTGGGACAAAGTGGCCGCTTGCAAGAGGGAGATCGAGCTCTTCAAGGGGGAGGAAGGGGAAATCAAAGAGGCCATGCCCGCACACGTCACTAAGGAGCTTGAAGGCATCAAAACACATGTAGCAAAGGAGATCCAAACATGAACAGCAGTGGCCAAGAAGGCCCAAGAGGAGGTGCAAGCCACATCCGAGTGGATTGAGGTAGAGAAGAAGCGCAAGCCACCGACGAACAAGGACGAGTTCGTCAATGCGGCCATGGAGGAGGAGGGGAAGAGGAAGATCCGCACACTTCACGTGTAGGTGGTGGGATGGAAGGAGAAGGATAGCCCGTTGGAGGATGCCAAGGGCATTTGCGGGCGTATGGGAGTGGCCGACACATCTATTATTGTCAGTGCATGGAGAGTAGGGAAAGACATTGCCAAGCAGCAGCCAGTTATCCTCAAGTTTGCGGACCTAGAGACACGGCGAAGGTTTCTCTCCAAGAGAGCCCTCAAGGGAGACAAAATCTACCTTGAGGACGATCTCACATGAGCCCAGGTAGCACATCGGAGGGAATGTATGCCGCGGATTCTAGAGGCCCGCAAGGCGGGCAAGTGGGCGGTTTACTGGGATGGTCGTGTGATCATCACAAAGAGGCACCCATGACGGGGCGCGGCCTACGAGACACACCTGAGATTTGCAGTGTGGAACGACAATGGGGCGATGAGGACAGATGTGGGGATGTTTGAGGAGACTTTCAGAGGCAGACACATTGAACTTTATACAGAGACACACCAGGCCCCAGGCACCCGCTTACCAGAGGTCAGAGGCTACAGGTGGGAGTCCACTTGCCGCCCTCAGGCAAGGTCACGTGGAGGTACTAGAGGATCTGGAGGGGTTGCTGTCCTTTACAGGGAGGAGCTACAGCATGTCGTGCAGGTCATGTGGAGAGATGAGAAGGCCCATTTCATGTGGGTCCGCAGACATACTGATCAGCCACGTGATATTTATGTTGCCATATGCTACTCCGCGCCCAAAGGCTCCACCTACGCCACCCATCCAGAGGGTGAGTCACCATACCTCCCACTTTATGAGGATGTCATGCACTATTCTAGCATTGGAGATGTAATGTTGGCAGGTGACTTCAACACGCGTATGAAACAGCATCAGGTGCCCTTTTTTGAGAGTGATGAGCCCATGTACAGAGATCTAGCACTAGAGGAGTTGGGACTTGACAGGACTTCCCAGGACTTGACAGGACTTCCCAGGACTTGACAGGAGGATTCAGATTATGGAGATCATCTGCAGGAGCTAGGAGGAGCACACGGATTGGCCATACTCAATGGCCTCGCTCGATGAGGAGCCTTCACATGCTTTTCACATAAGCATGCACACAGCAGGCAGCCGAGAGCGCACTCCACGACAAATTAACCCAGTGCGAGTACATTGGACTACTTGTTGGGACCATTATCTCTCATACCGGACATACAGTCTTTTACAGTCCCACCTCGCCCCATCGCTGTAGCTGCCGATCATGCATACCTTTCCTTCAGCATTGCATGCCGCTTTGATCCGATGCCACCACCGAGCGACCCCCAGAGACACCCCCGATACCACTTCACCGGAGAGAGCATCTGGCTACGCCAACCACTTGTACAATGCTCTGCAGGACATGGACCCACATACCACTGGAGGACTTCACGACACAGTTCGCCTTGACACTCCACACGTCAGCTGCCATGTACTTCCCTCACACTCGGCCATTCGTCACACCTCCGAGCAACAATTTCCCACAGAAAGGCTGGTATGATGATGAATGCCGGGAAACCCATGCCTGCCTCATCCGAGAGGAAGCACAGGGGATCTGTACACATCACCAGGCGCGCGTGATCTTTTGCCACCTCGTGCGGAGGAAGAAGCGAGCCTACCTGGCGAAGTTGGAGCATGAGTTGTACCATCTTTTCTTGGGACAGGACAGCAAGGAGGCATGGCGAGTTTTCCAGACACCCAGAGCCCAGACACCTATTCCATCACCGGAGACATGGCATGCTTATACTACCTCGCTCTACCAGATACCCAGACAGCCACCTCTCCCCCGACCACCGGAGAGCTGACTCACCTCCTCCACCTTCTTCTCTGTCGGCATGATCTGCGACGCCATTGACAAGTTGCAAGATGGCCAAGCCCAGGATCATGATGGATTAGCGGCAGAGCACCTTTCGCATGCGAGGGATGTGCTCGTGCCACTCTTACCCCACATGTTCAATAAGGCCCTTTGCGAAGGTTTCCTAGTTGGTAAGCAAATACTATTGTGCCGATCTTGAAAGCAGGTGATCCTACGGTTCCGAGTTACTATAGGACCATCATGGTTGGCCACGTGCTAGCCAAGCTCTATGGATCGGTACTAGAGCATGAGTTGAGCAACTGGGCAGAGACACATCAGCATCGGGCACATGGACAGGCGGGGTTCAAGAGGGGATACTCTACCCTGGATCACATCTTCACGCTTCGGGCCATCATCAAGGAGGGCAGAGTTCATGGGAGGAGAGTATATTGTTGCTTTGTGGATTTCCACGAGGCCTTTGACACAGTACCACGAGGGAGGCTGATGCAGAGGCTACAGGACATGGGGGTGCCAGCTGAGATGAGATGGGGAGTCTTAGCATTGTATGAGTCGGTCAAAGGCCGGGTCTGGGCTCCGGGAGGGATGTCAGAGGAGATCACCAGCACTATTGGGGTGAAGCACGGTTGCCCGCTATCACCCACACTCTTCGGGCTATACATTGATGAGATCTCCAGCTACATTGACAGACTAGGAGGACCTAGAGCTGGCTTGGGAGGAGTGTTGATCCTATGTTGCTCTATGCCGACGACATTGTACTCATCTCAGATACACCAGAGGGGCTGCAGAGACACCTGGATGCATTACGGACCTTCTGCCACGATAGGGACCTTACAGTGAAACTTGGGAAGACCAAGGTAATGGTGTTTAACCCCTCTCAGCAGTGGGCCGACCAGTTGCCTGAGTTCACCTTTGGTGGGGAGACAGTACAGAGAGTCAGGAGATATGTCTACATGGGGGTCACTTTTGCTGGACCGCGCTTTACCACAAGGAGGGCGGCGGAGGACAGATTGACTAGAGGGTATGCTGCACTCGGAGCCCTGGAGAGCCAGTGTGCACGCATCCAGTTTCATGAGCCTCCGACGAAGCTCTGGTTATTTGACACGTTACACCAACTCTTTTGTACGGTGCTCCCATTTGGGGCCCGAGTCTCTATCACAGGCCGAGGAGTGGATCTACAGCAGAGCAGCAAGCCTCGAGTGGAGGGGAGTTTTATGATGGGTGGAAGCAAATGGAGAGACCACTAGTGATGATGATCTCCCGCATGATCAGGAGTAAATCATTAGTACCACATGAGATAGTCCGGGCAAAGATGTGAGCCCCACTGATCGTAGCCGAGGCCCTCTTCGAGACGGTCACTTTTATACATAGGCTATGGAGCCTCTCCAAGCACAGATACTCTAGACTCGCGCCAGAGTCCTCCAAACAGCTCGCATCATAGGGTGAGCCCCACTGATCGTAGCCGAGGCCCTCTTCGAGACGGTCACTTTCATACATAGGCTATGGAGCCTCTCCAAGCACAGATACTCTAGACTCGCGCTAGAGTCCTCCAAACAGCTCGCATCATAGGGTGACACGAAGTGCTGGTATTCCCAGACTAGCACATGGTTACAGCTACATAGTATGCATATGGATTGCCTTCCACCTTTACAGTACAGCCTGGACTCCCCCTTCCTGGAGTTGAGCCGGAGTGAGCTCAACAAGATCATCAGGATGGATATCATTCAGCTACACATAGCGCGCACATGGATCACACCGGCCGAGGCACTAGGGATGAAGATGGCTTTCTACCAAGAGCACCTTCTCCACGTATCCCCTGATGGTTTTGTTGTCCGCCCGAAGATGCACTTTTACAAAGACCACTTCCTCACACTCACTGAGGATGGATTCATCCAACAGTCGGGCTACTTGAGTGTTCACATGTCCCATGCCATGCGGCTTGCGATTGGCCAGATACGCGTTTCTTCCCACCGCCTCAGAGTGGAGATAGGTAGAGTTGAGCGCATCTTCAGAGCCGGGAAGCTCGTACGGACACCCAGAGAGGAGAGGATCTGCCGACTATGCCACACAGAGGTTGCGACGGAGGAGCATTACATTTGCCGCTGCCCAATATACTATGAGATCCACGGGAGGTTTCATTGTCTATTTCGTGAGGGATTCGGTCCACTCTCCAGGATCATTGACTTCCAGGACCAGCGTTGCTTGGGCCTCTTCCTGCTGGAGGACACTGACATAGTGGATCTTGTGGACCCTCCACGAGCTGCTCTGGACCTACCTCGCCCGAGAGGAGTTACCTCGGATCGAGCCTCTGCACTCCAGTGTGCCCGACGCCCTCGACCCCCCCGTCGGCCGTGATCACCTCATCAGCTCTCCAGATCCAGGACATGCTCCACCGCCATCGAGCTACCTTTCCACGTGACATAGCTCAGGGAGACCTCTTGGCCATACTCGTCAACCCCATGCTTGACATTTTGGAGAGTGGTATACCATCTACTCGGAGCTGATGTTGCTCCCATGTTTTTATGTTTTTAGTATTCCATGACGAGTTTCCATGGACAGTTTTGTATCACCCCAGTGAGATAGCTATATTTATTTTTTCATTCTGTTTTATTTTCCATTCCATGATGAGATATGCCATGGACATTATTGTACCACTTCGGTCTCATAGGCCCATTGGGACTTTAGTAGACACTTAATATATCTTTCTTTCTTTCTTTCTTCTTCTTCTCTCTCTCTCTCTCTCTCTCTCTCTCTCTCCTGAGATCCGCAGGCTCAGAGAGTCCATTATCAGGAGCAGACGCCCGACTGGCAGGGAGTCCACACAGAGACAGATTACTGACTTCTTTAGAGGGACTACCTGGGAGGACACACAGTCGACAGCCCAGCAGTGGGCACCCCGTGGGACTCTAGTTGAGAGAGCTATCCAGTTGGGCAGATCCGGACGCCCGAGGGTTCGCGGATCCTCACATCGGAGACGGTGCCTACACCAGAGGATTCAAAGCATCATTGCGAGGCATCGGGCTCGTCCAACCAGGCATCTCACTATGGCAGATATCCAGGCCATCCGGCAGAGACCCATGCTAGAGCTCCTAGGATGATTACCACTCCAGCCATATACTGTTGTACTCACTATCACTTTTGTACTCCCCCATATTCATGTATTCATGTATCCATGTACCCATTTTGACTAGTAGCATTAGCTTCCCACTCTCCCTAGTTGCTGCTTCGAGATGCTCCCTACTGATGTATTGTAGGGCTAGATACTTACCTTCAGTTCTTTCTTTCTTTTCTAGACAGTGTATCAGATGTCACATGGTTGTGACTTTGGTCTCATAGGTCACTTTGGCCTTTTGAAGACGTTGATATAACATTTCATTTCTCTCTCTCTCTCTCTCTCTCTCTCTCTCTCTCTCTCTCTCTCTCTCTATATATATATATATATATATATATATATATATATATATATATATATATATAGAGAGAGAGAGAGAGAGAGAGAGATTGTAGGGCTAGATACTTACCTTCAGTTCTTTCTTTCTTTTCTAGACAGTGTATCAGATGTCACATGGTTGTGACTTTGGTCTCATAGGTCACTTTGGCCTTTTGAAGACGTTGATATAACATTTCATTTCTCTCTCTCTCTCTCTCTCTCTCTCTCTCTCTCTCTCTATATATATATATATATATATATATATATATATATATAGAGAGAGAGAGAGAGAGAGAGAGAGATTGTATAAATGTCTACTAAAGACCCAATGGGTCTATGACACCAGAAGTGCTACATATGATTTCTCAAAAAAACAATTTGAACATCAACATCCTATCCAAGAGAATAGATTACAAAATTATAAACATGAAAACATAAAAAGCCAAAGAGAAAAATACGCCTGCATTCTGCATGGACCTAAGAGTACAATGGACAATAAGATGCCATGGACTGTTGTGATCAAATGCTTGCTGTACAAGCCTTCCAGAGAATGTCTTAAGCCTGGAAATGAAAGAGAAGACTTCTGCAAGTACAACGCAAGTGAGCGTTTGATGATGCACATTGGCTGCCCACTGATGCAGAAGATTACCCTGCTATTCCATGCTACAACAGGCTGAGATGAGGCTAGGGCTTTATCTCAAACAGCAAATGTTGAAGATTGGAGGCTAAAAGAAGCTTCTAATAGGCCACATTGCAGAGGTGAGATGAATGAAGCTGGTCAAGCTACTTCACAACATGCTTTTCAATTGAGAAAGAAAGTTATATTTACGTCTTACGGCCCGATGGGCCAATGAGACAATATGATTACAAGTATCCATTGAAAATCATTGTCATGGAAAACAGAAACAAAACTGAAACTGAGAGTCATCAGAGACCACATTTGATAGATATATTGTCAAGGTATTGTCAAGGTGCCCTAACTGAAGCATGGTTCTTTGAACTACTTCAAAGTAAAAAACTGAGGATAAACACAGCAGATAAAGAAACAGAAGAGATTGAATCTACTGTTTATTGCTCAATTGAATGATGCTGAAATAATCACAAAAAATCTTGCTAGATCTGCCAAAACTAAAACCGCATACTGAACTAGCTGGGAACACAACAAGAAACCCTCCTGTAGTCCTCTCCAAATTGCGTACATTTACTGCAACAGGAAGCCCTGGACTGATTTGCATTAACTGCCACTGTTTGGCTGTTCACACCTGCTGACCGACTTGCCTGCCTGTGGGCGGCATGCCAGTTCGCTGTCTAACCTTTCCACTGCCTGTACGTTGTCTTGCCTGCCTGCTCCCTGGATGTTGTCTGATCTCCCCCGCCCTGTGCTTGTGAAACTGCTTGGTCCTTTGGACAGCCTGGTTCTTTTGCCCAAAGGACCCACTCCTTGTCCTTGAACAGTCTGCCCATGACAGAGGCTGCCTGCCAGTGCTGAGGCACTCAAAACTTGTTTTATATACACTCTTTGGGGGGCGTAAGGTGTCACAAGAGCAAAGACTTCGTAATGTGCCATTTGTGGATGGCAAGTTTGGAATGCAGGTATGAACGTGCAATAAAGGGCACTTCAGTAGGTTTAAAACATGTATATTTTTTAAAGGCCCAACCTGGTCATATGCAAGGCGACCACACTGACCACTGTTGTGGGCCTATGTAAAGAGCCCCCATTCAACACACAAGGATTCAACGTTTAGCAGAAGCACTCTACAACACGCAACTTGCAAATCTCTTCAACAAAGCGTGTCGAAAGAGCCTGAGCATAGAGCACCACCATACTCTATGCACAAGGCAATGGACCAACGAATCCACAGAATTTAATAGATCCTGATCGAAGGACACCACCATACTCTATGCACAAGGCAATGGGCCAATGAATCCACAGAACTACCACCCCATCATCTGATGGTGGCCAAGATGTTTTGGCCAAGAAATAGAGGCATGCCCCAATCATTGGGGCAATAGAGCTGTGAGGTTGTGGAGCCACGGTACACGCGGGTCTCAACCAACCTTGGGCTGGACCCAAGTATGCATGCAGGCTGGTCTGGCATGAGTAGGCGCTTTAGTGGATCTGCAGGCTGACCACACCGACCACAGCAATTGAGGCTATTGGCCAAGATTTGCTGGCTGAGAAATAGAGGCATACCTCAAAGATTAGGCCAGAGAAACAAGGAGTTAGAGCCTTGTCCAGGCAGGCTTCCACAGGCATCAGCCAACACTTTCCAACCTCGAAGGCCCCAATGACACCAGATGAGAAAATCATATTTTAAATACGCCTTACAAAAGACCTTACCTGTAATTCGCGAATCAAAGGAAGAGACCCTGTGATCGAATATGGCTTAACAACTCCCATAACTATTTCTGTGGCCTTGCATAATGCATGAAAACCGGGAGAATCAAGTTTGCATGCAACTCCAGAAGTCATTATGTCATCAAAATCCAAATATAATCTGCAAACAAATTAAAGAAAACCATTAGGATCCATTGAAATGCATGAATAAAATAGATTGTGACAGCAAATTTACTTGTTCTAGTGTACTTATTGATGACATCCCAATGCACGTGCATGTGCACACACATGCATGCACAATACCACCTCGAACAAAAATAATGCATGCCTCAATGTAACTGCAAAGCAGGTCTAGCCCCATAGCTTTGAAACATTCTAAGTACAAACTTGAAGAGAATATTAGATCTGTTTCCTGTTATCCATATCATTTATGAAAGAAATGCTTTGTAGTCACCCAAAACACAAGTCCCAGCTTTCTATCTAGAGTGTGGAGGAGCTGCTGGACTCAAAGTTCGCAGATGATATAAGGGCAAGGAGGAGAACCTCTGTTGCTTCACAGCAGCAATTGAGATCTTCTACCTTGCCTTTGGCGCATGCATCAAGGAAATCCGTGGCTTTTGGCTTAACCCTGCCCCCCCTTTTCTCTCTGGCAATAGGGAAGCAAAGGTGGGCCTTCAGTTATTCCCCAAGGCACACCACCATCTCATGCCTCCACTATCATGTCAATGTCTCAGTAGAGCAACCTCCCTTTGTGCAAGCATCCACAGGAATTGACAAATTGTAGAATCCCCCAAACTCACTGGCCAGTAGAGTGGTGGTAGTTAACCTTGTAATACTTGCCACCTTGTGTCAGAAGATCCAGCACATGATTCAGAACTATCTTTGCTCAAGAGAAAATGGTAACCACACGTTAAAGTAGCCTGGGACCCAGGTCCCTTCAGACTCCCTTGCTCTTGGCATCGTCAACGCAAAACTACAAAGCAGGGTCCTTTGTAGAGTAATTGTTTTAGATCTTTAGCCTCTTAAAAAAAACACTCCTAAGTGCTACCCGGCTCTTAAGATGCAGGCCCAATGGCGGCCTGGACATTTCAAATTCAGCTATGCTCAATAGATAAGCAACTCGGCACTTATTTTAATTATATATATTTTATGTGCTAACCTCGTCATGTGTAGGCACCAAGTTTATGAAAGGTACCAAGGTCATTGAAGACCAAGACCATAGAAAATAAAAAGGGGCGAAATGATAATAATAAATGCCAAGCGTGTGGCCAACTTTGCCACATGGGGGTGTTGCCATGCATAGGGAGGTGAAGGTGGGTTGGTCAACTAGCTTTGTGGCAGAGAAAAAGAGATGCAAACCTGAAGACATAGCTGCTCGCCAGCTGTACCAACCTGTAGAGAACCCTAACCTGCAGTATGACCCTGTACAGAGTTGTTTCATCTGCTGTACCGTCTTGTACGGTTTTGTACAGCCCTGTACAGGTGATGTATAGGCCTGAAAATCTACTAAACTGCATGTACCTGCTATTGTATGAGCGTTACCTGTTGTACATGCAAAAGTACCTGCTATGCCAACCATAACACCAGTTGTCCTACCTGCCATAGTATCTGTTGTACCAGCTATACCTGCAAGAGCACCTGCTGTATCTGTTGTATCACCCATAGTACCAGTTGTACCTGCCGTATTACCCATTGTATTTGTTGCACCTATCATCATTGTATTTGTATGCACCTACTGTTGAATCAGTTGTACCAGCTGGTTGGTGCCCTGCATGACTCCTCTAGTCATCTTGGATTTAGAGAGCAATCCTTTAGAAGGATCAAAAGCTCTTCCGGATCCACTCTACCTCCTCCAAGTTACTACTTATTTGGAAACTGGAACTCCTGTGATCAAGGCAACTTCACAAAACTATTGGGTTTTGCTAACTCAAAAAGACCCTGTAACAAGTGTTTCCTAACAAATGGAAAACCCAACTATTACCCTCGAAAGGCAACTCTCCGATTGAATCAGCTGTAACGGTCAAAATCGTTTAAGTTATTTTTCACCCACCAAACAGGTCAATTCATGAGGTAAGCTTCTCTCATAAGCCCCTCATATCCCTAGTTACTAGAATCTGAACAAAACTTGGAGATTCCAAACAAAAAAAGTCCTCTCCACAATCCCCAACGGACAGTAACTCATTGAAACTCTCTAATCCACATTAGAACTCCGTAAGACAAGCCACACACAAACAACCTCCACATCAAAAAGTTCACTTCCACTTCACTTGTAAATTTATCTCACCCACAATCTGTCTATAGTGTGCAGCGCATCTGATGTAGGTGAAATTCCCTTTGATTATCAAAATCAAGGGTTTAGATGCCTCAGTGGAACCAAGTTCACACCTTGGAGCATTCAATGCTTCTATGGAACCAAGTCCATACCTTGAGTACCTAACATTTGTGGGTACCTCTTGCTTATGCATTGCGAAGTCAGTAAATTGTTGTCCCAAGAATCATCTTAAGGGACAACCAAATGGTCTTAGACACTCAGTCTAGACTTAGTCCTCAGACAGGAACATGAGGTAAATCAGCAACTGCCTATTAGTTCATCAATTGGAAAGCGCCACTTGATAGTCAAGCAAAAGCTGCTAGACTTCAGCTCACGTGTACTTTCCAAGAAAAGATACTTTTAGTTACTTTTCTACACTCCCTCTCTTCCCAAATTGGGTCCAAAAAGGAACAACACTAATTGGCAGGATATCAGCTAGAAAAAAATCATATTGCATAATAAGGCATTCACTTGGTGCCATCGCCCTCTCCTCCCCCTGCCTACCATCGCCCCTCCTCCCCCTACCCACCTTTGCCCTGTGCCTTTGCGCATCCCCCCCCCCCCCAAAACAAAATGCCAGCTTCCGCCTGAGCATAGCCCCTTCCGCTCTCCTTCTCTCTCACTTGTGCACTACTCCCCTCCCTTTCCTCTCGCCTGCGCCCTCTGCCCCTGCTCTCATCTGCCTCTTGCCCTCGGCCGTCCAGCACACCCCCCCCCCTCTTTTCCTCCTCCCTTCCACCTTCTCTCCTCCCCTGTCCTCCTTCCTCGTTTCCCTTCTCACCTCCCCCCTTCAGTGCTTCTCAAGGCAGGTTTTCAGTTCTCAGGCAGCTCTCTATCCCGGCAAGTTTCGGCCTCTTCTGGGCTTGAACCCCCAGGAGGACTCCATGGCAGCTGCTCTGTCATCCCCGGCCGATGCCCTGGAGCCCAATCTCCTGAGCTGAAACTGCTCATGGCCTTGGCGACAAATAGAACAAGTCAGGTTGAAAGAGGTACGGTGCAAGTGGGCAGCCCTGCCGGCCCAAGCAAGAAAGGGGAAATCTATCACCTTTTGCTCCCTAAATGAGAACCTGACCCGCTGTGAAAGGCCGAGTAAAGTCTAGAAACACAACGGATCCACTCCTCCGGAAGTCCCATCTGGTACATTTTCCCCGCCAGAAAGCCCCAATCAACTGTATCATAAGCTTTCTCAAAATCCAAAAGAAGCACAATGAGATCCTGCTGACGCAACTTGGCTGAAGCTGTCGCCTCCCAAAAAGTGAAGATGTCCAGAATGCTCCGATCCTGAACAAAACCTGTCTGAGTATCATGAATCAAGTTGGGAAGGAAGGAATGAAGTCTCCGGTTGATGGCCTTGGACAAAATCGTGTAGGCAGTCCTGAGGAGACTGCCGAATCTCCTATCTATCACCACCCTCCTTTTGAGAATCAAGTGAATCAAACCCTTTCACAGCCTCTTTGGCATGGCTCCCGTAGTCATAATCTTGCCGACCAAGAAAAAAGGAGACTGCAAGCCCATCCGCTCCCAGGCATTTGCTCCTAGGGAGTGCCGTCAAGGCCTTCGCCAGCTCCTCAGCTGAAGGGAGTCAATAGGAAAGTCTGGAGAGCGGGAAAACCAACTCTCTCGTGTGCCGCCAGACCCGCTCTCGCGCATCCACCACCTATGAAGATACGGGGGCCCCGTGAGAAGGGATCTGAAAAAATCTGCGGCTATGGCCCTCACATGGGCAGGTCAAAAACAATAGATCCATCTTGGCCTTGCAGCCTACGAATACCATCTCTCCGCTTGTGGGGGCCGGCAATCTCAAAGAAATCTCCTGTAACTCTATCTCCGACCTGGGTCCAGAAGGAAGCTCTGGCATGGTATCTATACTCCACCCTCCTCTCCTCTATGGATCTGAGCTCTATACAGGCAACAGCTAGCTAACTCTCCATCCACGGGCTATCTAGGGAACTCTCCTGAAGTTGAATGCTCCTCTCTAGCTCACAAAATCTTGCCAATTTGCTCTCTGCTGCCTCCTACAACAATAAACAATTGATCTCGCCAAGGCTGGCATCCAAGGTGCGTGCGGTAGAACTTGAGTTAAAATCCAATCCCTCCCATATCTACTCTATCTTGCTGCAAATCTCAGAGTCCTATATGAGGCATCCTAGTGCTCCTCCAAGGACAAAATAACCGGAGCATGACCTGAGAAAGCAGTGCCCGCCAAGATACCAATCATGTCCCCCGCAACCGCAAGCCCACTCATACACATAGAATCTATCAAGTCGAGAAAGATTGGGGCCGGTGCTCCTCCTGTCAAACCTTGAGAAGCAAAGACTCCCGGGGCTATGTCCAAACTCTGGCAAGTGCCAAGGGTCCTGTCCCCTAAGCGCCAAGTAAACTCCTCCCAAGCAGAGTACTCTAAGCCAAAAACTGTCGACATGCCTCCATCCTCTGTTGACTCCATGTTAAAATTCCCACCTATGCACTAGAAGTCGGCCTCAGGGAGGGACTAACAAACTATACTCCGAAAGGTGGCTCTGCCTGCAGCGACGTTCGGGGCATAAACATTGAGGAAGCCCACACAGTCCTCTCCAATCCTAATGGTAACCCACTAAGCCTGCCTAGTGTCTATGATGCCTAAGCGAACCACTGTCGGCAAGAGCTGCTCTTTGACTGAAATACAAACTGCCCCCTGCATCCCGGAGGGGTCAAAAGAGGGAGACCAGAAAGTGTGACTCATGCCTAGTAAAATCTCCTGCAAAGCGACGAGTACGCCCCTCGGAAAGATGGTGCTCCTGGAGGAATAAAATGTCAATGGGTCCCCCAACTACGACTCTATGGAGCTCTCCTCTAAGGATGCCTCACCTCTAAAAACACTGAGGCCCTCCCAAACCCTAAATGTTCCATGAGACAATCCGCATATCAAATTCTCTCGGAGGCAGAGCTATCGAAACTGCCCTCCACTCCAAGAGTCTTGGGTCTGAGTTTCAGCGAGGAGTGGTCACAGTTAGTCCTAGGACAAAGTGTGCCAAGTGGGCGCAGATCCTAGCCTCCATGTGTCGCTACTATGTCCGAGCTCGAGAGTAAGCATACTCTAAACTCCACTTGTCACAATGCAGGTACCTATAGAAGGGGAGAAGGGGTACTACAACTGAGATATGAAGGAACACAAAGAGCAGCATCTCTAAAGTCCAAGCTGGAGGACACCACCTCCCCGTCCTAACCAAAGATGGGTAAGCACGTCGGTGATGCGTAGATCATGTGGATGGTGCGAAAGCTCCACTGGATGGTGGCAAAAACTGACTCCGAATCCCAATCCGTCAACGGGGCTGCACTCAAGGGAAAGGAGAAGATCATCGTGCCACTCTCTCACGTGGATGGCCTGGAATGACGAAACAGCACACAGATCCGAATGGGAGCTACCGTCTCCTCGAAAATATCAGTTCCTTCAACAGGGAGACATCGGAAGAAACTGTAGTCCACTGGCTGCCCCGGGATCTTGGAGGGCCACGTGGTTACTTTGGCGGGAGAGCCCTCACCGGAGAGGTGACGATGGTTAGCTCTACCGGCTCCAAGAAGTGATGAATCAATCGATGGACTGAGCTCGCCGGCTGCTTCCTCTCCGGGTCAGGCATGGCCGGAGGGCGGCGGGAATGCTCAAGAGAGGCAGAGGGATGGGGGGTGCAGGCTCAGAAGAGGACGGGGCAAAGGGGCTGCTAGGGGGGGTCGGAGGCGAGGGTTGGGGATGAGAGAAGAGAGAGGGGGGGGGGGGGGGGGGAGGAGCGGGGAAGAGGAAGAGGAAGATGGAAGCGGCGGGGAGGAGTCCTTCAGAGAGGGAGAGTGTGGGAGGGGATCGCCGAAGGCTTAGTGGGACCAACTGGCCTCACTAGAATCTAAGAATCTAAAGAGGCATATCAGGGGGGTAACGGCCTCCAAACCGGAGGGATCTCAAAGTGACTAGGGGGTGGCCACTGCCGTCCGGTGGATGCTACGATAACTGCTTGAAACGGTTCTCTGACAGAACCGATTCCTCGTGTGATCTGCCAGCCTAGCACGCACGACGGCGCTGCTCAGCTCTGGTAGTTGGCTGGCGACCTTGGCGCGGGCCAACGGTCTGCCACTCCCTAGCTGCAGTGTTGTTTGCGACCAGGTCCTGGTGCTCTGCTCCTTGAGGGCCTATTTCCCTCCCAACCCCCTGAGGAGGATCTGAACTGGGACCGGGCGGTTTTTTGGGGGGGGGGGGGGGGGGGGTTGTTCTCCTGGACTGGCGATGAGGACAAGCTCTAGCAAGATGTCCCATCTGCCTGCATATGAAGCATTGGCCAAGGAGGCCAGTATACTCTAATCTCTGCAGAATGGGGTCTCCCCGGAAGCAAGGAAGAGATATGACATGCGGCACTATCTCCGGAGAGGCAACACACATACGTAGAGATGGAATCCAGGCCGCCCGAGCCAAGGCCAAAGTGGCAGTGGGGGGGGGGGGGGGGGGGGGGATTCCATTACTCTCCCAATGGCTCAACCAATCACCCAAAGAAGAGAAAGGTATTCCTTCCTGAGGCCTGGGAAGCAGACTGTGACGAGAAAGCCTGAAATGCCAGCCAGTGGGTCGGATGTTGGGTTGAAGCCGTGCTGGCACCTCGCAAAGAAGGCCTAGGCCGTACACAATGCAACGGGGCTCAGCAGCATGACTCTATCTGACACCGTTGGCAGTCAAACTCTACCTGGTAGTAGCCACACCGCAAAGGATGAATATTGGTAATCTTTACAGGTGCTCCAAGGAGGCTAGCTTGTAAAAGATCCCTGAGCTATCTGCGCGCCTGCCAGCTACCAACGATCTTGCACACCAGAGTGGAGGCCTCTAGGGATGCAGCTGTCGAAGCGAGGAGCTGGGGGTCCACTTCTGAGAAGGATAGGCAAGGGACGGTGGCCTCAGTTGGGGATGACAGAGCGGGTGCCATGGAGTCCTCCTGAAGGGTGAAGACAAAGCTTGCCGAAGGAGAAATATGCTCAGTTCTAAATATGCTCAAGAACTGAAAGCAAACTGCCTGCTGAAAACGGAGGGGACGAGGTGAGAATGGAGAGCCGAAAGGGAGACGGGGGAGAGGGAAGAGGCCTAGGGGGAGAGGCAGCCCATAGGAGAGGGAGAAGGCACGGGAACAGGGGGGGGGTGGGGTAGGATTAGAGAAAAGGGAAGGGGGGGGGGGGGGGGGGGGGGGGGGAACACGCTGGCGGAAGCGCGAAGCGGGGCAGCTAAGGCGGAAGGGGAGGGGGGGGAATGGGGGTGTGCTCATCACAGCTCCACTATCTTGGATTGATCGGCTCTTCCATTTTGCAAAGGTCAAAGATACCTTTACGTGCTATTTAAAAGGATACATCAAGCATGTAATCATGTTGTTTTCTCATCGTGTAGTCAAAATAACATGTTTTTGCTAGTAATCAAATTTGTTCTCTCCTCTCCATGTGTCCTAGATTTCTTCAAAACACACACACACACACACACACACATTATATTATCATCTTCTGAGGTCGAAAATAGACAATGAGACCAATCATACAAGGGCATCTCCATACAAGATTGGTAACTGAAAAAGCCCTGGTGTCTGACTATGTGTGGACGTCCCGCTCTCTGTTTATATTTATATGTGATGTAAAACTTGTTGACAAAGGCAGAAATGGCAATCGTCTTCCCCTTTTGGAAAAAGAAACATATGGAAGAAAACGAGCAAGATATTGGATTTACCTTCCCTTAATATCCTCATCTGGCAAGATGTACTTGGAAACGGGTCCTCTGCTTTCTAAGTCACTAATGCTCTTGTTGATATCATCCACATACTCTTTGATCCTTTTGGCCACTTCCTTCACACTATTAACAGCAAAGCCTCAGGTAATATCAAGCTAGGCAATGCACTAATGTTCGAAAAAAAGAAACGACATTGCAGTGCACTCAGCAATATAACATCACCAATCTCCATTTATATACAGCAGCACATTATATAACACATTGTGAAGACGCAGGAGTCCCCCAGGATATAATGCACAGAAGGCTAGTAAAATCTAGAGAGAAAAAAAAAGCAAAATTTATAACAACAAATTTAAACCATTGCTTTCAAGGTGCAGGGCAGGCAGCAATGTGTGCTTGCACCCACCCGCCCATGTGTAAGTGCATGTGCCCACTCATTCGTGTGCATGTGCCCATGTGTATGGGTTGGCATTCTCCTTCTTTTTTTTTGGGGGGGGGGGGGGGGGTGGGGGGGGCGGGGGGGAAGGTTGGTGAAAAAGGGACTACGTGATTCCTGACCCTGAGCCATCTCAATCATGAAATGTAGCATGCAAAACTGTACATAACATGATTACATAATACAAATAAAGCTCCATATTATGTAAGCGAAGGAGGAATACTCCAAACAACAGCAATTTGAATGCAAGAAAGGACCAAGGAAGTAAAATGATGAGCACAGTCCAAGTGTCCACTCACTTGTAAAATGGTGTTACCCTGAAAAATTCATCCCATAAAGAATTAATCATTAGTATATGAGATGGCTCGAGACTTTTAGTCCTCTTAAGCAAAAAGAGGGGTCATCCATCTAAGCAAAGGCAAAAAAAGCCACCTTATATCTCCAGATATGGAGCACTCTCCAGGAATTTGATTGACACCACCCCCCGGATCTGTGATTAAGCAGCACATTAACGTGGAAAAAAATCAGTCTATAACATCAAAACCCTGCTTATTACAGATTCATAGCAAGACCAAAACCAAAGCATTACTGTACACTTCTCCAACAAATAAATGCCATAAGAGAGTCTTAATTTAAATTTTATGACAATCTTCATAGAGTAATTATAATGTACACACCAATTTGTCAATCGGTGCATAAAGAAGTATTAATAATACTAATTTATAACTAATAAATATGATACTATAATTGATTTATATGAATTTTGAAGGCCTTACTCTATTGGTTGGTATATGCCTTCCAGATTCCTACATGATGCATCGAAACCATTAACTTACAGCTCCATTGTGTGGGCTTCATGGTTGAAGGTGTTGCAAAGCCATAGCGAACCTCTTCCGGATGTGCAGGGAAGTCAAGATAAAAACGCTTTTGAATCTCTTTTAGCGCCTCCATGCATAGCTCTAAAGGATTGACTGCCTATACATGCAAAAAACAGAATATTACACACCTACCTACACACACACACAAAAAAATATGATCACAAAATCTCATGTGGCAATTCACTGTATTTTGGATTTCTAATTGCCCAAAAATAATGTGTGAAGGAGGACCTTGTGAGGAAGACCACTATGAAATAGCTTTCCTGTGGCACGGAGTTTCCACACAATCATTCCACCTGTCCCTATGCAAGGTTGCTTGTCAGCTGTATCTATCCAGAACCTGTCTCACCAATATCACAAACAAATCAATGCTCATAATAAAGGTGTAGTAAAACTTAGCATGTTCAACAAAAACATATAGACCATTGTGACTTCAACACAATGCAGTTCTGGAGCTTTAATGCACCTTAACTCTGGGAACTCTGTTGAATATCACGTCCTTCACACCCCACATGTGTATTTATGTATGTGTGCATGCGTGCACATGCATACATAAACATGAATGCATAGGCGTACATATATATGTATGTTAGTATTGTCATCAATAAGGACACTATAAAGCATGGCCTCTCATTTGACTGTCACCAGTAGGAAAAGTCTGGTTATGTCTCACTTGGATCACAAATGGTATGAGACTATCTTTTTTTTACCCAGGAAAAAGATCCTTCTATTAGTAAAAACTCAAGCAGCCATAGGCTAAATGTACATTCTCACAACCCTCGAAAGGAGGTAAAGAGAAATACTGGGAAAGGCAATTCCCTCCATGGCTGGCCGCTCTCAGAGGGAAACTACTTCGTACCAGAGGGTGGGTGGGGGGGGAGCCACACAGGAGGCCTGTAAAGCCAAGAGATCTCGCCGTACTAGTCAAAGAGAAAGGGACCCGAGCACCATGTGCCTCTCACCGCCTATGCATGCATTCCAATCTACCCTGATGCTTCCCCCACTAGCCGTGAAGGGTATGTCCACGGAGCAGATGGACACAGCTGGTTGGGGGGGGGGGGGGGGGGGGCACTGCCCTCAAGGAACTCGGTGCAACTGGCCGGCCATATATGCCAACAAGTAGCAATGCTGCTGATGATCTCCCATGCTTGGAGACCAGGTCTCTGAAGATAGTTCGGGAGTAGAAACTTACTCTATCCTGCAGTAGGATAGTAGTAGAGCCTGCCCCTACGTGGAGCCTTCTCGTAAGAGGGGCCAGTCTCTGCAACCGCCCCAGGTGTTAATGCGCAGGGTGGCCTACAACACCCTGTAAAGGCGAAGAATCCTCTGCCAAACCTATTGCGCTTTAGGACAATCCCAAAGGTAGTGCCTCTGCGTCTCCGTGGGGTGGCTGTAACACGCACCATGCTGGTCATCCTCTAATGGCCAACCAAGTGCCAACAACAAGTCTGTGGTGGGTTAATTGCCAGAAGAAGAGTATGACTTGGCTGACATTTTGCCACAGACCTTTCAAAAGACTCCAACAAAGCTGAAGGAAATGCCCTTTGAGGCCCAATGATCTGCTACTGTCGGGGTGCCATCTATCACATGCATCTAAATCCGGCAATCCCACCCTCTCGTGTAATGAAAAAAGGGGGTCGTTGGGCTCTCTGGGCTGTAAGAGTCCTGCCACGCCCACTCTCCAAGGTCCCATTGGACACATGTCAAAGGTCGGCTTTCCCAAATCCATAGCCGCCACAGGCCACCTTGGCTGGGGGAGGGTAACGTGCCAATGATGATCATAGAAGCCAAGAATCCTCACCCACTGAAGGGAGCTGCCACTGAAATCCTCGGTGGGGCAGAGGGTCCATCGTCTGTGAGAACCAACTCACAAAATGAGCGTGGCCCCCCCATCCGAACCGAGCACTTCAAGAGGGATATCATGACGGGTGAAGGCTCTGAGCCTGCCGGGGGGGTGGGGAAAAGGGGGGGGGGGGGGGGGGGGGGGGGGGGGCGTGGGAGTTGTTGAGTCAATGCAAGGGTAATCTGCTCTCTGTCCCAGATCCCGATGAGGCACCTATCCTGCGTCTCGAGGGGAGGGGGGGAGGGGGGGTGTTGTTCTCCTAAACTTGGCCCACTCTCCCATAGATTGAGCGGGACCAGGGCAGAGGGACCACCAGGCAATTTTGAGAGCAAGCGACCAAGGAGTGGCCACTATGCATCCTAAAGAGGGGGTTCCTAATCAAGGGCTGGCAGAGTCTGGTCTGGGTCAACTGGGTGAGGGCAGGCTTGAGATGCCCCCAAGTCCTGATCAAACTGGCCGCAAATCAATCCTCAAAAGAGAAAGTGAGACCACGGAAACGGGCCTTTGTTTAGATCCACTGTACACTAGGGGTCCAGGGGCCAAGGGCAACCGAGAGAGGGGGGTGCGGGACGATATCTGTGCAAGAAGAAAGGCCTTCCAAGTTCCAGGGCTCACCACCTAGCTGAAGACCTCGATCGACCAACTTGCCCAACATGGCTCTTCTCTGTATCTACAGCTTCCCAAAATGAGAAGATGTTATCAAATATACTCCGTCCTTGGAGAAACCCATTTTGGGTGTCATGAATAACCCTTTGAAGAACAGGCTATAACATGATACTCAATGCCTTAACTAAAATTTTATATGCAGATCCAAGTAAAGTGATGGGCCTCCACTGCCGGATGTTGGTCTTATCCCACCTTTTCGGATAAGGTGGATAAGACCATATGTGAGAAAGGGCGGCATCATACCTGTATGCCACATTGCCTCTAAAGCAATATTGATCTCATCCCCAATATAGTCCCAAAACCATATAAAAAAGGATGGGGAGATACCATCATCCCCTGGGCATTTTCCTTTTGAAAGAGCCTGCAATGCATGTCTCAACTCATCTTCAGGAAAGGGGCATCCAATGAGAAACACATATCTGTGTCATGTGATAAGTCTGGACATGCACTCCCAAACTTTCTGATGCGCAACATCTCTCTACCGAGAGGAGGCCTCTGCAGAAAGAAAAACTCGATAAAAATCTGATGCAATATTCTTCACCTTACTTGGCTCAGTCTCCCTGTGAGACCTACAAGTATCTCACACATTCCCTACTATGGGTAGGGAGTGTGCTAAGAGGACAAGTTTGTTGTATCTGCCACCAATCTATGCCCAAAAGGCCTCTTTAGCATGGAATGAAAACTCAGCCCACCTATCCATGGTCATCTGCAGCACTGTTCTAACAATAGACAATAGGTATGGGATCCAAGGAGACTGTGGATGCTTCTCGTGTTCCCTCTGAAGCACAACACTCCTGCGTCTGATAGCTCTCTCCTTGTCCAAGGCTTCATGTTTCTTGACCAAAGCAATACTGATAATATTGGTTGGTCCTCTCCAGGGTCTGGATTGTCACGTGACCTACAAATCTGTCTGACCTCATGTGAAATCTCTGCATCCAAATAGAAAGAATCAAAGATACGGACACGGGGGGATGCCATCTGAGACCCCAGCTCCCTAAGGCACAATACAACCGCGCAATGATCTACCTTGGTGATGCCAAGCATGATAGCAATGGTGCCTCCCCTAACCATGCCCCAATCATCCACAAAAAACCTATCCAATCGTGCCAAGAAACATCCATCCCCACTTCTGCGGTTATGCCAAGAGTAACATAAAGAGTTCGGCCTCCACTGGAAGTCATCCTCTGTCCAACAGTCCCTACCATAGAAGGAGAGCGTGAATCTTTCCCATGAGGCCCTCTCAAAGGGTGTGCTCTACACTCACGGCCTCCCTTTTTGTCAGAGGGCTGCGCAACCATGTCGAAATATCCTCCAACTATCCAATGATATGGTCATTGCCTCCAACTATCCAGCTTTTGGGCTGGTCCTACAAGTGCCCCCTATCCTTGCCTTGCCAACCTCTATTGCCCAAGTGGTCATTGCCTCAGTGGACGTTGTTCCCAAGGTTATGGTGCTTGCTCATGATAGTGAGCTTATTGAGGACTTTGTTTTGCTTTCGGGACCCAACGGTTTGTTGAAGCAACGTATGGAGATTGCAGGTAGGCCTGACCAATGCCAGGTTTGTCACCAGCAGAGGGTTAGGGGTCATAGGAGAGGATAATTTGAGCGAAAAAAGGCAGAATTGAATACAAAGAAGAACTTTCCGACGTTGAGGCTAAACGGGAAAAGGGGGGAGGATTTTTCATTGATTTTCCACATTCAAGCAAAGAGGTCAAAAAGGATGCCATTGTGATGTCATTTATGTGTAGAAGGCTAAAACCCCGGCAAGTACCTTGGAAAGGTACCATTGTCTCATCCAAAGGATCGTCACATTTATCTTTTGCCACGCTCGGAATCTCTGAGCAAATTTTCTTATCGCCTCAATAAGTCTATGCAGCTAGAGTTGGATCGTCAACTCAAGGAGTTGCTATGGTCAAGGTTTATCCAACCAAGTGTTTTACTGTTAGCAACTCCATTATATTTGTCAAGAAAAAGCATTGGTCGACTCAACTTTAAGTCAATTACCGAGCTCTCAACAAGCTCACAATCAAAAATTGCTTCCTCATGTCTGATATCGAGTGCATCTTTTTTTTCCAAGAAAAGATCCTTCCATTAGTTACCAAACTGCAGCCGAAATAGCTAAGTACAGGCTGTCATGATCCTGCAGCGAGAGAGGAGAAGGGCGAGGCCCCTCTTGTCTCCTCATAAGCAAGGGTTGGTGTTGACTCAGAGGTCCACACAACCGCCCCCCAGGTAATGGTGTGCGCACATGCCTAGTCCATGGTGAAGATGCGGAGGATCCTTTGCCATACCTGTTGCACCTTGGGACAATCCCAAACGCAATGTTGCTGAGACTCCTAAGGATGACCACACCTGGAGCACAAGACCAACCGACCTCCAACCACCAGCTAGGTGCCCATTGCCAAGCTCATCAGCCAAAGGAAAAGAGTAATCTTCCGTGGCCAGAAGCTATACCAGATGTCACGACCCTGTGTTTTTCTCTGGACAATATGCAGGTGTGCACGGGGACATGGTGGACAGTGTGAATGGCATCAGGTTGGAGTCAAAAAGTAAGCCCATCTTCTACAACCCCTAGCCCCAGGGAAATCCCTAGCCAAGTCCCCGTGCTAGTGACAAACCCAGCATTGGTCGGCCTACAGAGGACATTAGCAGTAGCAACACTTTAAAGAGAGAGAGAGAGAGTGATCAAGTTTCATGATCACAGGTGACACGAGATCTAGGCGAGTGGCAATGGCATGATCTCTTTGCCTTGGAGGATTCCCAACATCCCCTTTTTTGAGTATAGTCCATTTGAGCTGCAGGATTCAGATGCCAGATGTTGATAGTATGCCAGCGGTAGCAATACATTGGCAGACCCAGGACATCCCCACGCGTTCCCTCTAGGATCTTTGGAAACGGCTCCGGTGAAACCGGCCTGACGGGCGGTGAAACAAACACTCGCACATAAAACACTTCAACGCCATTGAAGACCTAGAAAAGGAAAACAAACAGGGGGAGCTATAGTGCTCCTGCAAACAGTACACGAGCACCGGTTGGCCCCAAAACGCAGTGGCGCCCCTTGCGGTATTTCTTTAATTGATTATAAGAGCTTTGATTACAATATAAGGCTGGGAACTCAGCCGTCACAGTAGAACTCCTGAAGCCTGCAAAGAACCTGCATCATGGCTTCAAATCCACACGGCATCCACAAACAAGTCGAGCCATTGTTCATATCAAAAGACTCTCTCACATTGAGTCTGCATACAGAAGCTTTCTCCCATGATCAGGGCTGCCACAACCATCCATAGCCTCTCACACTATGAACAGCATCACACCCTGACACATCCAGTGCTTCTGCATCACAACACAAACTCCCAAACTGTCTCTCAAAAGAGAACTCGCATCACAGCACAGCAAACCATACAGTCGACACACCTGTACCAACCCTCTCTACCTTCCAAGGGTATATCCATCTCTGTCATGGATTCCTTGTCCCCTGTCCAATCAGTAGCAAGGCTGTACCAAACATATGTCCATTCCTGTACCCTTTGCCTGCATGTGACTTATCTCCTGGAGAAACCCAAAAACATGTCTCTTCGAGAAAACCTACGACCTGTTTCCACATGAAACCCTTAGGCCTGTTTCCCTTTGAAACTTCTGTCCTGTTTCCATACATCTAGTTACCTGTTCCCTCATGAAACATCTGGCAACATAGAGATGCCCATAACTGTAGGTCCCACTGTTCCTTTCTAGCAGGAAGAAAACAATCTGCTCCATGAGCACGTAGCCATGCGAGCTTGCATCACTCCCATGCCAAGAAACATAACGAAATGACCTTGTACTTGCAGCCAAAAACCCAAGCACATAGCTGAATTTGCAGCCAAACAAAAACAGCCCATAAACAGTCCCAAAACAGTCCTGAATCCAAAGCAAAGAGAAGCTGAAAGTTCCATTAGTTGAACGCCATCATCATGATGTCTATGTTCATGAAAAACCAGCCCCTGTCCACCTTTATGTCAAGAGAAGCCAGCCCCCTGTCTTCTGCAAAAACACGCCCCCTCCAAAAAGCACCAGTGCTATTGGGCGTTTCATAGCAATCAAGGGAGGGAAAGAGAAAGTTAAGGCTCATGTGCAGTCCCACTGCTTTCACCCAAAAAAAAACAAGCACAAGAAGACACTCAGCTGCGCCTATAGTCCCTGTAGCGCAGCCCGCCAGCAGTACCTTCCTGCTGTCCGTACAGGCCTGCAGCTACCACCTGTACCAGCCGCCAGCCAATCTGCAGTCCAGCCCTGTTCGTACACTGTACCAGCAATCGTATAGTATTGTACCTGCTGTCGTACCTGCCTGCGCTGCCTGCACCAGCAAGTGCAGCCGCCTGCAGCAGCCGCCGCCAGTACCTTCAGCATCCGTACGCTGTACCTGCAGCAGCCGTACAGATCTGCATGAATTCTCCTGTGCGCAGCCATCATAAACAGTCCACTTCTCCTCCACGCAGCCAACATGCACACCTCTTCCCAAAAAGCAAGAGAGAGAGAAGCAAGAGAGAGAGATGGTGGCCAAAAATTAATGTTTTAAAGGTTTCAAAACCTTGGGAGGCCCCTAGGGCAATTTTTAGAGACTACTCCACTTTGCCAAAAAGGCCGAATTGAACACAAAGAAGAACTTTCTGATGTTGAGGCTAACATGAAAAGGAGGGGGAATTTTCATTGATTTTCCACCTTTGTGACATGCGGGGATTGATGGATGTTAAGCAACCCTGGATTAGTGCTACACTTTACTTACGAGATGATTAACTGAGATGGTATCAAGAGAAATGAGTGTCAATGCAATGCAATGCAGCTATATTAGATGATGAATGCGGTTACAATGAGATCCAAATGGATCTATGCTATCCTAGATGATGTCTACCCCTGGAAGACAGGGAAACATGCTGAAGGATGATGAAGGATGGCTGTCTTGACTCCAATGCTGAGTTCCACCACTTGTATGCTGGTATCCCTATATGTCGGAGTTGGGAAGATGGCTGAATATGCTGATTACTGATGTAGATGCTGAACTGCAGACCCCAAGGCTTCTGGGAAGAGAAACGATGAAGAGCAATATGCTGAGAATGGGCCTGAATGCTGGAATGATGAGGCGCCTGCTTATATAGGTAGGAATGCTGCTGGTCGGCCAGCATAACTACTGTTGGCCAGTCCAAATGTCCACGACTGCTGAATAAGCCTTTTCCTGCTGGTCGGCTGCCCCACAAATGAGCCTAAAAATTGCATAAAATAAACTAGATGTTGTGGATGATGTGTACACTACTGCAGGTGCCTTGCCAGCCCCATACATTGATGTACAAGCTGAACTAAATGCTTTTAATGCCTGGAAAATGCCTGATAAATCATACATAAATATCCGATAAATATTTGATGATGATTCTGATGCTGGGAATGATGCCATATCAGTGTACACCTGACGGGTGTGCACGTGACAACCTTCAAGCAAAGAGGTCAAAAAGGATGCCATTGTGATGTCATTTATGTGTAGCAACCACATGTACCTTGGAAAGGTACCATCCTCTCATCCAAAAGATCACCACATTGATCTTTTGCCACGCTCGGAATCTCTGAGCAAGTTTTCCTATCGCCTCAATAAGTCTATGCACCTAGAGTTGGATCGCCAACTCGAGGAGTTGCTATGGTCAAGGTTTATCCAACCAAGTGTTTTACTGTTAGAAACTCAATTATATTTGTCAAGAAAAAGCATTGGTAGTCGGCTCAACTTTAAGTCAATTACCGAGCTCTCAACAAGCTGACAAATAAAAAATTGCTTCCTCATGTCCAATATCGAGTACATCTTTTTTTTCCCAAGTAAAGATCATTCCATTAGTTACCAAAATGCAATCGAGGTACAAGCTGTCATGATCCTACAGTGAGAGAGGAGAAGGGCAAGGCCTCTCCCATCTCCTCATAAGCAAAGGTTGGCGCTGACTCAAAGGCTGTAGCTATTTGGCCCTCCTAGCTCTATTTCACATAATGAAATCCATGCCCGAACACCAGACACGTGGAAGAAGACATGGGGACAGGGTCCATAAGGATTGATTAAGAAAAAGCACCATTCTTGGTCAAAAAGCAAAAAGTCAAATAGGGTTGACCACGAGCCAAGGGCACCATTGGAAAGAGGAGACTAAGCCGGACCAAAAAGCTAAGAGCCGCTTTCTTAAAAAGCAGCTCTAGGGCCAAAAAGCAAGGCCTTGAAGTTGTAAAAGCACAAACCAAGAACTTTGGCTATTATTAATAATATTTAATAAAAAGGCAAAAGCCAAGCAAAAGCATCACTTTTTGGCAAAAAGCAAGGCTTCCCCAAGTATAAAAGAAGCATGAGCCTCTCTTGAGCATCAAGTTGAAGAAGAACCTCTTCATCGCGTTGCCATCTTCGTTCAAGCGTGGAGATTATCGTCTTCATCATCATCTATGAACCAAATCATGGAGTTTTTCATGGCTACCCGCTGATTTCAGAGCGCCTCCAACAACTGCAGTGCCATGTCACCATCTTTCCGTGCGACTATACGGACCCGTACAGTTGTACGGACAGAAAATTTCAAAAACCCTGGAAATTCCAGAAACCCTAAAATTGCTCAAAAAACTCTAAAAAACTACTTTTTTGAGGTTTTTATCACCCGAAAACCATTAAAACAGGTTTTATATCAATTTTCTTGCCACAGAAAGAGCTTCTCTAGGGTTTTCATCATCGACAAGGCTATAGTAATTGTGGAGATTATTCATGGGATGGGTGAGTGGATTTAGAGCTTGGACATGGAACTTGGGCATAGAGCTTTTACATGGAACATGAAGCTTAGACATGGAAGCTTGAACTTGAGCATAGACATGACGAACTTCGACACCTTTCATTGAGGGGGGAGGAAAAGAGCCTGAAGCAAAAGGTGAAGCCCAAGAGAGCTAAGCTCTTGGATCAGAAAGCCTTTGGTCTCATCGTAGTCACAAGAAACATTTCGTCGTTTCGAAAGGTTTTGTTTCGTCTATTTGAAGGAAACAGACGGACAGGTTTTGAAGTGACACTTGTCATTAAGCATACTGGTAACTAATATGAGTCACATTTAAGTCTATAACATAGAAAGGGAAACGTTCAAGACACTTACTCCACAAAATTTACAAAAGATACATTTTGTGCCGAAAGCCTCAATTTGCTAACCCCACAAATGTCATATTGATTAGGGGATTTACGAGGAAGCATGATGAAAGAGGGGTTGGAATATGCAATGGAGGTGAAAAATTGGGGAAAAGTATGGAATTGGGCTCCTAGTGAAGAATTTCAGCACTAGGGTGTGCAATTACTTGAAATTGAGAAGCGAAATGAGAAATTTGAGATAATTGGAAGTGAATTTGGTCAAGTTTTGACTTCAATTTCGAACATATATATGTATGTCTTGTATATATTATATATACATATCTTACATATATATACATATATATGTAAGATATACGTATACATATACATATGTATACGTAAACATATATATATACATACATATCTTACATATATATACATATACATATGTATATGTATACATATATATATACATATATTATGTATATATATATGTTTACGTATATGTATACATATATATATACATATATTATGTATATATATATGTTTACGTATACATATGTATATGTATATATATGTAAGATATGTATATACATACATATGTATATGTATATGTATATGTATGTATACATATACATATACATATGTATATGTATACATATACATATACATATGTATATGTATATGTATATGTATACATATACATATACATATACATATGCATATACATATGTATATGCATATACATATACATATACATATACATATGCATATGCATATGTATATGTATATGTATATGTATACATATACATATACATATGTATACATATACATATACATATGTATATGTATATGTATATGTATATGTATACATATACATATGTATACATATACATATACATATGTATACATATACATATGTATATGTATACGTATACATATACATATACATATGTATATGTATATGTATATGTATACATATACATATACATATGTATACATATACATATACATATGTATATGTATATGTATATGTATATGTATACGTATACATATACATATGTATATGTATATGTATATGTATATGTATATGTATACATATACATATGTATATGTATACATATACATATGTATATGTATACATATACATATACATATACATATGTATATGTATATGTATATGTATACATATACATATACAAATGTATATGTATACATATACATATGTATATGTATATGTAGATGTATACATATGTATAAGTATATATATGTATTATATATACATATGTATACATACATATACATATACATATGTATATGTATACATATACATATATATGTATACACACACACACATATATATATGCATATATATATGTATACATATGTATTGTACATACATATGTATACATACATATACATATACATATGTATATGTATACATATACATATGTATATGTATACATATACATATATATGTATACACACACACACATATATATATGTATACATATATACATATATTTATACACATATATGTATGTATATATGTATGTACGTATACGTATGTATGTACTTACTGTTGAATGTCCTAAGCTATAGAGGTTGCAAGATCTTCATGACATAGGAGTGTGTGTTCAAAAAGATATAGAGAGAATAAAGAGAACAAAGCTCTTAGAGAAGAGAGTGGAGTACACAACTTAATGATGTGATAGTTTGCTTGATGTCTTCAAAATGAAGTACATGCACCTTTATAGGTTACAAAGGTTCCCCCAATGGCATCACTGCTTATGTCAGGCACACAAATATTATTTGATACCCCTCTAAGAGGTGGTTCACACATAGACGAGACACTTACACATTGCCACTCTCTAGGAGGTGGTTCATAGACACTTTTTTTTAGTGAAACCACTGCTTCATTGATAAATGAAATGTACAGTCATAGCTATCCCAAAGCGGGACAACCAAGACTTAGATCAGAAACAGTGGGAATTTGCAATAGAGTGCTTTTGTCTGGCTGTGTGCAGATTTTAAAAAAAGGATTTGGAAGAACAGCCTTTATCAAGAAGCCACTTTTGTCGAGCTAGAGTTTGCCACTTGTTCAACTTACAAGCATCATTCTGGTCAAGACAATGTTTGGCTTGTGCCATATTCCAAGGCTCATCAGCTGTCAAAGGTCGCAATTGGCTAGTTTCAATGTATTCTTGCCACTTGCAACATAGGTTCCAGTGTTCCACCATATGCCATCTACCATAATCCTGAATAACAGCCTGCATGCGCATCACAAAACCATACCAAGCAACATCCAAATCCTCTCTCGTGTGGAGTATATGAGGATGGACAGCGGCATGTACCATCTGTATAAAGTGAGCATGCGATAGATAACTATTATTTAGCATCAACAATCTTTTATCATGCAAAGCATGGTCATGAATGGACATACCAAAGTATAAGCCAAGCCATAGGCACATGGATCTGAAAGCCTCAATGTATGATCAATCCACATTTTGCATGTATATACATTATATTGGACAGCATACAGAAGGTACCATCTATCCAAACGAGCCTAGTAGTCTGTAAGTGCATTATGATGAAAAGTTAAGCCCAACTACCGAGGCATGAGATGTGTCCACACATCGCATGCATCTAAAAGAGTTAGGATTTGATCCCACATTTGTTTCTCAATGCGCATCATATGAGAGCGATGAGACAAATTATCAGCATAAGCAGGTGAATTGTTAAAATCCCCTGTAATAAAAGCATTTGATAGCCACAGATATGTTCGAAAAGATTGCCACAATGTAGCCTTGGTCGCTGAAGTTTGTGAGGCATAAACACTCGCAAATCATTAAGCTCATCAACAATCATACATTGCACAACAATCCATCTACCATTGGGATCATTGTGTCACGATTGTGACTAACTCTCTTAATCTCTCCTTAATTACTCCTTAATCCCTTATTAACTGAAAGGACACCTGTGAAGGGTCACACCCTTACACATGGGTCACTATCAAAGGACATGTCTATTCATTAAAAGGCACACCCCTAAGTCCAAAGGACATAACCGTTGACTCAAGAGCCACACCCCTTCCTAGGGATGTGTCTCTTCACTTGTACCCTTTCGGCCTCTATTTAAGAAAGGCCCCTGTCTCAATGCAAACATCTCAATCTTTCTATCAGCATTTGTCTTATGTTTGTTAATTAAGTCTTAATAATGTTAATAAAGCTATAAAAGCTTTACAGTGGTACCAGAGCTAACTTTTTTCCGCCCTGTGAGATGCCCAAGCCCTAACCCTAACCCTGAAATCAATCCAAACCCTAACCCTAAAATCAGCCTGCCCAAACCCTAAAATTGGGTGTAGCAAGTGTTGAATGGAAGAGCAGGAGAGAATGCCCCATTTAATTTTACCCAATTTTGCCAATTTTGCTTGATTAAGCATTTCCCCAATTTCTATCAAAAAAAAAACGATGGGAAGCAGAGACTCACATCAGGGTTCCATCTAAGTGCTTGTAGTATGCCTGTGCTCTACTGGAGGCCCTGATCGCATTCCGTTTGGGCAGAATATCTCTCCACGCAGGGGGCGCCACCCTTCGTTCTCTTGCCTTCACGTTTTCTCTTAAAACGTGACGTTTCACATCACCCCAAAAAAAAAAAAAAACCAATAGCCGTATGACTTGAGGCTTATACGAAGCCTTATTACATGTGGCTCCACCAGCCACGTGAAGCAACCGGCAGCCAGCACCTAACGGCCAACGATCAGCACCTAACCCGCCAGCGAAGAACAACAGCCGACCAACGCACCCAAAAAAAAAAAAAACGAAGGGAGAACCTGACGTGAAGCCACCGGCCAATGCATAAAAAAATAAAAAAACAAAGGAGTACCCCACGGCCAGCACTCAGCACATTTTCAAAAAAAAAAACCATACACTTACCTTCCGGGTTCCTACGAAATGGCGCCTGCCTTGATCTTCTGCGCACCAACTAGCAGCCTTCTTCATTGTTAGGCTCTTGCGGTCTATGTTGGTGTTCTCCGCGGCTTGACGGCTACCTTGGTGCTTCTTCTCCAGCAATACTATGGCAACCTCCTTCAGGTGTGATCTTTCCATTTTCTTGGGTAAAAATATTTCACCTAAAGTGGAGTATTAACATATCAGCAACCTGCCATTTCATTCCTTTGCGGGCTCTCCACTCCTCTGGGGCCAATACCTTTTTTTTTTACGGGATCACGTGGACACACACTATCTTTTCTCCGACGGCTTATGGCAGAGGAAACCTATGACTTCAGTTATTTACAGGATACACCCTCTCAGTCCATAGTGCCCTCTCCTACCCGTGTTTCTCCACCAGCCCCAGCCCCTGTTCCAGAGAGTGTGCCCCCCTTTTTTCAGCCCACTCATTACCGCATACAGATAGCCACACCGACTTCTCACCTCCGAGAATTCGACGTGTGGGTTATCCGTGTTCGTACTTCTGCACAGGATCTGGATCATTATTGTTTTATACTTAGGCATCATCCTTATCTGGGCGCTATCCTCCCCGAGTGTAGCATCATCTTTCATGAATATTGCACTTATTTTGAAGACATTCATCCCTCTTCATTTACGGTGTGTCCCTCTACACCGGAGTATACACCCTTGACACCAATAGCTGCCCCTACTCCTGTAGCTTCTTCTCCAGTAGCAGACTCTCGTGCGAGCCCAGTCCCAGTGGATCGCCCTTACTATACTGGATGGTCTATAGCCGCTTCACTAGTACGTAGCCTCTCCTCTCAGGATTTACAGATGCCGCACCCTCCAGCCGATGGTTCTTACTAGAGCCCAGCGGCGTCATCAACAGCAAAAACTCCCAGAGCCTCATCATCCTGAAGCCTCTACATCAACATCTCCTCTCATGGCAGAACCTGTGGACATACCAGCCCCTCCGGAATGGCAGTCCGCTTTACAGCGACTCCAACAACAGTTCCAACAGCAACTCCAGAGCTGGCATCCTTGGCCTCTCAGATCCAGCAGCTTCACACGGATCGCCACTCCAACACAAGTTCTGTACCAGCAGCAGATGTTTCAGCAACAGTACCAGCAGACGAAGACATCATTCCTTCCGAGGTAGAGGGTGACGACCTTAAAACTCTTTATCGTCTTTTACAAGCCAGTAAAACAAAGAAATTGGAAATTAAACTCCCTGACTCTTATGGTGGTCAGCGCAATAAGCGCATCTTAGACCAATGGCTCTACAAACTGCAGTTATACTTTGAATCCATGAACCTTTCTGACTCTAAAAAGGTGACTTTTGCGGTATCCCTCCTCTAAGACATTGCTTTATTATGGTGGCAACGACGACAGCACTCTGGAAAAACGGTTACAACATGGGAAAAATTCGAGCGGGTCCTCCGTAAGCAGTTCATACCTGCCAATGCGGATTTCCAAGCCCGTACTCGCTTACGCCATTTGGACCAGACTGGTTCCTTGGCCTCTTATATCTCCCAGTTCACCAACTTGATACTGGAGATTGATTCTTTGTCCCCAGCGGACGAACTTCATGCCTTCGTTGAAGGGCTTAACCGCACACTACGTGCCGATGTTCAGAAATATAACCCTGTCGATCTTGCCGATTCCATACGATATGCCGAGCATGTTTCATACATTAATTCTTGAAATTCGGCCTCTTCCGGTCGAGCTAATGACTTTCAGAAAGCCAATGGATCTCGTATGAGCCGAGATAGTCGCAGAGAGTCATCTAGCTCTTCTACCTCCCGGCCTAATCCTCAATGGAATAATTCTCAACAACCTCGCCGATCAGAAGGATCGTCCTCTTTTCGGTTCCGACATCCTAACTCCTTCGAACCACGCAGTTCAGATCGTGGACAAGACCAAAGACGTGACCAATCTCGCAATCCTCGTCCTTCTACTGTTCCTTCTGGACGGGATCAACAAAAGACAGGATTGTGCACAATTTGTAATGGACCTCATCGTTGGTTTGAGTGCCCCAAAAGACCAACCCATCGACAGAATTCTAATGCTGAACCCCCCATTTCTGCGGAGAAACCCCTAATTGCTGACAAAGGAAAGCGTGCAGTTAATCACCATGCTATTGCACATGCTTCAGTAATTACCGCTACTGCTACAGCACAACCTGCCTCTTCACCATTGCCTCAGCGGTCTACTCAGGTTTTGGTTCTTCAAGGTTCTATTTCCAGTCACCCTATTCAGGTGCTCATTGACAGTGGGTGTTCTCATAATTTTGTGGGAACCACCTGGACTCAGAAATTGAAGATTCGGACTTCTCCAAGTAATGTTGTTTATGAAGTAGAGCTTGCCGATGGTTCCACATCCTCGTGTAACACCATTGTCAAACACCTCTCCTTTCGAATTCAGCACTATCGTGACAAATTGGATTTCCAAGTCATGAATTTGGCACATTATGATATGATCCTTGGTCAAGAATAGTTGTATCAATATGATCCCCTGATCAGTTTCCGGAACCATTCTATACAATTTGCTCAAAATGATATGCTTGTGGCTCTCGAAGGAATCAGAGATCAACCTTCTACACCAACCCTTTCAGCTCTTCAAGTGAAACGGTGGGTCCGCAAGAGTGGTTGTTCCTCAGCACTTTTAATGGTCTATTCAACAAACGACCCTCCCAAGGACATAGATACAAAGGTGATGTATCTCAATTATTTAAATTCTCAATTTCAGTCTTATAGGCAAGTTCATCCTTCTGCTCATATTATTGATGTCAATTCCAGAAACCCATTAGATAGAAATGGATTAGGTTTTCAATTAAAAAAATTTCTCAAGAAGTTACAGAATCTGGTTTTTTCATTACTTATCCTCATCATCAAGTGGGTTTGTCTTTCGTCCACAAGATAGACTACCCACCGGGTGTGCCAAGTGTTAACCCTTAGTTATCCACCAAATAGTTTGCTCCATACTTGGATCTTTTTCCTCAAGAGCTTCCTGCGGTCCTCCCACCTCGTCGACCAGTCGACCATGCTATTGATATTCTTCCTGGCAGTGCTCCACCTACTCGTGCTCCATATCGAGTTTCTTTTACGGAATCTCAGGAGATACAGCGACAACTTACAGTGTTCAGTCGCAATATGGAAGAACACAAGGCACATCTTAAGATCGTTTTCCAGGTGCTTCGAGACAATGCTCTTTATGTTAATCCAAGCAAAAGCGAATTCTTCAAGACATCCTTGGAATACCTTGGACATGTTGTTTCAGCAGACGGGATTTCCATGGATCCAAAGAAAATACAGGTTATTGTCAATTGGCCAACTCCCACAAACATCCATGATGTTCGTTCTTTTCTGGGACTTGCCAACTTCTATCACAAAAAGGTTCATCGATTTTCCGAAATAGCTGCTCCTCTCACCAAACTTTTAAAGTCCGCTCCTGCATTCCAATGGACTGACGCCGCAACACAAGCTTTTGCAAATTTAAAGACAGCTTTGACAACTCCTCCTGTCATGGCTATTCCAGACCCTACTCTCCTCTTTGATGTTTACACGGATGCTTCTGATATTGCCACTAGTGCCGTCTTAATGCAACAAGCACGTGCTATTGCGTTTAACAGTCATAAGCACTCTGCAATTCAAGAAAGGTACCCGGTATATGACAAGGAATTTTTAGCTATTGTTCATGCCTATCGTGCATGGAAACATTGTCTCCTTGGTGTGGATTCAGTGGTGAAAACAGATCATCATTCTTTGAAATATATCTTCACGCAGCCAGTTATGAATGCTAGGCAAGCACGTTGGGTCGAATTCTTAGCCAATTTTCATATGACAATTGAGTATGTTCCTGGTCTCACCAATGTGGTTGCGGATGCCCTCAGTCGTATGCTGTCAGCTTCGGTCTTGGCTATTTCTACAGTTGAAATGGATATACCTCAAAGTTTCAAGGACCGTTATTCAACAGATCGTGATTTTGGAAATGCATTTCGAATTCTCAATTCTCAGAATGCAACTCCTTCCGACTTAAAGATTTATGGCGCATATACAATAGTGGATGATTTATTATATTATCAGGACCATATTTGTGTACCTCATGATACTCACATTCGAAGAGTATTGGTGAAAGAACATCACGAGGTCACTTATGCTGCACACCCAGGCATCAACAAGACTTATCGTCTTTTGACAGCTACATACTATTGGCCTCAAATGAAGCAAGATGTTATTAAGTTTGTTACAGCGTGTCTCTCGTGCCAACGTATGAAAGCTAGCAGACAAGTTCCAGCTGGTCTTCTTCAACCACTTCCAGTTCCCAATGAACGCTGGGAAAGTGTTAGTATGGATTTTATCACTTCATTGCCACGTTCTTCTAAAGGCAATACACAGATTCTTGTGGTGGTTGATAGATTTTCTAAAATGGCCATCCCATGCAAGAAAGCAACCCAAGCTTCAGATATTGCAGTATTTTTTATACGGTATATCTTCAAACTTCACGGATTGCCAAAATCTATAGTTTCGGATCGAGATCCAAAGTTTACAAGACATTTCTGGACTTCGATATTCAAGTCTCTTGGTACAAATTTACTCTTTAGCTCTGCTTATCATCCTCAGACAGATGGCCAAACGAAACGAGTTAACCAGATTCTGATGTTCAGTCTTGATTAGCTTCATGAAAAGAATATTTACCTTTGGTAGAATTTGCTTATAATAATTCTTATCATTCAACTATTGGAATGACACCTTTTCAAGCAGCTTATGGCCATACTCCCCTTATTCCTGCCAACTTTGTTCTTCAACATAAAGTGGCTTTAGCAGATCACCTCATTCAGGAAATGCAAGATATTCTATTACAGATTAAGGATAAGATGATCAGCGTCCAAGAGCAATATCAATGCACAGCTAATAAGCGTCGTCATCACATTGAATTTCAAGAAGGAGACTTGGTATTATTATATATTGCCCCTCATCGATACAAGACAGTGAAATCAGTTTTTCCAAAGCTTCGTCCAAGATATTATGGACCCTTTCGTATTATTAAGAAGAACTCATCTCTCAGTTATAAGTTGGAGTTACCACCTTCTTGGGATAGAATTCATCCAACTTTCCACATTTCTTGGCTTAAGAAGTTTGTGGACGGTGATTCTCCAGTTTTAGATCATTTGGATTATGTTCCAGAAATCGAAGATGAACACATACTCTTAATTCCAGAGATAATTCTTGATGTCAGACAAAAAGAAACAAGACATAAACTCACTACAGAATTTTTGGTTAAATGGAGAGATCTTAATGATTCTGACTCTACTTGGCAAAGTGATGAAGACTTATAGGAATATCCAGAACTTCTTCGGGAATTCTTTCAAAGACAACCATCTCTTCTTAGCCGGAGTCTTATTTTAAGTGGGAGGGAATGTCACGATTGTGACTAACTCTCTTAATCTCTCCTTAATTACTCCTTAATCTCTTATTAACTGAAAGGACACCTGTGAAGGGTCACACCCTTACACATGGGTCACTATCAAAGGACATGTCTATTCATTAAAAGGCACACCCCTAAGTCCAAAGGACATAACCGTTGACTCAAGAGCCACACCCCTTCCCAGGGATGTGTCTCTTCACTTGTACCCTTTCGGCCTCTATTTAAGAAAGGCCCTTGTCTCAATGCAAACATCTCAATCTTTCTATCAGCATTTGTCTTATGTTTGTTAATGAAGTCTTAATAATGTTAATAAAGCTATAAAAGCTTTACACATTGTATGCCAAATGAGGTTAAAGTTCATGTCTAACCACGATAAGAGTACCAGAAAATGCTTGCTTTCCCACATAGAAGATGTGATAACCAAAGAAAACTGCATGTCTATCAACACAAGCATGCTGCTTATGCTCTTGCAAATAAACTATATGTGGCTACATAGTATTTACATAAGACCAAAAAAGCCTCCATTTATTTGCATCACAGAGGCCTTGCACATTATATGTAAAGAATTTGATTGGTATATACATATGTACAACGAGTGTAAGCAAAACAGGTTACCCTTCAACTTGCATGACTGCATGGCTCCCTCTATCACTATGCAATGCATAAAGTGGATCTCATCGTGAACATTTCTCACATGTAAAAGATTGCTAGAGCCAATAGATACATCAAGATTTGATAGTGTGTGTGGACCCCTCACAACGACAGCCCACATTCTACCCACACCTATAACATTATCCAAGATATCTAGCACCCCAGAAGTATGCCCCCTTGTAGAGGTTCCTTCTGTCCAATTACGAGACTATAGGTCTTCGTCTAAGAGAGGTATCTGCCATGCACTTGGCTCTTGTTTTTCCTTTTCTTTCCCTTTTGTAACACGAGGGCTTGCCATGCTAATTTTTACTTTCCCCTTATCTGGTGTGACATTTGGGACCTGCACCACATTTTTCCCCTTACGTTGCTCCACGGGTACAACGGGAACAACCTCTAAAGTGGCAATGCCGCTACCAGCGTCGGCTGCAAAAGTACCAATGGACATTCTAATGCCATGTGCCCAAACTTTCTCCAAAAGAAACAAGAGCTAGCAAAATTGCCCCATTTAAGCTTGAAGAAAGCTTCTTGTGTCTGAAGTCCAGGCAGCTCATTTTCACACACACACACACACACACAAAAGCAATAACTTGATCCCAACAAACCCTCTCTCAAGAGATTGCCTCAATTTGTGTCAAGGATAACTCTAGGCTCATGGTTTCTCATGCCAGTTTTCTTGATCAAGGATAAATCACATGACTCTAGTTTCACATGTCAATTAAAGAGCCCAAGGGATAAAGTGTAGCATGCAATAGGTTGATCGTCGTAACGCGCAACAAAGACTTATTTATATCCATGAGTCTATGCAATTTCACTTAGACAGAGAGTAGAAGAGATAGAGAAAACAGATAAGAGTCGACACGGTATTTGTCACCATTTGGCCACCCGAATGGTTCACTCTTGCTTTCACACTATGTACATATTGGATTGGTGTCCATGGCTTATGGAATGTGCCTATGCATGTGATTGACACGTGTCATGCTGTATAGTTGGATATGATATTCCGCTGGGACTTGACGTTATCATGCCCGGAATATCTGCAGGACTTGGCTTTCCGCTGGGACTTGTACCTTTGTGTACATGCCCGGAAACGCCTGGAGGATTGGCTTTCCACTGGGTCTGGTATCGCATATACTTGCCTGGAAACACCTGGTCTTATATGGTTTCATGAACGGAAATTGCTCATGCCAATGCTACATTGCATAGCATCTTTATGTGCTTGCCTGCAAATGAAATTGCATGCTGTTTTCATGCCTGCATGACCTATGTGTAGTTCCGGGCTAGGAGACGCCCGCCCGTGAACCGTGCGTGTGAAACTGTCTGCTGACATGGTTGTGTGGCATGTGAACAGGTGGTAAGTATTACCCAATCTAGACTCAAATAGCCCTTAGGACTTAGCCAATATTTATAAGTGAGTGCGTTCCCATTTCATTAAAGTTTGGGCATCCAAAAGTCACTTAAGTTCACACTCACTGAAGTCCCGAGGCGGACAAGACTCAATGTCCAGGACCTGATCCTTCCTTTTTACTCATAAATGGGCATCTCCCCATGTCCTCTCACCTGATTGGACCCCAATTCACTGACTTATTAAGAGAAAATTCGTGTTTTCTCTTCATGAGGATTTTTGGAGGCTAAAAACTCTGTTTTTCCACCATTTTTCTGCATTTCCAAGCTCTCCATAGCCATACCCAACTTGCTAGGGTGTTTTCCAAGCTTCCAAGAGTGTTTTCAAGTGCTAATCACTCTCCTACTCACTCCCAATGACTGAAATTCAGCAAGCAGGACTCCTTGTTTAGCCGCCCTATGTAGTATTTCTCTTGTCCTATGTGCTCTTGAAGATGTTGCTACCTTGCTTGGTAGAACATAGAGCCAATGGTAGAGAATATGGGCATTGAAGTCGGGCCGGGCATCAAGGCAGCTCCTTGGTGATCTACATCGACATACCATTGTTTTCTAAATGCTGAATTTCATATGCATTGGCATGGAGGATTTGGCAATGGATGCCCGTGAAGCTATGTATTGAATTTCTCCAATAGTAATACAATTTACTCAAGGGGGGTCGGCCGTTCCGGCTCATTGTGTGTCTCTTGTCAATTCAGCAATTTACTTCTTGTATATGAGCAAGTGTCCTTCAAATCTTAGTGTATTTAAGTGTATTGATTAGCATTGTGTTCAACCAAGTTACAGTATTGGGTCCCAATTTACCCACTAAAGAGAGAGAGAAAGCAGATAAGAGTCGACACAGTATTGGGTCCTTCCCCCCCTGCAAGCAAGAGTATTTGCTTAAGCCTTATATTTCTTTGGAGAACTTACAATGAGTATGAATGATGACTGAGGACTACCATACACAAGGATGATGTAGACCAAACGCCGACTAATCCAGATGCTGTCCAAGCTCCGTTGAATTGCTCTTCAATGACCACTATGCAATCCCAAAACTGAGGATGCACATATGCGGTTGAATGCTGCAGATGCTCTTCGTGGAGGACTTGGAAATGTTGGAACTGCTTGGGACTGCTGCTGCACTTTGCTAATGATGAATGCTTTATTGTGGAATGAAGCGCTTGCTTTTATATGAGGCTGGCTGCTGGTCAGTTCCGTCCAGGTGCTGTCGGCCAGAGCAAATGGACAAAAATGCCCAAATTACAACATTAAATGCCGCGTAAAATATTGTTGTTCCTTTTTATGCCTGGCTGACTCTATGATGCTGGCCAACCTGAACTGGGTGACTTCGATGCTGGCCAACTGGCTGTTAATGGACACCTAGTGCTGTCGGCTGATGCTATGAAGCATCTAATGCTTGTCGGCTGAATCATGTGGCCATGGGCTAGCCCTTGGCTCTCATAAGCCTGTCTACTATGCAACTACATGCACTAATTCCAATCTATTGCTATGGCTTGACTTCTACATGCATAAACTGATGAATTCTCCAAGTGAGTAGAGGACTGACACATGCAAACTCTCTATGGATGTGGAGACTGACCTACGTAGCTCTTGCCTGACATGTCCCGGACTAGGGCTCACAATGGGGTCATGTCATACGACAAAATATTCCTAAAAAAAGTAAATCCTATTGATGAATGATGCACTGATGTACAGCCGGTGTGTCACATAGCACTCCAATGCAGGGTGCATGTGACATAAGGACATACAAGAGATCACGTCACACAAAAGAAACAACGCACACAATTGACTTAAAAAGCTCAAGCACTCCCATGGCATCATCTTCAATTACTCGAGACTGACTGAACTGCAGCTAGTTGACTTAAAAAGCTCAAGCACTCCCATGGCATCATCTTCAATTACTCGAGACTGACTGACTGAACTGCAGCTAGTTGAGTTATGAGACTCCTCATTTTGTTGACATTGTGCAACAAGAGATTCTTATGTCTTCAGTTGTAACTTAAAGATGCAGGTACGCGATGGAGAAAGTCCTTCCTTCAAGTCGGTTGCTCTTCTACGAGCTAGTTGTTGGCACACAGAGCTGACTTGTTTGGTTTGTTGTTGGACGTAGGCTCAGTTGTGTTGAAAGACGGCCAACGGGCTATCAACGCACCATCTACATGGCTTTAGAGTCACCACAAACAAGGTACAAGAGCAGCTGTTTAACAGGCAAAAACTGCCATACTAAGTGACAGCAGCAGTGAATGCGAGCAGTTGTTGGCGAGAGAGCAAATGGAGCAGCGCTACACTGGGCGCCTAGTTGGCAGATGTTGAGGCAGCACGCTGTGCGTACAGTCACAAAAAATTCGGTGCTAACGCTCGAGGCAGTACCAACCTCGAGCTTTGATACCATTTGTTGGATGTCCTAAGCTATGGAGGTTGAAAGATCTTCGTGACGACATTGGAGCGTGTGTTCAAAAAGATAGAGAGTGAATAAAGAGAACAAAGTTCTTAGAGAGGGAGTGGAGTACACAACTCAATGATGAGATAGTTCGCTTGATTTCATGAATGAAGCACATGCGCCTTTACATGTTACAAAGGTCACCCCAATGACATCACTACTTATTTCAGGCACACACAAATATATAGATATTATTTGATACCCTCTACGAGGTGGTTCACACATAGACAAGACACACATTGCCACTCTCTAGGAGGTGGTTCACACACACACACACACACAAGCAATACCTTGATCCCAACACATACATACATACATGCATGCATGCATGCATGCCTACATTGAAACGTAGGTACATAAAATATGTCCAGTACGTCCGTACATACATATATGTGTATGTATGTATTTATGTATACATGTGTGTGTACATAGTGAGAAAAAATGCAAGGTTCTAAGGTAAACAATACAGGTCGTGTGCCATACATCTCATCTCGTTTGACACAAGTTTTGAACCAACTATGTCAATTACCACCAGGCTGGATGGACTTGGGCAACTTGGGTGGCGTTGATTGGGTCTTGGTGGGCTTTAGTTGTGGGTAAACCTCTTTTGCTTGAGACTCCCGCTTGGTAAATTTCCACTCAAGTGTAGGCTTCTGGCTGAACGGTGGCTTCCAGGTCTTTGCTTGAGCATCGTACATCAGACAGGCTATTCTTGGGTACCAGTCCTTTTTTGTGACCTCCCTGAAGGGTATGCTGAGGTTAACATTTAGGGGTGGTCTTTGTCTTTGCCGGCACTTTTCAAACTACAAGGCCAGCTGAGTGACTATAATGGTTGAGGGGATGTATCTAACTTTTGCAACTATAAGGCCAGCTGAGTGACCTTATTGGCAAAATTAAGTGCCAGTTGCGCACTATCACAAAATTCTCCTCAAAATGATCGATGTATCACAGTGACAATAACTTTTTCATAAGGTCTTCCCTAATTTCATCCATTGATAGTCAACCGCACAGGTCAGTGGGATGTAACCAATCTTGCCATCACATGCAGGCCTCACTAGACAAGTAACAGACGGCCAGCACCACATTGTCCTTTTCATACCTTCGAACAACACAAAAGTATTCTTTAAATTCATGTAGCCATGAATGAAGAGGGTTGGGATCAAGTTTACCATCATAGTTGTAAAATTGGACCTTCTCTAGTGGATCGTTAACCTGGGATGCGCATGGCACATGTTGAAAGCGCCTACTGGAACTGTTGTAGGAGTGTTAGTCATTCCTTTTATCGTCAATCCTAATCAGCTTTTCAGCAGTCCTCGTCCACTTGGTGTCGAACCTCCTCAGTCTTAAAGCTGTCCTCCTCAGCATGACTAGAATTCTCCACTTTGTGTCGTCTCTACTCTTGATCAACCTTGAACTAGCCTCATAAGCTCAAGGTCCATCCGTCTCTAATACTCTCGTTCCTGTTGTTCTTCTGTGGGGCCTTGTGATTAGTCCATGTTCATGAAATGTCACCAACAAAATCAACATCTGATGCATCAGGGATCCAATTGCAGGGAAGCTAGTGTGTAATTCGGGGTGACTACTTTAGTCCCCACAAGAGGTGAAGCCTGTAAAACTTCCTCAAGGGCAATGCTCTCTTCTCGATGATTCACAATGAGCAGCCCAATGATTTTACTTGAGCATGTACAGACATCTACTGGGCCTGCATGGGTGGCTCGTTGAGAGTTCTTCAGAGCTCAATAAACCATCCACAAGAGAGAATTTGACTGGTTGCACCTGTCACAGCTATCAAAGCTGAAGCTCTAATACCATTGTTACATACAAAGCTGAAGTAATGTTGATTAAGACGTGATTAGGAAATGCAAAACTTAATGATGAGAGAGAGACATTTTTCCTTCTGCTCCACATTTTTCCTTCTGCTCCAGCTAGGCTTTCACTTTCTTGGTGGTGTGGGTATTAATTATTCTTATTAGTGCACCCGATTGGGTCCCAACCACCAACTCAGGACCCCAAACTTGCAGCATATTTGCTTGTACTATTAGATTGTGCTGAGCACAGAGATATTACCAATTGAATACCTGAGCTTGTGGATGAAGCATTGGCTGAATTCTAGACTAACTGGCAGCATCGGCTTGCTCACCTGGGCTAATTCCTTGCTTGGGCAGGCTGCTGGCAGATCTTCTCTTATGCAGATTGTGCACTCCTTGGTGTAGATCTTCACTCTTGAAGGGCTGTTTGGCTACTGGTCTTCAATACCTCTTGAGATGGATAATGAGGAGGGGGACAAGGCCTTTATAGTATATAGAAGCTTGGGACCCTCCTAGATGCTGTCATCCCTACTGAACCAGCCCTACGAAACCCATGACTAAGAAAAATAATACCTCAGAGAGAGGTGTGAGATGTGTCGAAAGGACTGGGGTTGTGGAAAGCAACCTGTGCTTTGCTAGGGAACCTCAGAGAGAGGTGTCAGATGTGTTGAAGGCCTGGGGTTGTTGAAACTTGAAAGCAACCCACGCCTGCTAGGAAAGAACCAGTGACCTCTACATTGAAAGCCAACTCTCGGTATGCTGGTACTCTTAGGTGTACACATCAGATCTGTGGATAGGACATTGTACCTCTGCATTATTGGATCAAGATTTGAAATATAAAAGAATACTCAAACAAGGGGGACGGCCCACCTTTCAGTCCCCAAGGAAGCCTCTACTGAAGAAGCATACAAATGTACACACATTTTTTATTAGAGATCTTATTAGCAAACCTTGTCATACATACATACATATATACACACACTCATCATTTCTGTTGAAACCTAATACTAACCAAAACATTTTCATAAAACCACAACACTTACAAAGGGCCACTCTTAAGCTTATCAAGAAGTCCATCCTTCACAAGTGCATCAACACCAACTCCTAATACTGATGAGTTTTCTTCGTTTGCAATAAAGACAGCTACAACAGACGACTTCAACTTGGGTTTTCTTTCTCCCAATTGTCGCATCAAGTCTGTGACCAAGGCAACATGGCCTAAGCAATCAGTTGTTCCTCGGCCTCGCAACTTGTCACCATCAATGCTCAAGGAAAATGGATCAAAATCCTGTGAAACACAGATCAAAGCTAAGTAATAACTCTCTCTCTCTCTCTCTCTCTCTCTCTCTCTCTCTCTCTCTCTGCTCACTTGAGAGGCATTGCTCACAGATACAGTTTCAGGAGCCAAGGATGAAGCTCTCGCTGTTTCACACATTAGTCACACCTGCATTATTGTATGGAGCTCCCATTTGGGGTCCCAGTTTATACCACAGGAGGAGACAAAGAAGGGAGTCAGCTGTGACAGATACAGAAAAGGTATATGATGGGTGGAAGCCGATAGAGAGGCCACTAGTGATGATGATCTCGCACATGATCAGGAGTAAGCCTTCAGTGCCACATGAGATTGTGCGAGCAGAGATGGGGGGCTGCCCCTATCGTGACAGAGGCTCTTTTCCAGACAGCGACATACTGGCACAGATTATGGAAGTTCCCACTAGATAGATACCCCCAGCTTGCCCTAGAGTCCTCCAGACAGCTGGCACTTGATGGAGACACACAATGTTGGTATGCACACGTGAGCACTTGGTTTGGTATGCATTGCATGCAGATGGGGGCACTCCCACCGTTTCAGTACAACATAGTGGCTCCTTCCTTTGCTCTCAGCCGCAGTGGCTCCTTCCTTTGCTCTCAGCCGCACAGAACTGAACAGGGTGATCAGGAAGGACATTGTGAGATTGGATGCCCAGAGGACGTGGCATCCACCCCTCAAACCCCTAGGAACGAAGATGGCTTTTTACAAAGACCATCTTCTTCACATGACGGAGGACAGCTTCATCATACGCCCGCACTACATGGATACACATCTCTCATTCGGGGTGCAGTGTGCGACTAGACAGCCAAATATGGGCCGACAGCAACTGCACAAGAGGACAGGACATGCCAACTTTGCCATACAGAGACTGAGATAGAGGCTCATTATTTATGCAAATGCCCAATATACTATGAGATCAGGGGGAGGTTCCATTGCCTCTTCCTAGAGGGATTTGGACCACTCTCTAGGATCATGGATTTTCAAGACCAAAGATGCCTTGGGCTCTTTCTTATGGAGCTCTGCAGACACACGGAATCCCTATTGCGGCCCAGATCAGTTGCACCCGCCCAAGGACCAGCACAGAGAGCTCTCACTGAATTCTTCCAAACTAGAGCCCCGAGTGCAAATCCACCCACTGCAGGAGCCCGGCCAAGAGGAGTGACATTAGACAGAGCCACCGAGCTATGCAAAGCCCGACGCCCCTGACATAGTGGCTGCCGCCCACGCTCATGTCACCTCAAGAGGATCAGAGCCATCATTTCCCACCACCGAAGGACTTTCTCCCGCCCTGTCAACCTCACTACATTGGGTACCGTGTTGCAGCGCCCTATGCGAGATATTCTTGGCTGATGCGAGAGCTTAAGGCTCTTTGTGTTTTTTTTTCACGGATACTTTCTTTTAGTTTTACTTTCAGTACCATGATGATGTATTCCATGGACATGATGTAACATTTTGGTCTTTTTGGCCGTTTGAAGCCGTTAATACAACTTTCTTTCTTTCTCTCATATCCAATCACTTATTGTACCCTATACTTGGCATAGTACGATGATTTTTCATCTTGTATAATCTCAGAGTCTAAGATCTTAGCTTTCAATTTTCAGTTTTATATACCTAGATGAATCCAGGAACATGCCCAAATTCACCTTTTAGGAACGTGCATATTATATACTCATGGTAGTCAACCCACAAGACTATATAACTATCAACTCCATTATGCATAGTATGGACTAGATACTACGACATCCCCACTAACGTCATCAGTGCACATTTTCAGTTTTAGTTGATTTTTCTTATTTCATCCATGATGAGATTTCATGGACACTATGTACACATCATTTTGGTCTCATAGACCCTTTGGATCTTTTGAAGGCGTTAATATAACTCTCTCTCCCTCTCTCTCTCTCTCTCCATACAGGTACTCCGATTTGTCTCATAGGCCGAGTTCGGTCTTTTGGAAGACGTTAATAAAATCTTTCTTTCTTTCTTTCTCTCTCTCTCCTAGCACTTTGCTTCAAGTACTAGGTTTCCAATTTCAGTTTCAATTTTGTTTCAGTTGATGATATTCCATGGATACTTGTAATCATCTTTTGTCTCATAGGCCCATCGGGCCTTCTATAAGACGTAAATATAACTCTCTCTCTCTCTCTCTCTCTCTCTCTCTCTCTACACACACACACACACTTTTTCTTTTCTTGGTGAAATCCATTGTAAAAACTGTTTTACACACACACACATACATATATATATGAGAATTGCCATTGGTCAGCTAAGGGCATCATCACACCGCCTTCGGATTGAGACACAGAGAGCAAAGGATGTGCCACGGGATAGACGGGCTGCAAGCTATGTAGTACTAGGGAGATCGAGTGTGAGGAGCATTACATACATGCCCATTTTGCTATGAGATACGTGGACGCTACCACTGTCTCTTTAGGAAGGCGGGCCCTTGTCACGGGTGATGCATTACAAAGATCACAAATGCTTGGACTATAACTTGGAGTTGAGGCACCACACAGACAAGCTATTGAGGCAACAGTCCAAGATGGAGGATAGCACACAGACATTGTCAAAAGTGCACAGCGAAAAGTGTGAGACATAGGCATAGAGAGAAAGAAAACGAATCTGCATAATGAAGAAGAAGCAATGATCCAAACAGCCATGTGCAAGGGGTGGTCCCCGTAAGTGAGGGCATGATGAGCTACTCCCCTGAGGGAGGACCCGGGCCTAGAAGCCCCTGTCAAGGTGTCTACAAATGAGTAAGAGCCTGGCCTTATATAGCCCCTACTGGAGCTGGCCGACTTGCTCTAAAAAGACCCACAACTAGAAAATAATTAAATTTGGGCGCCCTTGATACACAACTTGGGCACACTACCAGGAGATTGTTGGATTATATCATCTCCAGAGGGTCTACATCACCTTTTTCATGCTTGTATTGGCCATTTTTGAGGCCCTGCATTAGCATATCTTAGCAAAGATTATTCAGCATTTTTCTACCATTTTTTTGGTATTTTTAGGCAATTTATGTAGCATTTTATGCTGCTGCCATGCTGTGTAGCAGGCCGACCAACATCCTAGGGGAGTATATAAGGGCTGGCTCCCTTTCCCCCAATTCATCTCATTTTTCAGCATTCAGTTGAGGTCATTAGCAATTGCTACTGCTTCTCACCATTGTACTGCACCTACGGGCTTCCCTCGTGCTCAGATTTCAGCAATAAACATCAGTTTCCAGCATTTACAGGTCTTGTACTTGGCCCACATACCATCCTACAATCCTCCCCAAGTCAGTGACTCCATGAAGCTTACAACAACCAACTATCATACTTGGTCTTTCTACACTCAGCTGTTGCTGGAAGGAGCCAGTGTGTGGATGGCTATCTCCACACCTCACTTGGTGGACCCTGCTTTGAGAAGTATATTGGATGCTCGGGCTCGTCTTATCATCATCCATTGCATGACTCCATCCAAACAGGCACAGTTTGTCTCCTCCCGGAGTCAAATGTGGACAGAGATCCAAAGGAGGTATGGGAGAGTTTCGACAGTGAAGATTGCCAAATTGGAGTCAGATCTGGAGAAGCTTACCATCACTGAGTCAGATAACCTAATTGAGAAGATTGGAGAGTTTTCCCATATCAAGCTGCAACTTGAGGAGTACGGGAGTACCATCAACAATCCCATCCATAAACTTCTTGGTAAGTTGCCTGCATCCTTTGATTCTTTTAGGGATAATATTTATTTGCATGATCCTCTCCCCCCTTTTGAGGAAGTTGTGAGTTATCTCCACGACAAGTGCATGCTTCACGGAAAAGGCAAGTCGGAGTCTGCTTTTGTTACCTCTAACAAGGGCAAGGGCAAAGGCGGAAAAGGGAACTCCAACAACAACAAAAAAAACAAAGGCAAAGGCAAGGGTAAACAGGATTCTAAGGAATCCAAGGACAAAAGCAATGAATGTGATTATTGTGGCAAGACAAGTCATACTGAGGCTCGTTGCTTTGCTCGTCGTGATGATTCTCGAGTAGCAAAAGCCAAGTATAAAGCCCAGGATGCTTCTAAAGCATCTAACAAGGACAACACCAAAGATAAAGGCAAAGTTTCAGAGGAGGGATCTGCCAAAGTTGCATACATGACAGTCACAGATTCATCCACTTCTTCAAAGGATTCCATTCCTCGTGATCACAAATATGACTTCTCCTGAAGAGGTTAGTGTCACACCTGAAGCGGTGGAATGGGTTGGTGATAGTGGTGCTTCTGCCCACATGACCAATCAGGCCCATATCTTGGAGGACTACCAGACTATCTCTTCTTCAGTTCGTATCAGCGACAACTCTTTGCTTCCCGTCACCAGTGTTGTAATGTTTCTTTGGGCTCCTCTGCAACCTTACATGATGTTCTCCATGTACCACGAATTTCCAAAAATCTGTTTTCAATATACAAAGCTTCTCAGAAGAGACTTGGTGTGTACTTTGATGATGAGGTCATCGAAGTAATCGACAGGAAGACTCTCTCGGTTGTTGCCAATGGAGTCAATGATGGGGGTCTCTACAAGATCACCAATTTTTCTTCCCGGATCCCTCACACTGATTCCCATATTCATCAGCTTTGGCTTTGGTTTCTGAGGCAGATACTTCTTTGTGGCATTCTCGCTTTGGTCATGTACCCATTGCTGCCTTACAGAAGTTCCATTCTACGCGGGTTGTTAGCGGACTACCTTAGCTCAAGTCTCTCTCACACATCTGCTCATCATTCATGATGGGCAAGCATATCGAGATGCATTTCCAGAGGAGGCCACCCATCGAGCAACCCGAAGACTAGAGCTTATACATGCAGATCTTGCAAGACCTGTAGAGGTTGAGTCTCTTGGCAAGGCTTGATATTTTCTTCTTCTTGTGGATGATTTCACTCGCAAAGTCTGGGTATGTTTTCTGGCTCACAAGTCAGATGCTTTTGCCAGTTTTAGGACTTGGATCGCGATGGTGGAAAATTAGTCTAGGGGTAGAGTTTCATTCCTCCAGACTAATAATGGTGGCGAGTTTGTACCATTTGATGACTTCCTTGCTTCGAAGGGCATTCACCAACATACTACAGTTCCTTACACTCCTCAGTAGAATCGAGTTGTGGAACGAAAGAACCGGACCGTCAAAGAGATGGCTCATGCTTTGTTGCATCATGCAGGTCTCCCTCCTGCTTTCTGGGGTGAAGCTGTGGCTACATCAATTTATCTCATTAACCGCTCTCTCACAAAAGTGGTTGAGGGGATGACTCCGGAGGAGGCCTTTATAATAGGACACAAGCCTTCTGTATCTCATCTTCGTGTTTTCGGCCGTGTTGCTTATGTGCATGTCCCAGATAAGGAAAGGACCTCACTCGCCCGGAAGCCAAAGAGGATGATCTTCACATGCTACAGTCTGAGATCCAAAGGGTACCGCTTCTGGGATCCGGAGGTTGATGATATCATCATTTCCTGTGATGCTCGATTTGATGAGAGCTTGTTTGGCATTGATTCCTCTCCACCTGATGCATCTTCCGACTTTCTAGATGATCCATTCCCGACAGATGCTAGTGATCTTTTACCTCTTCCACGTCCAGCTCCTTCTCCTCCCCCTGCTGCAACCCCGCTGCCAGCTGCTCCTTCACAGTCACCCGTTCCCATTGCATCAGCTTCTGCAGCTCCCAGTCCCTCTACGAGTCTTGCTTTGACTCCGGGATTACCCTCAACAGTGCTTACCTCATCTCCACTTCCAGCAGCATCGGATGAGTCCTCTACTGTAGCTGGATCTTCTTCTTCACGATTTGAGAGGAAGGTTGGCCTACCTCGGTGGGTTCAGCAAGTCTTTAGAGATTCTAGTCTCACTGATACACAACTCCATAACCAGATCTCTACCACCACCCCTGGACCTTGTCGTTCATCTCGGGCTTCCACACAGTGAATTATGCTCTCATGAGTTCTCTCCAGGAGATTGATGAGCCTAAGAGTCCAGAGGAGGCTCTTTCATAGCCGCAGCGGCGGCAAGCCATGGAAGCAGAGATGGCCTCTATTGAGAGGAATAACACTTGGTCTTTGGTACCACGGCCTTTACATCGTCGTGTTATTGGTTGAAACAGATTTTCAAAGTCAAGTTTAATGGAGATGGTACTTTGGACAAGTACAAAGCCTGCCTTGTTGCACAAGGATATGCTCAGAAGGCAAGTGAAGACTTTGATGAGACATTTGCCCCTACAGCTAGGTATACCACCATCAGGATTGTTTTGGCTCTGGCTGCACACTTCATATGGCCCGTGTTCCAGATGGATGTCAAATCCGCTTTTCTGAATGGAGATTTAGAGGAGGAAGTTTATGTTGAGCAACCTCCTGGTTTTGTGATTCAGGGACTGGAGACCCATGTTTATCTTCTGCAGAAGGCAGATCACGAAGTGTGTCCCTGTTCGCGGAGGTGACTGGACTCTCAGCTCACGCTTTATTTTTTTGGATACAGTTCACTGCTCCCCTTCATCTTCCCTGGTTAGGTCCCTCCTACGGGCCTGGGATTGCCTGCGGAGTTTTTTGGTACACACCCCCCGCGTTTAGTGGAGGAAGCTAACCGACAGCCCATTCTGTGGAATGATTTGATCTTAGATGTGCATGGTAGGCCTCTTGGGGCAGCTATGCATATTCTTTGGGCTGGCTGGGAGACCCTATGCCCCACAGTGCTGACTTGGAAGAGGCTTCAGAGCCTCATTGAGGTGCAGAGATTGGATTTCACACAGCATTTGAGAGGCTCAAGCTGGAGGATTGCATAGATTGATGCAGCCATTCCCAACCACTGGATTATTGAATCTTTCTTGGAAGGCCGTCATCATTCTTGGTTTAGGGTTTTTTCTGGGACATGTGTTCTTCTTCAGGTTATGGGTCTCCCCTTGCCTAGGGAGGATGATGTACCGGTCTTTTTTTCTGTACAGGATGGATGGCAGCTGGAGAGATGTGACGTGTAGGATGGATGGCAGCTGGAGATATGTGACGTGCAGGACCTTATTGAGGACCCTACAGGAGGATGATACACCCATGGTGAATTCCACAGAGTACCGGCAGATTGTTGGCTCATTGCTTTACCTTGCCAACGCCCGTCCAGACATCTCCTATGCTATGAGTGTCCTCAGCCAGTTCTCATCAGCCGCTCAAAGGTCTCATTGGCAGGCAGCTTTGAGAGTTCTTCGTTATCTTCGAGGTACTTCAGATTATGGCATCACCTACTCTTGTGGTGTTGATTTGGTTGGCTTCACAGATTCTAATTGGGCGAGCTGTATTGATACTCAGAGGTCTACATCTGGATATTGCTTCATGCTTGGTTCTCGATTGGTTTCTTGAAAGTCTCAAAAGCAGAGGACTATTTCTGCTTCTTCCACCGAGGCGGAGTATAAATCCTACCTTCTCTCCTCTACTTCTGAGGCACTTTGGATTCATCAAATTCTGGAGCATTTGTGCTATGCCAACACTTCCCCAGTTACTATTTTCTCAGATTCTCAGAGTGCTATTGCTCTAGCACAGAATCCTGTGATACGGGGACGATCCAAGCATATTGAAGTGCATTATCATTTTGTACGCGACTGGATCGAGTTGGGCCTTCTTCGATTGGCCTACTGTTCTACCAAGGACAATGTGGCTGATCTCTTCACCAAACCACTTCCGAGAGCTACGATGGTGTTACTTCAGCGTGCTGGTATTGGACCGCCCCTCTGGCGCTGAAGAGGAGGTGTTGGATTATATCATCTCCAAAGGGTCTACATCACCTTTTTCACGCTTGTATTGGCCATTTCTAAGGCCCTGCATTAGCATATCTTAGCAAAGATTATTCAGCATTTTTCTACCATTTTTTTGTATTTTTAAGCAATTTATGTAGCATTTTATACTACTAGCGTGCTATCGGCCTGCTACTACAGCTGGCCGACCAGCATCCTACGAGAGTATATAAGGGCTAGCTCCCTTTCCCCCAATTCATTTCATTTTTCAGCATTCACTTGAGGTCATTAGCAACTGCTCTACTGCTTCTCACCATTGTACTGCACCTACGGGCTTCCCTCGTGCTCAAATTTCAGCAATAAACATCAATTTCCAGCATTTACAGGTCTTTTACCTAGGCCTACATCTGTGTTTTATATTTGCTTCACTTTCTTTCAGAGATGAATAATGCTAACACCCCCTCTCAGATCCTGGGAGAGAAACCAGTCCAAGGAGCTGGAAAAGGAAACCTCCAAAGCAAGTCGAGAAGTCGATCTACTCCCACCTCTGCCACTTACTCCAAGAAACTGCTCCCGATCCAGAAGTCCAACAAAATCCAAAAATTGAACTACCAGATGTCCATATCTCCAACCCAATCTGTATCACACAAGTCCACATGATGTGCTCCCTCTTCAGCCCAAGAAAGGATGTCGTCTAACTCTCTTACCTCCAAGAAAAAATCTGCTCCTTAGAGAACACCGCCAAACTGTCTCCCTGTTGGCACCCCCTCTAGACACCCTAGAGGCCCACAATGTCTACATCATCCCTGGTACTCAAGCCTCCAACTCTGAGCTTGTTGTGAGCACCAATCTCTAGATACAAGGTTTCTGGATCTCCATGTATCCCTCGGTCCAAGAATGCCTCTCTATCCTGCTAACACTCCAAGTGGAAGAAACATACCTCCAGCGTTGTAGCTGACAATCCTACTGGCACCTGACCTTTAAAACCTGTATCCATAACTCGCCGTTGCGTGATGGGAATACTACTCACACACCCCTATGAGTCACCCAATCACATGGCAACACCCCCTTAGCTCTTTGGTGTTAACTATGGCACTGAGCTCAAGAGAGCTCTCTTGCCAAAAACCTGACACCCCCAGCTAGCAAGCTCCCAACCAACCAGTCACGTGTCCATGTGGAACCAACCATCCACAAATCATCATCCCAAAGCACAATCTGATGTCAATCCTGCAAAAACTGAGCAAGTACTTGTGAACCTCGACAACAGCTCTCGTCACCAAATGTCCTAGCCTTCCTTTGCATGAATGCCGATATCAACCTGTACACCAAGCTCCCAAATCAATGCTCATCCTAGGGATGAACTCCTGTGCCTGTACCCTGTAATCCAAAAGGCCATCTGCCTGGGGAATAGGAGTGGCTCACCTTGCCAAGTAACCAAATCCCCCTCTCAAGGTGAACACCCTGAGAACCTAAAGGAAACACCTGTACACCGGCAAAACTATGCTGAACTGGCACAAACTCATAGACCCCCTCTGCTATCAAGAGAGGACGAACTGTCTTCCACACACACCTCGAGGATGTGAATCCAAGTGTGCACCCATGAGTCTGAAAACTCTGACAAAGCAAAGATTGGCCGAGCAAGGGCTCAAGGCCATGTGGGAAGGCACCATTCTTGGAAAAGAACACCTGCCTCCAAAAACGCAGATGAGATAATGCAAAAAATAAACGCTACTGTAACCAGCCAGCAGCACGTGTACCAAGAAGAAGAGAGGGAAGAGGAAAACACAGCACCTTCGGCACCTCCTCTGGAGAAAAAACGCAGCCAGGCTACCCAGCACCTCCTCTGGAGAAAAACGCTGCTGTGCTGCCCAGCACCTCCTCTGAAAAAAACCGCAGCCATGCTTGCCAGCACCTCCTCTGGAGAAAAAACACAGCCAGGCTGCCCACCTTCAGAGAAAAAACACAGCCATGCTGGCTGCGCTTCACCTGCTCACAAGGGCAGAAAACGCAGCCAATAGGGTACCTACTCTGGCTGCCCCCGACCTGCAGAAAACGCAGCCAGTAGGGGCTGCCCTGTACCTCCTCTAGCCGCCCCAGACAAGGCCAAAACGCTCCCTCCTCCTCTGCAGCCAGCAGTATCAAAAAACGCAAAAATCCTTTTCTCAGAAAAAACACCAAAACACCTTCTGTAGAAGAGCCTCAACCTGGTGCTCTGATACCATGTCAAAAGTGCGCAGCGGAAAGCGTGAGACATAGGCACAGAGAGAAAGAAAATGAATCTGCATAATGATGAAGAAGCAATGATACAAACAGCCCTGTGCAAGGGGTGGTCCCCATAAGTGAGGGCATGATGAGCTACTCCCCTGAGGGAGGACCCAAGCCTAGAAGCCCCTGTCAAGGTGTCTACAATTGAGTAAGAGCCTGGCCTTATATAACCCCTACTGGAGCTGGCCGACTTGCTCTAAAAAAGACCTACGACTAGAAAATAATAAACATGTGAATATGGGTGGCCAACCCTACAACCAAGGGCCCTGACCAGAGGGAAAAATATGATGCTGGACGGGATAAATCTGGGCACATCTGGGCACCCCTGATACACAACTTGGGCACACTACCAGGAGATGAACAATGCTAACAGACATCTATCGCTGACATCTTTGATCCCCAACAAAGAGCCCCAACTTAGTTTGCACGAGATTAGCCCCGACACATGGACCATGACAAAGCTAGACATCCCCATCGAGTGAGCACCCTCTAGACCCACGCCACACTGGCATCACGCACCCAAAGTCCTCCGAGAGAGAGCACAGTTCCTCTAGAGAGCCAGACGCCCCCACTCCCAACAACCGGGACCCTCCACTCGCCAACTTGAGATGCAGGACTTGCTTCAATGATATAGAGAGATAGCCCCGTTAGTGGTGGATATGGAGGCCAACTACATGGTCCAGGAGGATGAGGTCACATTATGAGCCCGGACTATCACATGCACGGATGCATTAAGGTGTCAAAGTCATGCAGCAACAGCAACAGCAACAGCAACAGCAACAGCAACAGCAACAGCAACAGCAACAGCAACAGCAACAGCAACAGCAACAGCAACAGCAACAGCAACAGCAACAGCAACAGCAACAGCACGCACACCACCCTAGGGCACTGAGCAATGTCGGTGGCTGGGCTCCCATCTCCTAGCCGTTGCTCCCTCCCAAAAACCCGATCGAAGGAGATATCTATGACAAGGTGCCACCACACCCTATATATGGCTCTTCGACTTCCCATGCTCTTGCATATGGGATAATCCACCACAACTCCTAGTCATGCAATAACCCAAGAGTAGCTACGAGAAGTGCCACCTCCAACACCCTCCTTCAATTCAAGCACCTCGATCAAACAAAGGTTAGGACCGCCCAAGACCACACACGCCAAGCTCTGATACCATGTCAAAGTCACGCAACAACAACACGCACACCACCCTAGGGCACTGAGCAACGTCAGTGGCTGGGCTCCCATCTCCTAGCCGTTGCTCCCCCCAAAAACCCGGCCGGAGGAGATATCTATGACAAGGTGCCACCACACCCTATATATGGCTCTTGGACTTCCCATGCTCTTGCATATGGGATAATCCACCACAACTTCTAGTCATGTGATAAGCCGAGAGTAGCTAGGAGAATTGCCACCTCCAACATGAGGTGCCATGTGACACACTAGCTCATCATCAGGGCTACTGCTGAATTGTGTGAGAATGAGATGATTTAAGCTTGGGCCAGTGGACTAGTTTGAGGCAGCTTCCTCAAGAGGCTCAAGACAGACGCGTCCCTGAGATCCGAGACAAAAAGTAGATAGTCCTCGCTATCAACTCAGCCATTCCCCTTGATTGGCAAACCCCCCTCCAAGACCCCTTCCCCCCCCCCAATGGTTGGGAGCTTTCACGCACCACATCCCTCTAGCAGTATTAGAATCAAACGGGGGACCAACTCTCATTTTCTCAATAGGGTGTCGTGGACGTCTGACCCTCCTCGCGGTGGCTCACTTCAGAGAGTCCGGATCATTAGCTTCCACGAGCACTACTAGCACATCAACAAACCCCCCTCCCCCCGACACACACAGCCTGAGATAGATCCTAAAGACTCTAGTTTTGGGAGGACCACCCTTTGCTGAAAGCGACTGTGGGACAGCTTCTGACCTCGGAAGGTCACTCTTTTTCTCTGGGCAAGTAGCTCACGAGAGTTTGGCAATTGGCACGTGGCTCACCGTTGGTGGTCGTCCTGCACAGTGCATGAGGTACAGCCACCTACAGGAGGAGTCACAATGCCATTGCCTTTGGGACTATCCCACAATGTCGCAGGTGTGGCTGAGGATTCTTCGACTAGTCACTATTCACCACCTCTCAAACTTCTTCCGCATCATCACAAGGGGGGTGGGGCGGTGGGGGGGGGGAGGGTGTTGCCTAGGTGATGGAGTCAAGATGTCATGTGCAAGTTTTGCCCATGGACATGTCCTGAAGCTAGTCCAGAAGGGGCAGCCAAAAAAAGATGATTAGAACCAGGATTTGGAGCATGAAGTGCACATTTGGCTAGTGTGGATGAGGAGGAGGACAAGGAAGAACCTGTCGGCTGCATGGAGAACAGAACCTGTCGGCTGCATGGAGAGCAGGCGGATCAGCGCTTATGATATATTGTCCAGTCGGTTGGCCGACGCTTATGATATATTGTCCAGTCGGTTGGCCAACCAGCAACAATCGGCCAACACTCTGTTTGTCCAAGAGGCCTATATAAAGGCATAGTTGCTCATTGTGTTATTCATTCACTCCATTAGGGAGTGGGTCCAGCATTTAGGACTGTTTTGGGTGTTTCCAACTTTTCATGGAAGGCAGCCCATAGTTGCAAGAACCTATGTACCTTTTTGTACCATATGAAGATACTAAATTTCAAGCCATCTCTCTCTCTTCTCTCTTTTTGTACCTTTTTGCATGTGCAAAGACTACGACAAGATTAAACGCAGCAGGAAAAAAAGAGAGGTTACACGTCAAACAAACAATGGAAAGGGTGGAAGAGCGACCTCTCACATATGAAAATAGATAACAATGCATTTCAATGTTTAAAGGTATATTTCCTATAATCTTACGAAAAGTATTAGTTTGTGCTAAAATTTAACCCAGTCGAGAGCACTAGTCCCTCCAATGTAGAGGTCATAGTGTGCACATCAGTAGTACACCTTTGTAGAAGTAGGGTAGGATCGATTGTTTTGTGTGCAAATGGTTTTATAATAGTCATCTCAATCAGTCTCCAAAGCATGTCGCTTTCAAAATCATAAAGGCACAAATCATTGATTAACTCTTTGATGGCCATAGGGGCTTCATCAACATTATTATGGATATACGTAATTGAAGCATCTTGAGAGTTGATGAACTTGTTTGACCACTACAAGGTCTATTATAGCTTTTGTAAATTATGTATCGTCCTATCTATAGATACATGCACAGAATACAATGCCTGGGAGACATTCAAGAAGACACAAACAACAACATGACATGCATTGACATCATTTATGCACTTGAAAGGAAGTGATAGATTTTTGGTCCTCACATCACCAAGTGGATGGCTTCACCTGGGTTCTCTCTCAATGCATTGCAATAAACTGTGTCTGTTTGTGTGTATCCACACACAAACATGTGGGCATGCACAGACTCACATTCACACATGCATGCCACCGAGCACACTAACGTTCAAGACACTTGTATGTATGTGTACATGCAAGAACATATATAAACAACTATATATTAAAATGCATGTTTGGATGTAAATAAGATTAGGCAAAGAAAAGCTCACCCAATCTTCGGGATTGGCGGTGACAACATCCATGTGGCAGCCAACAAAGGAGAGGATCTTGCCTGGCTGGGTGCCAGGATACTCAATGATGAGATTACCGCGGCCTTCGGCATAGCTGACATGGTGCAGGGAGAGGGGCCCGCCCTGCTCAGTGCTTAAGGGCTGCAGCACCTCCAGGACATGGCGGACAGCCCGATCCTCTCTCGGGATGAGCTCAGGCGGATTGTTCTGAAGGTGCCTAGCCTCGCCCACAAGCTTGGACAGCAGAGGCACAAATACATCCGTGCAAAGCTCCAACTCTTCAATGGTGTTCATGGCTCTGTTAGCGTAGTAGTAGTCGTGCTACACACGTGACAGCAGCAAATATGAGTGATAGAACCCTTGTAAACTTGAGCAACTCCGTAAGGGCCCTGCCCCGCATATAAAGAAGAAAAAAATGGTGATTCTTTCATTAATTAAGGCCCGTTACACATACCCCACTGCCCATGTTTGGGGGGGGGGGGGGGGAGATTCATGAATTATGGGCGGTGGATACCCCCACCACATTAGCATGAGGGGTATGGCAATGTGTAATGGGCCTAAGACACAAAAGAGCAGGTTAGGAAGTTGCTATTCCCCCTTCCACGTGGCCAAAGAAGAGGTCCTTTACAATTTTTTCTTAAGAGAAAAAATAGGGGCCTCGAGCTTACTCTTCCACATCACCAAAGGAGAGGGGGGAGAGGGAGCTATTCACATTGCCTCCTTCTCAATTTTGATTTTCCTCATCTCAATTTCTGAACGGACAATTATCCCTTCTTACCTAATGATTTTCTTGAGAGAAAAAATAAAGACCTCCCTCATAAAAGGTGAGCTTCATGATGAAAACTTCAACCCGTATGCATTTTTGTCCCTTGTCTCTTTAGAGATTGATGCCTTGGTGCACTCCCTTGTTTTGTTTAACCTTTGGCCTAGTGACTACAGCCACCTAACATTATCTTGCCATCTAGATGCTTAGAAAATTCAGGGGTTTGTTAGGTAAGTTTTTCATCACAGTGGCCTTGGCCACTTGCTTTAGGGGCAAGTTATGGGTATATGATGACAATCCCACAACTGTGACATAGGGGTCTTGAGAGGGTGGCTACACCAACAATCTGAGTATTCTTAAGTGAACACTTGGCCATTTTGTATGGACCTTAAAAATGGAAGCATTAACGAGGGTGGCTTCTTTATTATAAGATTCCCATAATTTGAGCACTAGGTGGTGCAAGGGATTGAAGTGGTCAAACTAGTGGTTCCAAGAATCTTATGCACCTTTAGGATCCTCATTTGTTGGTTCTTTTTTCTATGGATAGTAGGCTATCGTGATTAGTAATAATGTTGAAACATTCAATGGAATCATTAACATCATTATATCTTCCATCCCATGGAGGAACCACATGCCCTTTTGCATCATAAAGGAGAGGCATATCCTTGGGATTCCCTTTTCTAGCTTTATTCACGTGCGAAAGTAATTTGTATCAAGATTTTCATTCTCCTCAAAGTTGTCATTCACCACATTGCTTCCCAACATTAGTGGCGGCTCAGGTTGTGATGAAGAACCATTCATCACAGGGACATTTGGAGAAACCTACACTAGTGGGATAGTCTCTGAGGGCATTGTTGCATGCATATTTAGAGTAACCGGCATTAGGATGGTCTCTGAGGGCGTTGTTACATGCACATTCCTTAGCCCATTAACTCGCTCATTATTTTGCCCATTGTTTTGAAAATGTACATGTGGATGCACATCAGCTGTTTGAGGACATTCCGACGACATAAAGTGCCTCATTTCACCACACTGGAAACAGTGTCCAGCAAAAGTACCCCATTTTAGCTTGTAAACAAATGTATGCATGTACTAAGATCTTACTTTGATACATGGGCCAGTCTTCTCAGCTTTGCACTTTTCATAACATACATACTCTGTTCCTATTTCTAGAAATCACTCTCAGCCCCACCAAAACTTCCCCAAGAAAGCTCAAAAGCTTAGGCAATCTATACCATAGCATATAGGTAGGAGGAAAGTCCACAACATCCACCCAAATAGGGAAAGCTTGGACGCCAAACAAAATTTCATAAAACCCACGTGGGCCATCAAATATATCCTCAGCCATCACTTCTTCTTCCCGTGGCCGTGGATTCTACAAAGGTGTCATAGGAACTTGCGAATTTATCTCAGCATCCTCCACACGTTGGCGCTTACACAAATCACCCACAACCTCGCCACCAAGCAAAGAGGCGGTTTGTTGTGGTCCATCGCCTCAGTCTCACAGCCTAAAGGTCTCTCTCTCTCTCTCTCTCTCTCTCTCTCTCTCTCTCTCTCTCACACACACACACACACGCGCGCTACTATGCAACATTGCAAGTAGTTCTCATATAATGGAAAAACAGACCGCACGTAGTTCTGGAAGAGGGGGAAAACTCCAGCTTAACTACCGCTCTTTGTAACTGTGGGCCATGTTTCTTGCCACTCGCAGTGATGATCGCGACAATGCGTTGAATCTGTAACGTTGCTGCTTGCGAAGGTGAAGGAAGTGAAGGCTTAGCCCACACGCATGCACACCCACACACAGGACCACACACGCATGCACACCCACACACACACCCCCATGCATGTGCGTCAACCTATGTCTCCCCTCATGCTCATACAGCCAAGGACGATGTTACGGTGATTAATTTATTAATTGTTAGGTGACCCAACTAGTGAAAATAATATCTTGGGTGACCCAAATGTGGTATAAGAATTAAGAGCGAATCCGATTAATTCTTTAGATGGCGACCCAAGTTGGTTATGAGTAAATCCAACCAACTGTGACACATGTGAAATGTGCATATTAATTGATAAGTTGATTGTGAGTGAATCTGATCAATCGTAACGTGTGAGACATGTGGTGTGAGTTTGATTGTGAGTGAATCCGATCAACTCTGTGTGACAGGTGCAACACATGTGAAGACATTGTGAGTGAATCCAATTAATTTGAGTTTGATTGTGAGTGAATCCGATCAACTCTGTGATATGTGAGATACATGTGAAGACATTGTGAGTGAATCCAATTAATTATGTTTCATATAGTAGTGAATAATTGAGAGTGAATCTAGATAATGTTTACCACTTGTTGTTATTATTTTTGTGAGTGAATCTAACATTGTGGATTGTCTTTGAGTATAGATTATAAGTTCAGGACAATGAAGGTGGACATTGGACGGAATTATCTAGCAGTGTGTGCAAAATAATTAATTTTGTATGGTTTAACGCATTGTATATATGTTGGGCAAGGTTTATTTTCGATAAGATATTTTAAAAGCATTAGACTATGGTTCAATTTTATAAAAGCCCAATTTTGGAAAAAGCTCTTCTATTTATGGCTCCAAGGGATAAATTTATGAAATATGATTTAAATACCATGTGGGAGAGGAGCCACACATGTTGGGAGGGAGGATTGCACCCAATCTTGTGTTCTTTGATGTTTATGCTCTTGAGTTATACTATGGTGTCTATGGTTTATCTTCTTTATTAATCAATTTGTGGAACATTCAAATCTCCATGTACCAAAGGTCCTGTAAACAGTGGTATCAGAGCACAGCAAGTTCAAGTATTGAATTTGTGGAACATTCAAATCTCTATGTACCAAAGGTCCTGTAAACAGTGGTATCAGAGCACAGCAAGTTCAAGTATTGAATTTGTGGAACATTCAAATCTCTATGTACCAAAGGTCCTGTAAACAGTGGTATCAGAGCACAGCAAGTTCAAGTATTGAATTTGGGTCATAGAGACTTGAAGAAGAAAATCCATGAAATTGATTCCTCCTCAAAGGTTATTGACTTGGAGAAAATTTTAAGGTCTACAAATTCAAAATACTTGCACAAGAAGAGGAGAATCTGTAAAAAGCCTACAGCAAGGGTACAAGGGCTTTGGACAAAGAGAGGATTCATTCAAAAATCCAAAGGGCAAAGGAGGCAAAAGTAAAGAGACCTTTGGGCAAAGATTCAATGGTTTATTGGGAAATCTTTGAGCAATCCAATGCAATCAAGATTAAAAGGTTTTAAGCCACCTTTATGAATAAAACCACTTTTCTTGAAGTAAAACCACCCTTCTTCTCCCAAAACCACCTTTATCAATTCTAATCCTCTCCATAATCCATCTATATGGATGAAATCAATTCTTTGAGGAGGTTATTGGCCTTATTTTTAGAATTGCTAAGCACCTTGTATGCTCAAAATCCATAATCGATGGTGGAGGTTTGGCCATGAATCAAATTGAAGGAAAAATGTTCTTGGGTTTTATAGTGCAAGAAAAAAAATCATGGATTAGAAGCTTTAATCAAATGGATAATTAAATCCAAAAGATTTTTGTTTTATTCCCTCTGTCCTCTCCACCCCTTGGCAACACGGCGGCAAAGTGAAGGCTAGTTCTTCTCTTATTTATTTGTTTAATTATTCATTTTGATTAAGATTATATGTTCATGTATCTTGTACGATATATGTTTATTTACTTTCTTTCATTTTTACTGATGCTAACTTAACATGGTTTATTAGTGAATGTAGATTCTAAGTAGATAGATTATTCATCAACCTATGTGAATAGAAAGATGTTTAATCTCTTAGAGATCTGTGGTTCATTTCGGCATCATTCATCCTAGTGAATAATTAGGGGGTTTTCTATAGTCTCTTTGTATTATTTGTGAATATTTTTGTAATTTAGTACTCAATAAATATAAATATTGATAGTTTTTTTATTAATTAGTTATTTAGACAAAGACCTAGTTTCATATCGTAAGACCTTATGACATTCGTGCATCAATATTGAATTCTTTCGTGACTTCCGACTTTTATATTGTATCATAGTCGACTAGTCTCTTGACACTTCTACTAGACCTTAGTAGGATGAGAACCAAAAAATTCTCAATACTGCCCTTGTTGAGAGTAGATATTATTTCAGACATGTTTTAGATGAGACCCTAGACTAGCAATGAGACTTAGAGTCTATAGGTTCCCTTTTTCTAGGCAAGAGGGAAGAAAACATTTTCTACGGTATGTTTATTGATTTCCTAAATAGTCAAGAACAGTGCTTAGTTAAATTCAAATTCGTCATAATAGTTTCAATGGCTGATATATACTTTCTAAACGTGGAAGAAACTACATATTAGACCATTCACTATTAAGGCCTTAGAACTAACAATGATGCACATATGTTTTTTGATTGATCACCGAAGAATACATGTCACTTATTCTCATTTCACATTGAACCCATAGATTTTATTATACATAAAATTACTTCAATTCATTACAATTATCTTCTTCTCAATATAAAAAAAATTAATGGGTTGTCTGTGAGTGAAGGATAATCATGTTGGTTTCCGTTGAAGGATACTCTTTTTGATGTCCGTGATGGATACTTTTAATGATATTTGTCTATGATGGATAACTTATCACAATTAAGTGTTGAGAGGGATTCTATTTGTGACAGATACTCTATCCTGACTCTTTTCACTTATGGTGAAATTAAATATGCAAGTGAGGATAGTTGCAACCTAAGCAAGAGAAATGTTACGGTAATTAATTTATTAATTGTTGGGTGACCCAACAAGTGAAAAGAATATCTCGGGTGACCCAAGTGTCATATAAGAATTAAGAGAAAATCCGACTAATTCTTTAGATGGTGACCTAAGTGTTATATAAGAATTAAGAGGACAGTTGCAACCTAAGCAAGAGAAATGTTACGGTAATTAATTTATTAATTGTTGGGTGACCCAACAAGTGAAAAGAATATCTCGGGTGACCCAAGTGTCATATAAGAATTAAGAGAAAATCCGACTAATTCTTTAGATGGTGACCCAAGTTGGTTTGTGAGTGAATCCAACCAGTTGTGACATGTGTGAAACGTGCATATTAATTTATAAGTTGATTTTGAGTGAATCCAATCAACGATTACACGTGTGAGATGTGCCCAAGCTAAGTTGCACGTGAGTGAATCCGATCAACGATTACACGTGTGAGACGTGCCCAAGCTAAGTTGCACGTGAGTGAATCCGATCAACGATTACACGTGTGAGACGTGCCCAAGCTAAGTTTCACGTGAGTGAATCCGATTAATGGTAATGTGTGAGACGTGTGGTGTGAGTTTGATTGTGAGTGAAGTGGATAAACTCTGTCACACATGCGATGCGTGTGAAGACATTGTGAGTGAATCCGATCAATGGTAATGTGTGAGACGTGTGGTGTGAGTTTGATTGTGAGTGAAGTGGATAAACTCTGTCACACATGCGATGCATGTGAAGACATTATGAGTGAATCCAATTAATTGGAGTTTGATTGTGAGTGAATCCAATCAACTCTGTGACACGTGCAATGCATGTGAAGACATTGTGAGTGAATCCAATTAATTATGTTTCATATCTAGATAATGTTTACCACTTGTTGTTATTATTTTTGTGAGTGAATCCAAAGTAATTGTGATCTAACACTGTGGATTGTCTTTGAGTATAAATCATAAGTTCGAGACAACATAGGTGGACATTGGACGGAATTATAATTTTGTATGGTTTGGCCCATTGTACATATGTTGGGCAAGGTTTGTTTTCGATAAGATACTTTAAAAGCATTGGACTATGGTTCCATTTTGTAAAAGCCCAATTTTAGAAAAAGCTATGCTATTTATGACTCCAAGGGCTAAATTTATAAAATATGATTTAAATACCGCGCGTGGGAGAGAAGCCACACACCTTGGGAGGGAGGATTGCACCCAATCTTGTTTTCTTTGATGTTTATGACGTTTAATTATGCTATGGTGTCTATAGTTTATCTTGTTTATTAATCAATTTGTGGAATATTCAAATCTCCATGTACCGAGAAGGTCCTCTAATAGTGGTATCAGAGCATGGCAAATTCAAGTATTGAATTTGGGTCATGGAGACTTGAAGAAGAAAATTTTGGGCAAAGATTCAATGGTTTATGGAAAATTTTTGGGCTGTCTGATCAAGATTTGGATCAAGGGTTGAGGTTTTAAGCCACCTTTATGCATAACTTTTCTTGAAGTAAAACCACCCTTCTTCTCCCAAAACCACCTTCATCAATTCAAATCCTCTCCATAATCCATCTGTATGGATGAAATCAACTCTTTGAGGAGAATATTGGTCTATTTTCAGAAATGCTAGGCACCTTGTCTGTTCAAAATCCATAATCAATGGTGGGGGTTTGGCCATGAATCAAATTGAAGAAAAGCATGGAGAATTAAAGCCAAAAGATTTTTGTTTGATTCCCTCTCTCCTCTCTACACCTTGGCGATGGGGGCGATGGAAGCAGAGCGAAGGCTTCCTTTTTTTTTTCTTTCCTCCGTTGTTTCTTTCAACACCCTATGGTTTCTTCTCCTAGCTGATAAAATAACGCTTTTTTAAAAATATATAGCCATTTTAAGCCTAATCTTTGAAGCTGTAAAAGCTTCAAGTCATTTTTAAACCAAAAAGAGCTATCAATTTTCTTGTCCCTCCTTTCAAAATTACATGATGTGCACTGGTGGTGGATTTTCCTTGGCTAGCCGTTGGTGAGCTTTTCGTGCGGGCTATTTAAGCTTTTTACAAAGCTTTGATAAGCTGTACTTTAAGCTATACTAAGATTTGATAATATTTACTTCAAGCTATACTATGCTTTGATTAAAGCTTAGTTTTAGAGCTTTAACATTTAAAGCCTTTCTCTTTTAAAGGCTTAAATACAAAGCTTATAAGAGCTTCAAAATAAAGCTTTTACATATCTTCAAAGAGGGATTATAAGTGTAGTTTGGGCATCATTACGAATATTTCTAAATCCTTTCGCCTTCGACTTTCAATCTTGGTTATTGGTTTTTAAAATTTATCGGCTTATTTACGAACAAGGAGCAAGATTATATTTTTGACAACGATATTTGGTCTGAATATGGCATTTATTGACTTCTCCTACACTCTGAAATGGAGTGATCATAAAGCTCAGATTAGGGACAAATTATCATGGATTAATACAAGATTAAAGATAATCTCATACAATGGCCATGATGCCTAAGTGAGTTAACCTTCCACCAAGAGGATGGCTATCAAGCTTGCCATGAGCCCTAGACATGAGTGGCCATCTCCAAGAAAGGAGCCAAGATGTCAAAAGGTTTCAAAAGGTAGAAAGATACAATGATAGTCCATGAGTCCCCTTTTATACTTGAGCCCATGACTAAGGTCCTAGACCTAAACTAAAGGTGTTGCTTCATTACAAACCATCCTCTCCTATAATGATTTCGTCCTCGAAATCAAAGGGTGGTCGTGCCCAAAGAAAAGACATATATACAAGTGGCTATGTACAAAAGCCAAAAATCACATCCATGGTAGAATGTCGATATAGAGTAAGACCCATACATGAATCATATGACCCCCAGGGTTCAATGGAAAGGATGGAGGGCTCCCGTCAATGATGAGGCTATCTATGCAACCACCTAGATCAAAAGGAAATCCGAGGCATACAAATCCAAGGCAATGGTCCCACAATAATTTGGTGCAAGTGGAGAGGATACTGTCGATGACAAAGCTAGTCGAGTATCCTCCAGGATCAAACGGAAAAGACACTAGTGTCACCCCGAACATGAGGTAATCCACATAAGTGTGACCACATAGATGGAATATAAATCCAAACCATGTAGGCTCCAAAGCAATGGCTCTCGAACCCCATGGATGGAATGGAAAATGTAGAGAGCCAATGTCAGTGTCATGGCTGCCCAATCCTACTGGATCAAATGGATAGACACCCATGTCGATGGCATAACTCGCTATAATTAATTCCACCTGGGTCAAATGGATAGCCAAAGTGTAGACCATCTAACCATGGAATAAATGTGTGACCACCTGGATCAAAAAGGAAGTATCCAAGCTCCTCTTCGAAAGTGAAATGACCACCAGAAATATCATCAAATCAATAGTCCAAATAACTGCTCAGGTGAGAATCTGAATGTGATGCATGTAAATCCACATAATGCACCCATATAATCAGATGCCATGCATCCTAAATGACATATACTGCGTCTAAAAGTAAATGTCTTGGATCCAAAGAAAATAGGATCGTGTCAACATCCGTATAAGCCACAAGAACATATCTTAAGGTCGGCATCATGTGAGGGTTAGAGTGAACCAATGCAGTCATCCCATGTAGCATCACTCAAAATGTCAAAAACATGATCCACTACATTAAAAGGTATATGGACATGAGCTAAACCATGCACTACCTCCTCATGTGCAAAACCCTCTATGTGTATATGATAATCTAAGATATCAATATAATCATCAGCATCATCATTGAAAACCCTCTATGTGTATATGATGATCTAAGATATCAATATAATCATTAGCATCATCATAATCATCATTACTAAAAAATGAAGAGATATCCTCACATGAAAGATAAATGGTATCATCTCCTAAATCATCATCTATGGCATCCCCAAGGTCTCCAAGGTCATCCTCATTTGTGACCTATATCCCATGATAAATCTATCTCCAACAATACAGGATCTAAGTAGATGTCTAGATCAAATGCAAATCTCTCAAGATCTCTACCATATGATCTACTATGGATATGATCATCATCCATCAAATCACTGACCATGTCATCCTCACAATCTCTAAAATCATCATCATGATTACGGTATGTATCCATTAATGGAATCCATATATAAACTATATCCACAGATAGGTCATTCTCTCTAATCACTGGGGATCTATGAAAATACCCAAATCAAATGCAAAGCTCTCTAGATCCATATGCATAATCCTCTCTCTCCTATGAAGCCTCACCTCAACAAAATCATTGCTATGCTCATGTGCAATGCCTGAAGCCCAAGTATATGCACTAAACCCAAGTAAATGCTGCCAGGTATGCTATGAGAGCTATGAGAACTAGGAGTAGAGATAGAATCATAGATATCACCCTGAATAGAAGATCTAAAAGAGTACCCTGATTCATCTAGCACTAGAAAACTCAGATCTATGCTCCTCATGCACTATCGTATGCTCATCAACATGTGAAGTATCATCATCCCAAATCTCACACTGCAATGGATGCATCACTAGTCAAGAGCTGATCCCCATGATAGTCTAGTGTATCACTATCTCCTAATGCATCACATATCATTCTCACTATCACTCTCACATACATCATCATTATGTGTCAGTGGCAACATGTGCACGTGTATCACTATCATCATGTGTCTGTGTGTGCGATACATCAATATCATCATGTGTATGTGTGCACGATACATCATCATAGGTATGTGGGTGTGATACATCAATGTCATCACATGTGTGTGTATGATCATCACCATGTGTACATGTGTCAACATCAATATCATCATCAACATAATGATCATCATCACTATCCACATCATCACCCACTGAATGCATGTCATCACATGATACCCATCCTCGGGTATATAGTCATCTCTGCTCATGAGTGTAGGGCACTCGATCAAGTCCCCACATACATCATCCCATATAAGCAATGCCGAACCATCCATCTAAAGATAACCACATAGATCCTCAATAAAATCACCATGTGTAGAATGTCTTGACCATCTGGCATAGACATCCTCCTCATCAAATAAGTGTATAAACTGGCTAGGCAACAACATCTCAAGCTTAAACATCCATATGTGACATGAATATGATGTGTCATCATAGCATGATGTCGGTGAAGAAGGATCTAAAGGTCGCAGCCGCGATGTGCCAAATGTATGTATGAACTGGGAAAATGATATATGCATCTCCACACCTAAAATGGTAGATCAAGATAATGGGCATGGAGCCACCTTTGGCTACCACAAGAATGAAATCAAGGTGGCTACATCTCATGGTGGTCTGTACGCTATCTCACTTTCCCTAACAAGACTTTCAATCCCATTTTTAATCTAGGAGTATACACCTCATCCCTTAATCTCAAATATTCTTTTGATGAGATCATCTCTTGACTCTTCTATGGATTTAAGTTCTTGATCCTCCTCTTATTCTTGAATTGGCACTAGGATGTCCAATGATCTATTTCACCTTAACTCCTCTCAGGGAATAATTGTGTCAAGAGCTTTACAGCTTCTTAGCTTTTGTTCAAACTTCCCTTAGGCTTTTTAAATTAAGCCCTTTGTTATTTCTAGTTTCTCAATCTCTTTTTTAGCATTGGGATATTATCCCACACCCTTTAGGGTCATTGGCCTTTCCAAGGTCATTTGTTTGGGGGCTTTTTATATTGGGACACTCTCTTGATGAAACTGGATCTTGTTGACACTATTTCTATCATTTGAACCATCTTGGATAAGGACCATAGGCTCACCCTTGCCTATCCTCTTTGGTTTTATCATCCTACATTTTTAAGAGGTGGAAGTCAAGAACTAGTAATGAATATCCACCTTGTCTTTATTCAATTGGTGGGCCTAGGCTGCTCAAGTTAGCATGTTTAGTGCGACTATAATGCATCCTATCAAGCAGAGGCTTGTTGTTGCAAGATTGGCGAAAGTTTTTGCTTCCTCACTCAACTTGTATGGATAATCCTTGATTAGATGAACCTTTCCACAAGAGGCTAATTTTAGGGCCAAGGCTCCTCTTCAACTCATACATGCTGATCTATGTGGAAAGATGAGTAAAATTTCACTTGGAAGTTCTTCCTATTTTTTTTTCACATTGATAGATGATTTATAGTGAGAAGATTTAGGTGTATTTTCTTAAGAAAAAGTCTCAAGATTTTGGAAAGTTTAAGGAATGGCTTGCATATATTGAAATTAAGACATAAAAAGAATAAAGCAATTTAGAATAGACTGAGGAGGAGAATTCATGTCTGATGAATTCTTGGGTTTCTACAAAGAAAGAGAAATAAAGTGGTAGCTCCTACTCACATTTTGTAACAAAATGGTGTTCTAGAGTGCAAGAATCGTGCTTTTGTTGGGATGGCAAGGAGTATTCTTAATGGCAAGAATCCACATAAATTCTTTTAGGCTAAGGTAGTTATACCACATGGCTATGTACGTTCTTAACAGAAGTGCAACCAGCCCTTTAGGTGTAAATTTGTATGTCTTTTTATGAGTAGGGAAAGTATATGGTCATTGTTCTCTACGTAGATGATCTCCACTTGATAGGGAAAGTATATGGTCATTGTTCTCTACATAGATGACCTTATTTTGACAAGGGAAGTATATGGTCATTGTCCTCTATATAAATGACCTTATCTTATCAGGGGATCATCAAAAAAAGATCTCACGAATACCTAAACATACCGTTAAATTAGACCTTGATAATATTGCATTACATATTTTCTTATAAACTTAAGCGAACAAATCTTACATGCTTGTCTCATAGGTTAGACTTCTCCATAAGTTAGCCTTAGACTTTATTACCCAAGAAGTCCAACAATTAAGCCATGTATGCCTAAATTCTTTTTAATGATGTAAGCTCCTGCTCTTGATCATAAATTTAAAAATCATAAGATTCATATGCATGTATATCCAAAAATTTATATGTATAAGCGTTCAAGGTATATCCATACATCTACATGCATAAGCATGAACCTCATATCAACTAAGAATAATAAACGTGATTATCTAAGATTCAAGTATCAAGCTTAGCTATGCCTTCTAAACAAGTAGTTATGAGAGATTGAATCTTAAGCTAATTAAAAAATAAACCTATTTAAAACATACTTTAATTAATTGCTTATGATACTTATAGCCTAAATTAGACACTCTCTACTCTCAACTCTTGCTCTCTTTACATAACTAAGAAAAAGGGAAAATCATGGAGTGGTGAAATCTCCATGCCCTTGTACATAGCCAAAACTTACTTCTCTTACTAATACTTTTTTTACTGCACTTACTTGTGCTACTTATAGATCAAGATTAATGAGGAAAACCAATATTCTATCTTGATTTTTATAAAAGACCATAGTCAATACTAAACCATCACAAGCATGAAAGTCCTATGCTAACATCTAGATAAGTACTTTCACTCTATGAAAGCAAGCAAGCAAATTAGGTCTATGAACAAGATACAATCACACTTTTCTCTTTATTAACCCTTATGGAAGATGGATTAACCATGTGACATTTTAATCAACTAATTAAACTTATAAAATGTAGACAATGCATGTGCATAGACCATGATAAGATTTACCCATTACTTTTGGCATCATGATAATTAAAATTATGGCATAGATCATGATGAATCACTTAGCTTGATTCATGATAATTAAAAACATAAATTCTAAAGAAAATTCTAATTCAACCACGGCATCAAAAGAAAATGCAAATTAAGTTCTCAAATCAAAGATTAAACCAATGAGTAAAGTAGAAGAAAAAATACCTAAACAATTTGGTTGTAGAAATTGATATAGTTGTAGCTTGAGCTTGACTTTGTAGACTTGATAACAAGATGTCTACTTCTTAATTTGATCATCAAAGATGCTTTAAAACTTCAAATTCAATTCAATTGGATTAATTTAAGCCCCTAACTCCATACTACCTTGAATACTCACCATTTCCATAAGTAGAGATCAAGAATTAGCTTCAACCAAGATTATAGAGTGAGTTAATTCACTGATATGTAATAGAATTTTGGGGCTGATTGATGAGGCTCTTCTTCAACCAATTTTCTTCATTGTGGAGACCTTGTAGACAGTGTGGAATGCCCACAATGCGGAGTACAACTTCTCATCCCAGTCGTCACAGTTTTCATTGACTAGCTTTGTGCTGGAGTATTTTGTTGGTAGACTCTGCTTGACTGTTTGCCTGAGGATAGTACACCGTGGTTGCAAACCTCGATTGTATCCTTTAATGGTGGCTTTAGTGCAACCTAGATGTTGCAAAACTCCACTCCAACTTGATATGGAAGCTCCTTAATCTTTCTCAAATGTGAGTATGCTTAATTTTTTCCATTTTCGATCACCGTCTTTGCTTCATGTTAGTTGTGGTTGAGTAAAAAACCATTTCAAGATCTTGTGATCAATTACCACCTGAAATGTGTTGCCTAATAAATAATGTCTCCAAAGTTTGAGAGCATGAATCATAGCTAATAACTCCAAGACATGAGTAAGGTAATTCTTCTCATACGGTCAAAGCTTCCTAGATTTATAGGCTACAGGGTGACCATTTATATTAAAACACCACAAATGGTTTGTCCACTCATGTTTACTAACATCCTCCCTCGTAAAATTCCTAGGTACTTTTAATGTTTGAGGATCCATCTTGTCTAGCATTTTCTCTTGGTCAAAACAGATCTGATTAGGTTGTTAATGTGGTGTGAGGTTAACCAATGTGATTTGATTTAATCCTCTTATGCCAAATCAAATCACATTGGTTAACCACTTACTTTAAAAGGAGTTCTTGCATAAGAACTCCTTTTAAAAGGAGTTCTTGCATAAGAACTCCTACTTACTTTAAAAGGAGTTCTTGCATAAGAACTATGGCAAATCCACTGGCATCAGTAACCACTTCAAAAGGCTTACCAAAATAACTTAAGAATAGGGTTGGTTACTAAGGTAGTTTTAATTTATCAAAAACACTTTGACACATGGGGGTCCATTGAAATGGGGTATTCTTCTTTAGCAAAGCTGTTAACGAAGAGGGTATCTTTCTATACGAAGATATGAATACCCAATACCATTCTAAGAATCCTCTGATTTCTCTCACTGTCTTGGGTTAGTCTATCATTGCTTAAACCTTAACAGGTTCTGCAGATATTCCATCCTTAGATACCACAAATCCCTAGTACTCAACACGGTCTGTGGAGAAGGTACACTTCCTCTTTTTAGCAAAGAGCTTATGCTGATATCCTAAACTTTTTGTTCATGCATTTTATGATTAAGCATTCTTGGGATACATTAGAATGTCATAAAAAAAGACAAGGATAAATTCATCCAATTGTTCTCTAAAAATATCTTGTATGAGGTGATTGAATGTAGTAGGAGCATTTATTATCCTGAATGGCATAACTGTGAACTCATAATTCCCATATTGAGTATTGAAAGAATTTTTTAAAACATCCTTCTCCTTGATCTTGATCTAGTAGTATCTTGATTTTAAATCAATTTTATAAATATGTGGCCATCTTGCAATCTATCCAAGAGCTCATCAATTTTAGGGATAGGATGCTTGTTCTTGATAGTAGTTAATTGATTCAACCCTCTATAGTCAATGCAATGCCTAAGTGTTCCATCTTTCTTTCTATGGAAGAGTGTAGTTGCACCCCATGGAGATACACTGGGTCGTATGAACCCTTATTCTAGAAGCTACCTCAATCATTCCTTGAGTTGAATGGCTTTTGGAACGTCCATTTTATAGGCTCGCTTAGCTGTAGGCTCAGTTCTATTTCATGGTCCACTTCTCCGAGAAGGTGGCGTTTTGTCCATTCCTTTAGAAATACATTAGCATTTTCACTTAACCACTTTGGTTCCCCCATAATATGTTTCCTTGTGTGTTTAGTTTTAATGACATCGATGGTCCATTTCCTCCTGATTCCCTTCAGTTTCTTACAGGCTTTTACTAATTGTAATGAAGGAGATCCTAAGGTTCTAATCCCATGAATCTTGTTTCCTTAAGGTTAAGAAAAGAGATGGTTTCGTTTGTGATAGTGGATATCAACCTATTTTTTAGTGAGCCAATGCATTCTAAGAATACCATCATAAATTCCTAGGGGTAAGATCTTGAATTTAGATTTAGTGGATTTTTCCTTTAAAAAACTCCTAAAAAAAGGAGATATATTCATGAGGATGGTAGAGTGAAAAACTAGAGATATTCGTGAATCAAAAAAATCAGTTCCACGGCTACTAAAAACTTGGAAAAAATGACATCACGTCAAAGGGTGGCATGAAAAACCAGAGATCTATTCATGTATGAAAAATTCAAGTTATTTATGGCCATGAAAAACTTAAATAATAATAATAATAAATTTTGAGATATCCATGCTGACAGTGGCATAAAAAACCAAAGATATTCATGCGTGAAAAACTCAAGTTTTTTACGGTCATGAAAAACTCAAGTTTTCACGATCGTGAAAAACTCAAAAAAGAAAAGAGATAGTCACACCATGAAAAAGTCAGGGTTTTCATATCACGGTAGCAAAAAAAAGTAGCCATGTTTACACGCTTGTATCTTCCAAATCGTGAGGTTAGTGAAAATTCTAGTGCTCATCTTCAAGATCTTTTCAAGCCCTTTAAATCTTTCCTTAAGCGGAGTAAGCCGATTTCCATTATTTTGGTCTTCGACTAACTACCTCACAAAAGTTGACCCTAAAGTTGAGGCAAAAATGCGCTAAAATCAACAAAAACAAACTTGTCGACCACTTTTGGACTACCGTTTGAGCTATCAAACGTAAGAATTCTAACAAGGTTAGGGGAATAAGGTTGTAGTATTGGCAAAAATACTACAACTCTCTCATAGTACTTGTTTCCAAATTCTTTTTGTAGCATATTCAAAAAATTGAGTCATTTTGACATTTTTCAAAAAAAAAACATGATTTGATAGTGATGGAAAATAGGTTTTGAGACCTTCTCGACCACATATGTGTGTACATTTCAAAAAAATAGGTTCTAAGACCTTATCAACCACGTGTATACATTTTGAAAAAATATGGTGTTCACATGCTAAGTGCCTAAGAGGAAATTCATACAAACAGACCCTTACAGACTCATTTGAGAGGTAGGGGGTAGACCAAGCATATAATTGTTGTTTCGGGCTACAAGGAAACCCAAAAAAAAAAACAAAAAAAACAAAAACAAAAACAAAAAGAGAATGGTAGACATAATGGCTAACCTAGGGAAGTTAAACATGCCAATAACAAAACTCAATTTGACATAATTTTCAACTTTGAAGACTACCTTTATTTATGGATTCTCAAGATAAGGCCCTAGGTGGAGTTCTACAACAAAACTTTACATAATAGAGTAGAGACCAGAGGAAACCAAATGGGATTATATCTTATGCATGAAAACCATGAACTCACAATGTTAAGGTTGGGAAAAACTCAATGATGCACAAATGAAGCAATGCTTCCTATGGGATTAAAGAAAAACACTTTGCACAATTTGATCATAGTCTCCAATCTAGATTCTTTTGATCAATGTTATAAAGAAACAATCCGTTTAGACGATAACATGATGGAAGATATCATCGACACTACTAAGGAAGTAGTTATACCAACAATGTAGTGCTTCTATTGTCGTGGATCAGACAAGGTTGTAGATTGTCGAGTGTGGAATGTATGTGCAATATTCTTGATGCCACACAACCCATGTGTGAATGATGTACCATTGATCATATGTTCATGGACTGCCCGAATGCTTTATTGTAAGGTACCTCACAATAACCAACTCTCAATCTCTTAAGTGTGCAAAATGGACACTTTTCCATTGTTCCACTAAATGTGCTTGTACATTTTCAAGACAAGAACACTCTATAATATAAAGGGTAGAGGAGAATGTCTTAAAACAAGAACCCCAAAAAGATTCACAACCCCCTAAACCCAAGAAAGCCAAACTTACACAAATTGAATAGGTAAAGTCTAAACATCAAGATAAGGAAAAGAGGCCTTAAGAAATCATAGACCCAAGGGAGTGAAAGGCACCATAATGCACTAGCATTGACACCAAAGACCCAATGTGTGTGAATGTTACTATATAAATTCTCAAAAGAAAATTCGTTCTCCTCACATGGGAAAGAAAAATGAGAACCTACTCTAGTGATCAATTGAAGAAATAAGATCTAGCACCTTCCCTAGTGCAATTGAAAAGTTAAATCAAAGCAATAAGACTTGATCCATCACCCTAAAATGAGAATAAGACTCTTGTTAAGAGCCCTAGTGAATAACACGGACAAAACCTCATCTTATGATGAGGTAGCTTCCATTTTTACTCCTTCAATCTAATCGTGAACTTGTACTGAGACTGAAAAGCCCATATAGAAGGGTATTCAAATGCTACACGTGAACCTCTAAGGTCTTCACAAGCTTCTAAACAAGTCTCGATAAACATAGTAAGGGGACCTACATTGCCGACGATTTCACACTGAGAACCACATTGGGTACTCTTAAGAACGTGGAGAGCCAAAATAAGGAAAACCGTGCTTTAGACCAACTCTTTGGAAATAAATCGAAGAATTAAGATTCAATGCCTCTATCTCAAAGTGAATGGAATACTAAAATTGAAAGTGAAACTGAGACATCCATGATTCTATTTGAGGAGCCTAACATTTGGCTAGATTTCCCTATGGGAAAGAATTGAAAAGAGTAGGGATTAGTCCTAAAGCCAATCACAACATCGCATTTGGGGAAATTTGGGTATCCTTAGGACAACCCCCAATCACCTTAGACACATGGATGTGATAGATGCTAATGGGAAATACATAGAAAGATGGGGTTATTCCACTATTCTCCTTGAGGGGGGTTGACATAGAATAGGAGTTCCAAGTTACCCCTAATGGCTTTGAAGAAATCATCTTGGGTGGCTTTTGGATAAGTAATTATTAATATTGTATTGACCAATCAATGCAAGTTTTCACCTTAAAACACCCAATGGACACATTCACGCTACTCTTAAGAAGAGGATCTGTTGCTAGAAATGGAACTTTTACCACCTAAACCTATAAATCTTGAAACCCTAGCACCTGAACTTGACCCTACTCTAAATCTTCCAAGATTTTATGTGGGAAATATCAACACAATATCAATCCCAACTTTATCTAGAGCGGGAACATAATCTCATGACCCATAAACTATGAGAATTATTAGGTCAACTTGCACTACTTATCTTGAGTGGATTCAAGACATTAATATGCCATGTTTGAGGTACTTTGAACATACAGTCTACATGCAAACTAACCCTCTTAAATGCAAGCCTTTTGTGAGTGAGTTTGTGTTAGAAATAGACTTAGTTATGGGATAGGAATGGAATATTGCTACCAATGCTAAACCATGCTTCATTTCCAATACAATCACCTTGAAATTCCATAACACGGAGATGGTGATACCATTTTGTGACAAAGAGTATTGGACACTGTAAGATCTATATGATGAGCGTAAAAGGCTACAAGGCTTCTCCCAAAAATCTCCTCAACTTGAAAACTTACCTTCTCCATTGGAAGACCTTTTTGTCGACAAAGTCTCTATTCCTTTAACTCCACTCTCACCATAAAAAACATGTTTCTACCTCTAACTTTACAACCTTGTAGTCAACAACCACTCTAGAAGATGTCCCTTCTTATATCCTGTTGACATCACCGTTGACATCACCAACACAGATTGCATCTTACTCTGGCAAGGCTGTAACCTTCAACATCAATAGATCCTTTATTCGAGAAAATAACGTCTCCAATGACTACCATTGATAAAAAAAGGCCTACTTTCCACATCAATAATACTTTATGATGGAGCTTCTACTCTCACAGCCCCTCTTCAACCAACCTCGCCAAAGGAGTCAAATGATTCTATCACAAAAGCCTCATCAGAGCCCCTCTTTGAAAACAATCCTAAATTAACAATAAGGACAATACCGAAGGTCATCACTACAAGTTGAGACAAAGGTAAATGCATCCAAGTAACCTTGCCATCCAGTCCCTCTCTTGAAAACCCATGCCTCATCATCGATGTGCCTAAACCAACAACTGTCTCGCTACTCCATTGTAAGAAAATGCCAAGAAATGTACCAGACCTTCAATTACATAAAAGAAGGTATATCCATAGCTTAAGTCAATGTCAAGATATCTTCATACTATCAAAAGGTGGGTAGAAAAGCAGTTATTAGTAGCTCAAGGCTACTATGATGGTAGCAATCTGATTTGGCTACCTCACTAACACTCACAATAATGCAAATCTCAAAAGGCTCGAAAGCATAGTACTCGTCAACCTCTTCCGCAAACAAAGACCCAAAAGAGTCCTAGAAGATCTTCCAATGCATTAGTTATGGGTTGCTAAGAAATTATTGCAAGCACATGGATTCTATGAAGGTAGTGAAAATGTGTGGATTCCAAAGAAATCCATTATATCCCCTCAATTTTCACAAAGGAAGCAACCTTGACACTAAAGGCACTAACCCCCACATCCCAAAGTCCATAAAAAATGGGTGCCTATATGCCTTCTCATTGCTCAAGGGTATTATGATGGTAACTCCACCATCTGGGTGCTCAAAGCTAACAAAGAAGGAATAGCCTCACTATCAAATTATGTGTCAAGAAGAAGCACACTCACATCTCGAATGGTGTGGTAAACAAAGAAACAATAAGCACACCACAAGAACCCTCTCTCCAAAACAGAGAAGCCACAAGAACCTGCTTACACTTTGAATAACAAGGTAGACAAAGCAACATTAAGAAAACCACAACAAGAACCCTCTCCCAAAAACGAAGAAGCCACAAGAACTTGCTTAAACTCTAAACAACAATGATATGTAATAAGTCACCTCATCGTATGTATCAACATCTGAAAAGCTACTAGTTAAACGTTTAGCATTAACATTTACTGCTACCATAGTAGAGTCATTTGAAAGCTTAATGATGTGACTCACACTATTTTTCAATTCACTTTGGTAGTCACTACCAAAGGAGGTCGTCAAAGCTTAGCGGCAAGTCATAAACATATAGTGATAAAATAAAAGGGGAGCTAGAGCACCTTTGCCCAGCGATATCCCTCGATGGCAAGGGAAATAAGTGGGTATTAGGGGCTTGGAGTTAAAGGGGAAGTACAGATTCGAAGGAAGAGTAGGAAAAGGAGTTCCCTATACTTTTGGAACAAATAAGAAGCAAACAAGTGAGAATGCACGTGACTTCCCTCAAGGAATCATATCGTAAAAAACTCGTCTTCAAACCTAAAAAAGTTACTCCAAAGGGGTCAAACATGCTTTAGAAGAATCATGAAAGCAACTCAAAAACTAAAAATCAAAAGTTCAGTTGACATTAAAAACTAGTGAAAGTCACGGTCGTATCTCAAGTTTTTCACATCCAAAAAAGTTCTTTCAAAATAGTATAAATCATGTCAAAGTCTTCACATTGATCAAGTGCTTCACAAAATCAGCTCAAAAAAATGAAATTTAAGAGTTCAATTGGCATGAAAAACCAGTGGAAGTTTGAGTATGTGGAGTTTTTAGGTCCAAAAAAGGTGTTCCAAGAGTAGCATGAATCATTTCTAGCCTTTCCTAGTGATTAAGTGAACCACAAAATCACCTCAAAAGTAAGAAAATCAAAAGTTCATTTGGTGTGAAAAACCAATTTTAATGTTTATGCAATGAATAACCAGTCTGCTTTTTCATGCCACAAATGAACTTCTCAAATGAAGGGAAAAACACACGTACTTACACATTCATATCTTTCTGAGCACCATTATGTGTAATTGTTACCCCTTTTGGTGATAGATCATTTGATGTGAATTTCTCAAGATATTCATGGCTATGAAATTATGGTTTTTCACGCAAAGTCAGAGTCTCAAGAAATAGTCAATTCTCAAACCTTTGATCTTCTCTAACCTTAAGATATTCATCTAACATTATTTTGTCAAAAGACTTTCTTTCATTTGACCTAAATTTCTCCAAAAATTCACACATGAATATTCCATCGTAGTTATTCACGTCATACTTATCATATGCAGTACATGATCTACTAATGTCCATCCACTGTGATACTAACATGCATGAAAAGGATCGAGACTATACAAATTTTTAAACATAAATATCTCAAGATGTTCATGCCAGAAAAAAGGTTCAAGAATGGCAATTTTCACATTGATCACATTTTTTTTTACATAAGTGGACCATCCTAACATAATTGTGTCTCAAGATGTTGACATTTGTTGACATGAATATCTCAAGATATTCATGCCCTGAAAAACCAATATGATTTTTCATACCAAATGGGATCCTTCCAAATCACTACACATGCACGTAGACCACTTTAGTGTACATTAACAATTGTTGATATGAATAACCAATCAATATTCACTGCAAAAAAAAAAATGAAAAATAATAAAAGATAAAAAATAGGAAAAATATTACCCCTACCATCCATGCTTCACTACCATCCATGCTTCACTCAAACCTCTAGGTTACACAGACAGAATTTTATAAGTTGCATAACTGCAATGGAACACGACCTCCTTGATAAATACTTGGTTACAAAAACAAATATTGTCATCATCAATAGCCAATCACATCAATGGTTAAGCTCTTTGGCTTACCATTATTCTTTCAAATGGCTAACTAATGTAGCAGGTCTACTAGTGTCAAAAATGCAAGTTTATATGCGCCAAAGCCTTGCTGTAAACATCCTTCTAGGTATATATCTGGACGGGGGGTCATCTTGGACGAAACTCTAGTCAATAGTATGACGCATCACCTAGATCTACACTTATAGGTGTAAGCACAATAGGTTGTCCTCAATGACACCCATTCAAATCTTGCCAACCAAATCCCCTCAAAAATAATCTCTTTACCATAAAATCCCACACTTCTCTCAAGAAGATGAACAACTTTTTAATTAACCTCGTAAGTTAAAAGAATTTTGTCATGCCTCTACAATGATTTTGTGCTCGTCCTTCATCATATCAAGAAGTTTTCTTGACTCACTTTAATGCACCTCATTGTATATTTACCAGTAAGAGCACAAAAAAATATTCATATATAAAAAAATCAAGATAAGGGACATGTCCACTTCAAGTTTCATTTGAAAAAGTCTTACAAACATAGGGAAAGTAACAATTAAGAAGCTACATTTGCATTGCTTTAATAATTTATCAAATAAGGAAGTTAGATTCACTCTCTCATTCTTATGATTGTGTCGACATTCCTTTGGAACCTCATCCCTTCTCCTTGCTAAGAAGCCTTAGAACCACTGCTAACTTGAAATAATTAATGTAAATGTGCTTAAAATTGCAAACAAGAAAAAGAAAGAAACTACTTGTAGAAATCTCCACCCTATTTACTAACTTCATCATTTACTAACAAGCCTTCCCCATTCCTTCTAAAGGGACAATGAACATTGGAAATTCATGCAATATCATAAGCATTAACAAAATAATTTTCCCCACAACAAAGTCTTCTACTCAATCATCATGAGAATGCAATCAACATCAAGAAGGGGAGAATGTTAACCCATTTTGGGGTTAATAGGAGTTGCCACTAACATCAAATAGCAAGGGAAGAAATACCGAAAGCATGTATGATCAATCTATGAAGCATTGGTGTCCAAATCTATAACTTGGACTGGCTCCCAAAAATGGTATGATGGAATACTTCTGGTGATTCCCACTCCCAAGAGCATCTGACAACAAGCTAGAATGGAGTCCTTATGAATGTACTTCACGTGTGCATTATGAGATTAAGCATTGTATAAGCAATAGGCCACGTATGAGCCTTGGGTGCCCGGTCTCAACCATAGTTTAAGTTTGTATAAACACTTAAGGCCTTGTATAAAATTCCTTTTTCTCTCAGAATGCAACATACTCTCCCATTATGCAATAGAGTCTTCCTCTTGCTACTCCTCTTACTAATTACCTCCTCTAATGTATGCTAGTGAGTGTGTATGAGTGATTTAAGACGAGAGGAGGGATGAGGACCCATAGTCCAACATGGTGGTGTGATAATGTTTGTGGGAGAAACGACAATGAATTGCTACGCATGGAGGTGTGGAGCTCTTGAAGTAGTGTTGTGCTCAAGCACAACCATTGGAAATATCTCCACAATGGTTGTAGATTGCAAAGCTAAGCTTTTGTGAATGTGTTTCTAGGAGTGACCGAAAATAGGCCATTTCATCCATGAGGCTCTTCTTTTTCCTTAATTGATGTGCTTCAATATCAAGGTGGGTTTTTGTGTTTGTCAGGGGGTTTTGGGGGGTCTCAAGGCTTTGTGGGTGATGGCTATTGTTGGTTCATTTCCTCTATCATGTTTAACTACCCAAGTTGATGGTATCATCCCCTCTAAGGCTTGTGTTGAGGACATATCAAAGTCATCTAGGCAAGTATCTCCTTTTGGAGTGTTTACTCATGATGGTTTATCACTGAGTTGGTAACCCTTAAAGTCTTTTGCTTTTCCAAAGAGGGTTTTTGTGTAGTGTCTACAGGAAGAACTTTCGTGTGACAGCTTTGGAGAGACCTAGTGTAGGTGGCAAGAACATCGGCCATCCTCAACTGCATGATATAGTACTTGTATGAGCATATAGATAGCTCTGCTATCTTTGTTTGGGAGTGATGGTACTAATGTAGAAGTTCTTTATGAAAGTAGACCTCCCAATTTTGGTGACCTTGGTGCCACTAGTCTTGCCAGTGTGTGATGACTGTACATTTATTGTACCTAGTTGGCCACTTCAGATGTGTGTAAAGAATCATCACTTGAGTAGGGAGCAAAGGGTCTAGCCTCCTTATACTTGTGTGTGGAGAATCATCACTTGAGTAGGGAGCAAAAGGTCTAGCCTTATAATACTTGTCCACTCCACCTCGGTATATGTTTGTATAGCATTCAATATGTACTGCTGAAGATGAATCCTTGTGGATATGTATTGTTTGTAGGGCATATCTACCTTGGGATTCCCTCACTAGGAGTGATCTTGAGATCGTGATTATTGGCCCTTTGATGTTGCTTGTCTTGTTCTAGGTGTTGAAGGAGGTGATGAATTGAGCACACTTGGGTGAATCTATTTCCTACGACACGTTCCATGTATGGTATAATGTCTTCTCTAACTTAGAGGGAATATCAGCTAGAGATATGGTTTAATGTCTTCCTCTTATACATAAGGTTTTGGACAGTCTCCTTGTCCACCTAAAAGGTTTCCCATATGGAGGAGGAGTGCTCCGTAGAGTTGGGGACATATGATATCTTCCGTATACAAAGGTTTTGGTTAGCACAGTACTTACTGCTCAGTGGATTACCCAGCCACCATTAACTAAGGCAAGGGTCTCTATGTCCACCCAAAAGGTCTCCCATACGGAGGAGTGTGCTCCCCTTGTAGAGCTAGGGGACATATTTTTTCCTCTTGCTAGGGTTGTCGGTATTGATAGTGGCCTTGGAGTTGCTATCCTAATCCATGACAAGTGGAGAAGAGAGGTCAATGTGCTAGAGAGAGAGATTGGAGGAGTCTCAATAGACACTGCAAAAAAAGGGCAGGAGTTCGACTACCTCTACAATGACGTGAAAATGACATGGGGGAGGGCCATTTTATAGCTTTTCAGGAATGACAAGCGGGAGATTCTTGAAGAATAAGGAATGGCATGCCCATGGCATTATTAGTAGGTGCGCGGTTTGTAATAGGAAGGAGCAAATTCGGTGACATGTGCAATGTGTGTTTCGTCGACAACACATCACACAATTGGAGAGAGGAGAAATACATGATTTGACAAGGAATGGCACAATGTTTATTGTGTGGAATGGCACATGATTTGATAATTAATGACACATCACTCGAGGGGAATGACATGTTTGGAGTTGAAAGGAATTATGTGCAATTCGATGTGAAATGATGCACCATCTAGTATCCATGACATTGTGGCTTATAGTTGCATGACACATCATTTGAGAGTTAATAGATTTTCTTGATTTCTTTAGCCAAGTCCCTACATCTGTTTTAATGCAATATAACCATAAGGAATGTGCTCAAGCAAAAACAAGAGTACAATTGTGTGTGTAATTTATTAAGATTGATGTACATAGAGCCCTCGTATGATTATGCAGGTGTAGTGTAGGGTAGTGAAAGCCAAAACATAAAGGTCTTCCACCCACCATGCCCCCCCATTGAGGTATGTACTTGGAAGGCTAACGATAAAGATACCAACTTTTATTGGAATAGATGCTACCATGGGGACACTCCCTTACAATTCTCCTTCACTTTTCTTTCTTCTATTCTTGCTTTCTTGCCCTTATGCTTACTTTGACTCTGATTCTTTCTTTGGCATTTATCCTTAATCCATTTTCTAGGGGACTCGAGTTCATGGTGCTAGTGTGGTAGCTCCCACTAATTTATGAAATGTTTATACCTGTTTCTTGCCCATGTGGTAAGGCTTGATAGCAGGTTGTAGCAAGGGTTAGCGAGGTATATCTAGGGTCTCCAATTACAGCTCGGGCCATGGTGCTAGTGTGGTAGCTCCCACTAATTTATGAAATGTTTATACTTGTTTCTTGCCCATGTGGTAAGGCTTGATAATAGCATGTTGTAGCAAGGGTTAGCGAGGTATATCTAGGGTCTCCAATTACAGTCCGGGTTATCCAGTAGTTGGAGTAGCTTTTGTGCAGCCCCTCATTGGATTTTATGGGTTTAGCTAATGAGCATGGTGCTCCCATTGGTGTGGTGAAAGTAGAGGGAATATCCTTCTCATGTTAGGTTATCACTATTGGGCACTTCAGATTGGGATTACCAATTATTTCTCCTTGCCCTTTGCCAAGGTTTAAGTTGATGTTTTGCTATCCTTGGGGGTTTTAGGTCACCATTGCTACTTAGTAGTGGTTTGTGGGTTTTGAGCCGACAAGGTTGGTGGTGGGGATGAGTAGATTTGGGCAATTAGATGTGCGTACATTGTCTTCTAGTCAAAGCATGAGTCTTTTCTTTAGTGGCATGGTTTTCTTCAAGGGTTTCTTTAGGGGAGCTTCTCATCTAAGAGAAGAGCATATGTTAGCACTGTTATCCTTTTTTCAAGGTCTTGAGGACTCGGTTTCTTTGTTTGTCATAAGGACGGCTACTTTCCTATAGGCGAGAGTGTTGGCCTTGCAATCTTGGAATCCCAATCGATTTGGCATCTATTGCCCCATCCATGTCCAAGAAGAACTTCTTAATGCATGGTCCTTGTAGGCATCATATAGAGCTTCCCTTCCAAGGGGTTATTACCAATGTGAAATATAGTTGTAAAAGCTTCTTAAAAAGCAATTGTGGATAAATTTACTATTCTTTCTTGTGCTCGTGTATGGGTCAATGTAAGCTGGATTAATGAGCATGAAGGCTCATGAGACATTAAATTATGGCTAACTCACATGCCAGTTAGTACCAACTTCTATTCAAATCTAGTCTTAGTGGTCATGCCTAGCCAAAAAAATTTGGTTGGCTTTACTTCCCATCCTTCTTCCTCCAGGCCTAAGACTTGGGCCATGGTGCATTGGTGATTGTGTCGCTTCTCTTGCCTTGCTTTGGTTTATTATCGCACTAAGATTATCGTTTCATCTTAGCTTTCTTTTTCTTACCTTTCTTCTAAAAAATGGCCCTTAAATCATTTTTAGTTAGGGGCCCATAGTAGTGTCTAAGCTTTCTACCGTTGACGCGAATACTTTCATCTCACACCATCCACAATGTTCCAATGTGGGGGGAAAATCCTTGCGAAGTGATTTCACAAATAGGGAATGGTCTGATTCCCTTGTACTTGAGCTTCCCCTTCTAGTTCATGGTGTTGTACATTAGGACCATGTCTCGGATCTTCGTTTCTTTATCCTCGAGCTTATTGAAACCACTTCTTGCATCATAGTTTCTCAACGATCATCCTACAAATTGCTCATAGTCTTGCTTCTTCTAGTCGGTTGGAGCTTAAAGAGAATGTGGGATAGAATGTTACATGCTAATCTTTCCTTGATCGCGATTCTTTGAGGGTAGACACTAAAGAAATGCATTGAAATCACTACGGTTTATGAGTCTTTCCTAGGGCAACACATTGGTTATATAGTGAACTATCTCTTTAGCCCATTTAGAAACGATATAGAGTTTGAATAATAGAGCATAGGGTAAGTCATCATCCACTCCTTCCTGGGATGTGCAACAAGTGGTTGGCATGCACATTTTGGGATCCCTTCAGCACCATCATTATGGAGTCAAACTCTAGTGGGATCAAGAACCGTCAGGAACAAGTTAATACTTGCCAATGGTTTAATTCCTTTGGCTTGGTTTGATGATGTTACTTGCAAGGGGAAATCCTTGTCCATGTAATCTATGTCACAACTTGTGCAATCAATGACAATGGTGGTGGTTGGCTCGATGGTGCAACAACCATAGCCTTTTTTATTGGACGTTTTGCCACATGGTAAGGCCTTTTAGAACGATTGCACTAGAATGGTAGTCTTGCTCCTAGATCGTTGATATCTCTACCCCTGCTAGTCTGCTTTGAGGCTTGATAGATAGGGTACACATTATCACCATCCTAGACGAAATGACTTAGGATTTGAGTAAGCGGACTCTGAACCTTTAATGGTTCAGAGTGGGCTAGTAAGGCATGTGGTTGCTGCCTTAGAGGCCGACTCTTGTAGCAATGCAAAGTATCGTGGTTCCCTGCACCAGTCCCCTCCCTGCCTGGGCCTTAAGTTTGGGCATTCAATGCTAGTATGATTAGCTCGACAAATGGAAAACCAAACCAACTCATGTTTGTGTTGTCTCTTCCCAATCCAGCTCTCCATTGTTGGATCATGTACTGCATGTGGCACCGCAAGTGGTTCTTTTCCTTTGCTGCTAGCCTTCAATAGTAAGCCTTTGATTGAGTCCCCTCGGGGTGCTCTCGTAGGAGTCATCATCTCATCAAAGAATTTATCTTTGTCCACACGATAGGAGTGCAGGTACTGCATTGTGTTCATGTAGTCATGGATGGGACGACTCCTCTAGTTGTTTTATGTGGTAAAGCTGATCTATGGGGTTCCATTTGTCTAGAATGCCCAATTGTGAAGGCTGTCTTCAAGGCTTCAAAATCCTTGTCCTCGGCAGCCTACAGAGAAGCATTGAAAACAGTCGTGAGAAGCTGCAATTACAGAGGCTTATAGTGTTCCCATCCAACCGGAGGGTCATGAAGAGCAAGTGTTCTGTCAGCATCCTAAGAGTGAGAATAAAAGAAAAAGCAGGCCTACCTCAACCCCTCTTGTACCTAATTGACATATCCCCTCTCTTAACCTCAACAACCGCCTTCCTACCTGGAGCTTCAAAACACATTAGAAATGGCTGCACCATACATTATTTGTGCAAGCATCCCCACTGTACAGGCTCTTTTGCTAGGCATTCCTTGCTCCTAATTTCAAAGAGGTACTCTACGCTATGAGTCAATCCTTTGATTACTAAATCATCCCATTTCACCCTCTTATCATTATTCCCATCTTCCGTATGCACTATTGCACTTTTCTATATGCCCAACGCTTGCCATCAAAGCCTCTACCAGTCATTCCATCTTGTTTTCATAGCCCTACATTTCGTGCATTGTTATATGGGGTTTGTTGATAAGCAAAAATAATTTAAAGATGTCATAAATGCTATTACTTTTTGCTTCGCAATTTCACTTGAATTTTCAAAAGCAATAAAACAGAAAATTTAGAAACTTGAAAAATCATAGGGCCTTTACACCCCACAAATCGAGAAAACAAAAACATCTCACTACCCAATGCTCATCCCCGAGCTGAACCATTAATCTGAGTCATTGACATTACCACGTCACCCATCTTCCACTATAAGGAGTTACTATTTCAATTTGACACGGTCGATCATTAGATGACGAGAATGTACTGCATGACTACCTTCAAAGTAGCAGTCAAATAGCCTTAAAAGAAAAGATACTTGCATAGATTGGACATTTTTTGCACCTTCCAAAAGCTTGAGATTCAAAGCTTTCTTTTATTCATAACACCCAAGCTGTAGCATCATTATGTTTCATCCCCTTCAAAATATGTTGTCACTCTGACTAATGGGGTAAAAAAATGCCTTTCATATATCAGGAAATGAGTAGCTTTTACTTGTCCTCGAGCAATCATGAAGACCAGAAGGTCGCTTAATTCACCAGCAGCTTTTCTTTCTCTGTCATAGCAAAGCATTTGCATGAAAACGGCAAACAGAATTATAAAACTAGATGAAATCAATCAAATAGATTTCCCCACCTCCTGCTTCATGTCCTTGTACTCTTTAAAGCAGTAATACAACTGAGTTTGCTTTTCAAGCACCGCTCGCAGGTCCTTTCAAAAAAAATAAAAACACAAAACACCCTTAGCTTGAAGGAAGCAAAAAGAACCCTATTGGAAAAAACACATCTTGTAAAGAATGCAAAATCTTGCAAGCACTTAACAAAACGTGTATCAAGCTAAGCAGGCATACACCTTTCGTGTCTCCGCTAACTCCATCTCCAATGACCTTACTCGCTTCAAGGATGCATCCAGGAAAGCTTCCTTTGGTGCATGAAGCTCCTGTGCCTTGCTAAATAGAGTGACAACCTCCTCCAATCTATCTAGCCTCGTCTGAACTGCTGGAGAAGTGTCCAGGTATACTGGCGGATAGAAAGCATATGGGGGCTCTAGGTTATTATGATGTGCTCCACCATTGGAGGTCGGTTTCACACATAATTTCTTTTCCTCTGAGGCTATGTGCTTGCCACTACAGCTGCAACGACGTCGGATGTGGCGAAAACCTGCCAAAAAGCTCAACACAACAGCCACAAGAACTGCGACCAGCCCATACAAGACCTTGCAAAATGAAGTCTTCCAGACGGCCACACGTAAGTTTCCTGAAAACCAACCTTTGTCAGGCATCAAGTCTATAACAATAGTTGAAAAGGTGCATATATAGATAGAAAACAGAAGAAAGCCAAAGGTAGTGACACAGACAGAGAGCCCTACCTTTTGTAGGATTTCGGTTTTTGAGCGTTAAATTGCCTTCCCATCCACCATCAATGGCCTTATCCACAACAGGAATGTAGTCCCTTCCTGGTGATTCCATAGCATTCTCTAAAGATCTTCCATTGGCATTTGTTCTTACCTGTCAACAGCCACAGGAAACCAAGGGCATAGCTTTATCCCCATCCTTCCATATCAAGATAATTTCCACTGAAACCGACTCCACAAAAACAAGCATAATCTTGAGATGCTGCAGCCTGCTTACTATTGGAAGACTTGCAAGCCTTTCCTTTGCTATTGGATTTTGTTGGAAGACTTGCAAGCCTTTCCTTTGCTACTGGATTTTGTTGTAAACCAGGAGTGATTTACAAAGGTGTGATTTTGGTAAAATAGAGGACCAGACAGTAAACCAGTCCACTCAGGTTTTGAACAGAGTTAGAAAGCAAAGAGAAAGAGAATCATAATGAGTTTTTTTAACAGCATGGCACTAGCCAGTGGACCATATATGAGAGGATTCAAACCGGGAACCTCTCTTAGGAGTCTTATCCACTAGTGTGTGTGTGTGTGTGTGTGTGTGTGTGTGTGTGTGTGTGTGTGAGAGAGAGAGAGAGAGAGAGAGAGAGAGTTATATTAAACGTCTTCAAAAGGTCAAATTGGCAAATGAGACCGAAGTGTTACAATGTTTCCATGACATATCGCATCCTAGATAGTACAAAATGAAATGAACTGAATGTAAAAGGGTAACAGCTGGGTACAATGATAGAGCTAAGTGATAGATGAGGTAATGTACAGAGCTCCTTAGAGAGAGAGAGAGAGAGAGAGAGAGAGAGATTTTATTTTATTTACGTCAACGAAAGACCAAAATGGTACTTCATGCTCAAGACATTTATTATGCTATGGCATGGTTTCTGCATTGGATCAGATGTTCTGTCTGGCCATGTACATCATGTGGGAAGCTGTCTGCAAGTGTGCATTGGATCAGATGTTCTTGTCTGGCCACCAACTAGCTCTCGTGATTGACTTCCATCAGGTGGGAAGCTCTCTGCAAGGTGCATTGGATCAGATGTTCTTGTCTGACCACCAACTAGCTCTCGAGCTTGACTTCCATCATGTGGGAAGCTCTATGCGAGCCAGCAACGATGAGAAGACGAGAGGGTAATTTCCTGGTCATAATAAAGACCCTTGAGGGAGGGTATTATCTTGGCATGTGTAAAAGGCCCTTGAGGGAGTTAAGATCCCAGTCACCACGAAGGCCCTAGAAGGGGTAAATCTCCTTTCATGTATTATAGTCTTCATGTCATTACTATCTTATGTTGTCTTGTAATGTAACCATATCATTAGGTTGCTATGGCCTTACCACTGACAGTACCATGCAAACATTGATATGTATTTGTAATCATACAATGAGGTTAGCTATAGCTTTATGCCAAGAGCTTGCGCTACTAATGGTGATCGTTTGAGTTGTACTCACAATTTCGGAGTATTAACATTATGGGAGGTTGTTGGAGACATTGCCTAATTATGCTCGGACATAATATGATATTGTCATGTAATTAATGTCATTAGGTAGAGCTCATCATCAAGATCTTCAAGTAATTACCCATCATGTAATGTGCCCAGTCAGCATGCTATGTCAGTGTGCAAATGTGGCATCATGCGATGCAAGTAGATATGTAAGTCTCTCTAGTCTAGGGTCAAGAGTTTTTTTAAAAACACCTTCGACCAATCAAAGGGGTGTGTGTCTAATTTTTTTAAGGGAGGTACCACTGCAAGAAACAGGAATTTCATGATGACTCAGCTAGAAAGAAGAAAAAGTTGTGGCACCATTGCATCAAGCTGGGGCACACGGGGCAACCGTGCCACCTCTGCCCCCCCCGTCCTGCTCGCTGCCCGCCTATGCGCCCCTGCACAGGTTTTGCTGTGCACCACACCCAGCCCCCCTTCTCCTGTGCTTTTAGCCCCTTTTTCTCCCAAGCCTCCCTCTGCCTTCCTTCCACTGCCGCCCCACCCTCCCCTTGCCTTCCCCTCTCCTCCTCCTCCTCCCCAGCACCACCCCCCCCCCCCCCCCCGGCGCCCCGGCGCCTCCTTCCAATTTTCGCCCCCTCTTTCGTGTGCGCCATTAATCGCCTCTCCGCCACCTCCCCTTTCCTGAGCTTCTCTCCAGCCCCTCCCTCATCAGTTGCCTTTCTTCTCTTCGTGCAGATGTTTTGCTCCCTAGGTTGTTCATCAGCAAGAGTAGGCGCTTCTAGTCTTCACCCTACACCAGGACTCCATCAGTCTCCATGGCAGCCGCTCCGTCATCCCCAGGTGAGACTGCCGTCCCTTGCCATCTTTTAGCTTCGACAATATCTTCCCTCACGGCCTCTTCACTGGTTTGCAAGATCGTAGGGAGCCACCTACACGCGGACAAATCCAGGATTTGCTCCAGGCTGCCCGAGTCGGTGAGCCTGGCAAAATCATAGGTACCGTTTTCTAGGGCTTTGCTACTCTCAAGTGGAGTTTGATTCACCCATAGAGGCTGATCATGTGATGCAGCAAAGCCCCGTCGCGATTTGCAGTGCCTAGGCATTCTTCGCGAGATGGCACCATGGTTTCGACCTTGCATCCAACCCCCTGGCAAGTGTATCCAGCTAACGGTCTGCTTTCCTAGTCTTCAAAAGGAGTACTACCCATTGATTAGATCGATTGCACAAGTTTTGGAGTCCTTGCAGACGGTCGCATTACTGGTGGCCAAGACAGCGGGCATACCATCCATCAAAGTTTGCATTGCTTCCCCCCGGAGGATCTCCTGCAAGTTATTGCGCTCCCGAGCTTCGAGGGCAACCCAATTCTCAGCGAGTAAAGTACGCCGGTCTCCCATGCCAGTGTTTCATCTGCAAGTAGGCAACAAGCCACAACGGACGCTCCCCCCTCCCCCCTCCTCCCCCCCACCCCCCAAGGCCTCTGGTCCCCATTATGAGGAGAAGCCATTGGTGCACATGTCTTTGGTGAAACCTCGGGGCTTAGACGCTGATGGGATCGTTATTGTGACCATTGATGGTTAGAAGATGGTCAAGAGTTCAAGCGTTAGCTGGGGCCCGGGGCAACAACCCTCCCGGTGGGAGTCCGGGGACGGGAGCCCCCGTCCCAATGGTATGGGTTCATTATTAGTGGACGGTGGTTGGTTGGCCACATTTTGAGGGCGCTGATCATGTCTATGCCACATAACCGCCCGCATTTTATACATACCACACCATTTATAGCACTATGTATAGACAAAGTTATCGCAAGCCTAAGGCATCCAATGCTTGTGATTATCCACACCCTCTACACTTAGTACTTCCTCTATCCAACGTCTGTCTAGTTCACCATCTAAACTTTGCTTGAGAGCGCACGGATGGATAGCACCATCACATTGTACCTATCTCAAAATATTAAATTCTCTCCATTGTCTATCTATCGCACTGTCTATTGCACTTAGTTTTGCTATCTATCTTTTTGTTGTGCTATATTTTTATATGGTATCAGAGCTTAGGTGCTTCAGCAAAAATAGTGCATAAAGTCTAGTCTTTCTTTGCAAGAGTGATGGCTTCTACCCCGGCTACTGTTGTTGTTGCTACAGCAGCACACCAGTCCTGCGTATTCGTTCACCAGCCTTCACTGAAGGCAAGCTTGATGGTACAAACTACACTCTCTGGAAATTCAAAATCAACGCCATTCTAGACTCTCATGCTTCTAGACACCGTTCTTGAAACAAATGCAGAACCAGTAGAAACTCTCGACTCCAACAACAGTACGAACACACTTTCACCACATGCTACACTTCTTCAGGCATGGAAGAGACGCGATGCTGATCCATCGTGTGTCATTATCACCAGCGTAAATGATTTTGTTCTTACTTTGATTCAACACACAACTAAGGCATTGGAGACGTAGACCATACCGAGGAATCAATATGAGACCCGAAATCAGACCAAGATTCAAAACCTGGAGAATAAGCATATTATTGAGAAGTTTGTTGAAGAAAAAGCTGTTGAAGCATTTATCACGTGAATAAAAAATCCGCGGAATCAAATGGCTGCTATGGGGATTACAAAGACCAGTGAAGAATTAGCCTGGAGGTGCATTCGAATTCTTCCGCAAAAGTACGATGGCTTGGTTACAGCACTAAACACTCGGATCAGAGTACCACCTCTATCATTGAAGAATTTAGTGCTATGTTGCTGGAGAAGGAGAAGTGGTTGAAGACCCATGATGGCAGTGATGCTGCATTTTCGGCCAATGCTAAAGACAAAGACGCAACATCTTCTGATGACAAGACGAAGCCAAAGAAGATGATTTTTCAAGAGAGCTGCTATTATTGTGACAAGGAGGGTCATGCTATCAAAGACTACAAAAAGAAGCAAGCCGACAAAAGAAGAACGGCACCCTAAAAGTCTTCATGGAAGGAAAAGACGTCAGTTAATAACATAGAGACCGAGCTTTAACTTTGGGTCGCCATTGAAGAGGTATGCTTATTTGCTCACGCTCCAATTGCTAATGATTCATGGATTTTAGATAGTGGTGCATTCCAGCACATGACCACTAAAAAGGGCTAGTATAGTTCTTGGAAGCCTCTACAAGAACCCATCAGTGTTGTTGTTGGGAATAATGCTGAATGTCCAGTCAAAAGGTCCGGAACCATCTCGTTTGTAGCAGCTACAGGTGAAAAGAAGAAGCTGTTAGGTATGCTCTACGTATGTTGTCAGTTGCTGCGATGACAGATCGTGGGCTTGAAGTACGCTTCAAGAAAACTGAAGCAAAATTTTAAATGATGCTGACAAGTTAGTCGACAAAGGAGTAAGGCACAACAATCTACACGAGCTTAGTGCCCTTACAACTACTGTAGATAAGAGGACGCGCAGGCTTTGGCACAAGAGATTTGGTCACATCGAATTTACAGAGCTGATAGAGATGTTGAAAAAGGAAATGGTAGCTAATTTGCCTGCATTTTCAAAATTGTAGGAACCATGTGAGGCTTGCATGATGGGCAAACAACAGCGTAAGGCATTTCCATAGGAGAGCAACAACAGGGCAAAGACTCCTCTAGAGTTGGTATATGATGCTGGCCTTTGTGGTAAGATGTCTACTACTACTGCATTGGGGGGATCGTCTTACTTTATGCTATTAGTCGACGATTATAGGAGGAAGATGTGGGTTTATTTTCTTCGGGATAAGACTGAAGCTTTTGATAAGTTTAAACAGTGGCATAAGCTTGTGGAGAATTAAACAAGAAAGAGCGTGAAAAAGTTTCATGTAGATTGAGGAGAATCGCTTTCAACGGAATTTGATAACTACTGCAAGGAGAATGGCATCAAGCACCGCCGACTCACTGCTCACACACCTTAGTAAAACGGTGTGTGATATTTAAGTCATCTATATAGGACAACCAAAGCAATCTTGCCATGCCTTTTTAGAATATACATGTTAGCATCAGAAGTAATTCTAGTAAACACAATCTTTTTAAAAAATCGTTCTATCTTGTGATACCATGTCCTTGGGGCCTGTTTCACCCTATACAATGCCTTCTTCAGCTTGCAAACTTTGTTTTCTGATCCGAGCATCTCAACGCCTAGTGGTTGAGCTACATATACCGCCTCCTTGAGATCTCCGTTCAGAAATGCTGATTTGACATGCATGTGAAAAACTAGCCACTGCTTATAAGTAGCCAAGGCAAGTACCGCTCTGATAGTTGTTATGTGAGCTGTGGGAGCAAAGATTCAGCAAGTTAAAGCCCTCCACCTGCGAAAATCCCTGTGAAATCAACCTAGCTTTGTATTTTTCAAGTGAGCCATCAACCTTATACTTAGCTTTCCAAACCCATTTGGTACCAACTACCTTTCTATTTGGTGGTCGGTCAACTAGCTCCCAAGTGTTGTTCTTTATGATGTTGTTATATTGAGATTGCATCACGGCTTTCCACTTTGGATGTGTTAAGGCTTTGTCCAAGGTGGCTGGCTCCTTCACTGTTCCCATTATCTCAACCATTAAGGCTAGGTTGACAATGAGATCAGATGCTCTTCTATGCTCCTCTATTCTCCTTGATTTGCATGGTCCATCCATTGAAGATTACGGCATCTCAGGTACTCGATTGCGCTTATCAAAGAGCTGATGTGCCCACTTTGGGAGTGGCTTTCTGTGTGGTGCCGCAGCAGACTGGTGTAGTGTGTGAGAGTCTTCATTCTCTAAACTCCTCCTCCTTACAAGAAAATCTAGTTGGTGGGTTGGGCTCATGGAGGATTACTTCTCGAGCTGATGATAGAGTGGATGGACATGTCTCCTCCACTGAGTGTGGATGCTCCACAAACACCATATCTTGGCTGGTGATTATCTTCTTCACCTCTGGATCATAGAGTCGATAAGCCCTTGACTCTTGACTGTATCCAAGAAAGATACAATTCTTGCTTTTGGCGTCAAGCTTCTTCTTGGATGCATCTATTATATGCACATAACATTCACATTCAAATGATCTAAAATGAGACACTCAAGGTTTCTTACCAGAGTAGGCCTCTTGTGGTGTGATACCCTTGAGCGCCTTTGTGTAGCTCTTATTGAGAATGTAAATTGTTGTGCTTACTCCTTCAACCCAGAATGTGTCTTGTAACCCTTTCCTTTTAGCATGCATCGAGCCATCTCCACGACGGTCCAATTATGGCGTTCTACAAGGTGACAATGAAGAAATGATCCAATAAACAATGGATATGCTGAGCCGTGAGTTTGAGATGACAGACTTGGGTCTTCTGCATTTTTGTTTGGTGGGGACTGAGAACTGGTAGGAGTTAGGCAACATCTTCATATCGCAACAAAAGTAGGCTTGGGAGATTCTCATAGTATTTGGGATGAGAGACTATAAACCCATGTCAACGCCTATGGAGGTGAATGTGAAGCTTTCTGCAGAAGATTCTTCACCATTAGTAGACATCAAGAAGTATAGGAAGCTGGCGGAAAGTTTAATTGTTTTCAATAACACTAGACATGATATCAACTTCATAGTTGGAGTTTTGAGCAAGTTTTCCAACAAGCCACGGGAAAGTCATTGGAAGCAAGGGATGCAAGTACTTAAGTACATCAGAGGTACTCTTAAGTACAGCCTCACTTACAATGCAGGTGACACTCTTATGGGTTCCTGTGATTCAGATTGGCCAAGAGACAGTAAGGGATGTAAGTACTTAAGTACATCAGAGGTACTCTTAAGTACGGCCTCACTTACAGTGTAGGTGACACTCTTATGGGTTCCTGTGATTCAAATTGGCCAGGAGACAGTGATTTTAGAAAATCAGTTTATAGATATTGTTTTTCGCTTGGTTCCGGTGCTTTCTCTTGGACCAACAAGAAGCAGCCTACAGTGGCACTTTCTTCTACAAAAGCTGAGTACAAGGCAGCTTGTTCTGTTGCTTTACATAGCTGGGAAGGATTTTAGTGAACATGGGAGTTTCAATTATGCTCGAACGAAGCATATTGAGATTTAGTATCATTATGTACGAGAGCAGGTTGAGGACGAGATAGTGGAGCTCGAGTACTTTATTACAGACCAGAACTATGCCAACATCTTCACCAAGGCTCTTGGGAAGGATCAACTCAATTGGCTTGGCATCTTCATCGACTTTAAGTTGGACCAAGAACATAATCTGTCTTTGGGCAGACATTGAGGGGAGGTGTTAGTATACACTAAATGCTCGCCTCTCAGCGTGTATCTACCATTGATATTTGGTGCACATTTGTAAAAACCCCCACTATGAGGAGAAGCCATTGGTGCACGTGTCTTTGGTGGGAACCCCGGCTTAGATGTTGATGGGGTCATTATTGTGACCATTGTGGTTAGGAGATGTTATGGGATTCAAAAGCATTAGTTGGGGTCCGGGCTAGTGTCTCGATTGGGAGGTCCCAAGGAAGCCAGCAGCCCCCCCCCCCCCCCCCCCCCCCCCCCCCTAGGGATGGAAGCCCCTGGTTCGACAATATGGGTTTATTATTAGTGGGTGGTGCGTCGGTTGGCCACGGTTTGATGGCGGTGTGACCGTGTCTATGCCACGTAAGCGCCCGCATTGTACACGCACCTACCACACCACCTGCAACACTATATGTGGACATAGTTATCACAAGCTAAGGCATCCAATCCACTGCTTGTGAGTATCCACACCCTCTACACTTTGTACTTCCTCCATCCAGAGCATGCCTAGATCACCATCTAAGCTCTACTTGAGAGCGTACAGATGGACAGCACCATGACATTGTACCTATCTTAGAATTTTAAATTCTCTCCATTGTCATCTATTGCATTGTCTATTGCACTTTGTTTTGTTGTCTATCTTTATGCTGTGCTATGTTCTTATAAGGAGGGCCCCATAGCCGTTGGCAACTGCCCCCGCCTGCCTCCCCATGAGCGTTGCTGGCCTGATCACCAATCAAGTGGGCCCTACGAGGTAACGGTGCCCGCTATGACCACTAAGTTTCCCATGAGGAGACGGACGACGTGGTGACCGCCCATGCCGCCCAAGAGATTCCCGTGTGGTTTCTCCTCCTCCTCATAGGCCTCCGTCCTCCCCCCCTCATAGCCTCCCTCTGTTTCTTCCACCCCTCCCTCAACCTCCCCTCTCCATTGCCAGCACCCCCTTGCCACCCTCAATCCTCCCATAGTCTTCAGCCTGGACTGGCCAGGCGATGGATTCACTAGTTCACAGATTCTGTAGAGATGACACTTTGCAGCCTCCCTGATGGCTGCCCTTCCCCCCAAGTCGCCACCCCCCCCCCCTCCCCCCTTCTCTCATCATAGGGATGCCAGTTAACTATGGCCTCCTCAGAGGCCTCCTTGTTGAGGCCGGTGAGTTCTCAGAGAGTGGGATTGTGTGGTCTTCCACCGCAGAAGAGGACTGCTTCTCCAGGAGCTTGAGAGAGCTTGTGTAGGAGGCCCAGTTGATCTTTTGTTCCTTTGCAGCAGGAACCTCATCTTTCGGCAAGGTGTACCCGCAAATGCAGGAAGATTTTGCCTGGACGCAGCCATTTGGTAACCAGGTTTTGGCCCTGAGGGGAACCAGGAAGGGTTATGCATTTCGGTTAGTGAGCACATGCTTCCATCAGTACTGGATTTGGGCATCATTGTTCAAGGGAGGGCATAGTGGATTATTGTCACAGTTGGGGAGGACCGGGTGTGTTTCCTCAACATTTTTGCCCCCAATAGGGTGGCGGGGCAGACTGAGTTTTGGACCCAGGTGAGACAAGCTCTTCCCCAGACGGACTTTTGGTGCGCAGGTGGAGATTTTAACATGCTAGAGGACCCAAAGGACAGGAAGGGAGGAGACTTGGATACGATCATTGGGAGTGAGTACACGGCTTGGGAGGAGCTAGTCCTCTCTCTGAGAGGATAGGATTCTTGGCACTTCACGGAGTTTGGCAGGATGCCAGGAAGCCTTCGCTTCTCCAAATCACAACAACGGTTGCAGGGACCGAACTTCTCATGCATTGACAAATTTCATGTGGATGTGAGTGGGCTTGCAGCAGAGGTGGTTTGGTTGGTATTCTTGCAGGCACCACATTGTCAGATCATTTGCCACTTGTGCTTCTCTGGGAGGATGCTTGGAGACCAGAGCGCCAACAGAGTATCCGAATCCCTGACACCTTGGTCCAAGCCCTTGAGATTTCTAGACGAGTCAACAAGAGATTTGGGAGTCCCTCACTTTTAGATTGGGAGAGGCGGAGGTCACGCTCGACTATGAACACTCTTTTGCAGAGCGCAGCAGCTCAGACCGACTCACCAGGTTCAGAGAGCATGAGAGGAGTCTCCGAAGGGCCTAGCCTCCCTCCAGCAACTACAGGAGCAAACCCCAGACAGTCTGTGGGTGGAGTCTCAGTTGGAGGCAACCCGCACAGAGATTCAATCGATTGAGGAGAGGAGGGTGGAGTATCGATACCATGCCACGGCCTCCTTTTGGACTTAGGCAGGGGACAAGGTCACCTGTGACTTCTTTGAGATAGCAAGCCCTCATCATCGCACAAACGAGGTCCGGAGATAGAGGAGCCCAGTCAGTACCATCACGATGCGTCCCCCCCTCAGGTTCCGGCCATAGCCATAGGTTTCTTCACACATCTTCTTTCAATAGATTCCCTCACCCTGCAGGAGGAGGCGAGAGAGAGAGAGAGTCTGGCAGCATACACGGGAGGTGGTGCCCCCAGGCCTCCACGCCTTTTTGTGTTCCCCCTTCTCTCTGACCAAGCTACGCATTAACTCCGAGCTCTTCTGCGTGGCAAGTGTCCAGGCGAGGATGGCTTGCCGATCTCTCTTCTTGCGCTATTGGGATCTCATGGAAGACAGTCGTCGGTTTCATGGCCGCCTTCAATGAGATCAAATGAAATCATGAGTCATGACCTCAGGTCACATGCCGGAGAGACTTTCTGAGGGGCTGATTTACTTGATTCCGAAGGAGGGTGGTGACCGTTTGGAGATTCCGCAGTGGTGCCCCATCACCCTCCTAGGAAACGCTTACAAAATCCTTGCCAAAGCCATCAGCCGTCACTTGGAGCCTCACCTCCCCGACTTGATCCATGGAACCCAAACCGGCTTCATTCAGGATAGGAGCATCCTAGATAACATTTTCACCTTTTGGGAGGAGATTGCTACAGCCAGACTTTGCAGGGATGACATGGCTGTTCTTCTTCTGGATTTTGAAAAGGCCTACAGAGAGGGTCGATTGGGCTTTTCTGGAGGGCACCATGCTCAAGATGGGATTTCTGGAGGGATGGATTAGAGGCGTCTCTGCTCTATACTCGCAGATCACAGTCAGGTCCTCATCTATGGGGCCTCGGGGGACAGGTTTCCGATCTCCAGATCAGTCAGACAGGGATACCCCTTAGCCCCCTTCCTCTTCCTCTTCCTCTTCCTCTTCCTCTTCGCGGTGGAGGCAATGAGTAACTTTCTCTCCGTGCAAGAGATAGGACTCCAGGGTCTCCGCCTCCCCATTAGACCCCAGGAGGAGTTACTTGACTCAGAATTTGCAGACGGCACAGCCTCTCAGGAGAGAAAGGGAACCTACAGAGATTTCCCTCGCCATTGAGACCTTCTACTTAGCCTCCAGAGCTCAGATCAACTTGCACAAGTCGTGTGGTTCTGGGTTGGATCTTCAGCCACCCGCGCGTCCAGTTGAGTCCTTTTAGTGGATACCGTGGGGCACCCCGATCAGATACCTCGGGTGTCAACTTTCAAGTAGGGATTGACATCTCAGCCGAGCAGCAGCTTGCCCCCCTTCTTCTGAGCATTCGGAAGAAGCCTTTATATTGGAGCACAGCCCGCCTCTCCCTCGCCGGCTATGTGATCGTGGCCAACCATGTGCTCCTGGTTACCATGTGGTACATCACTTCTTGTTGGGCATTCTCTAGAGCTTGCCTGGGTTAGGTACAGCGGCGGCTGATCCAGAATTTTCTCTGGGCCGGGTCTATTGGCGGCACCTGGGACTCCCACCAGTGGATTATGGATCTTCACGGAGACCCGATCCCAAGGCTTCAGCACCACCTTCGAGGACAGATTTGCAGCTAGTTTGATGAGACCTTGGGGCCACCCCAAGCCAGCCTTCCAACAGCTCTCACTGGCCTTGGACGAGGAGAGACCCCGCCAGCCCTGGAACCCCTTCTTCGGGATGCCAATGGTCTCACCCTCTGGGCGTGCGTTCACATAGCCCGGGGGGCCCTCAGTCCGCTTAGGATAGACACATCGCGGAGATTAGAAGCAGAGAGCAGATAGTCCTCACCACCATCAACTCAGCCATCTCCCCGCTGACTCCTACAGGACCCCTCCACCTCAGTGGCTATAGGAGCTTTCACGCGGCACAACATCCCCTTGGCGGTCCTAGGCTCTCATTTTCTCAATCGGATGTCATGGATGTCTGACCCTCTCCCCAGCAGAGGACTTTAGTGGTGGATCACTTCAGAGGGTCCCGATCATCAGCTTGCATGAGCACCACTGGCACATCGACCCTCCCCTGGTGCAGGTCACTCGTGCGACAGGTCCTGGAGACACTCGCTCTTGGAGGGCTGACCCTTGACATGGATTCAGTGGGACCCACGCAAGTGGGAGTGGACAGACCACTTCAGCCCAGAGAGCCCAACCACCCCCTTTTTACACTACTCAGCGAGGCTAGGCCATCGGATCCAAATGCACGAGATCGACGGTACTCCCGCTTCAGCAGACCCAGGACATCTCACCTAGTTTCCTCAGAGACTACTACAAATGACTGTGGGACAGCTTCTGACCTTGAAAGGACACTCTTTGCCTTTGGGAGGTATCTCACAGGAGTTTAGCAGTTGGCATGTGCCTGGCCATTAGTGGTTGACCGTCCAGCACAGTGAACGAGATGCAACCACCCGCAAGAGTCGCAACGCCATTGCCTTTGGGACTGCCCCAGGCGCCATCCGTGCCATCTGTTCAGATATCATTCATACCCTCCACAGTCAGTGGGGGAAGCTTCAGGGAGATTCAAACTGCATGCGGAGACGTCAAGAGGCCTTCCTCTGCACCTAACAGCAGTGTCCCTTCCTCTTGGATAGAAACAGCAACCTCACTTGGCATTACAGCCTACAGGCGCACCTCCCCCCACCCACTTGTATGAGGTAGTTTCCTCCGAGATCAGCCAGCAATTAAGGGGACTAACCTCCCCAGTATTTTCCCTCTTTTAGAGGCTCTGAGCATGTACTTCAGCCTGTTGGCTGTTTTTCATATAACTAATAGAAGGATCTTTTTCTTGGAAAAAAAAAAGGGCAAGTGCCTAGTATAGGGTGAAAGGTAAAGTGCCCCCCTTTGACTAGTCAAATGGGTCTCTAGTATGGGGTCAAAGGTCAAGTGTCCCCGTTGACCAGTCAGAAAGGTAAAGTGTGTCGGGCTGAGCCACCTCCTTAAAGGAGGTCAAGACTTACAGTTCAAAAAACCTGCCATGTACTACCATGTAGCCAAGCTTCCAATGTTCTCTCGATTTGTGTCCCCTATAAGATGATGCAGCCTCAATGGTGCAAGATGATCCAAGAAAATAATTTTCATTGTGCCCCTGCCCATATAGATGGCATGATCCGTAGGGGTCTTCTCATATAAGATCCTTCATGAGCCAGGCTACTGCGCTCCAAGTGAGATAAAATGGCTCTTTCGTCATGTAAGGCATCGGCAATGCATCATCAAGGAAGACACACAACACGATTAGACCAATATCATAGACACATTTTTTTTTGAAGTGGTGGGAGCAAACTAGATGGATTACAAAGAAAGCTCAAGAGCACCAAAAAGCTATCCTCAAGAGGACATTGGATTGTCTTGTCGAGGCCAAGATGACCTCCTGAGACTAAGAGCATTTTTTTCTTTTGAGAGAATATTAGTAGACAACATCATGCAATTACATCACCGAGCCGACATAAGAAGAAGATTGCTTTTTCTTCTTAGGCTGCTTCTTGTTACTGTTAAGCTTTTAGCTTAATTAAACATGATTAAAATATCTTAATGCTTAAATAGTTGAGTAAACAGAAAGTTGTGTTGTTTGCATTGAGACACAAGGCCTTGTTAAATAGGGCCTGAAGAGGTACAAATGAAGAGGCACATCCCTGATGAAAGGGTCTGACTCTTGAATGAATATTTATGTCCTTTAATCAATAGATGTGTCCCTTTGAAGAGATGTGTCCTTTGGTGATGACCCATGTGACAGGGTGAGACCCTTCACTAGTATCCCTTCAATGATTAAGAGTAATTAAGGATAACTAAGGATAATTAGGAGAGATTAAGTCACAATCGTGACATTCCCTTCCACTTAAAATAAGACTCCGGCTTAATAAGAGACTTTTGCTGAAGATCTTCGTCATTAGGCCATTTATGCTTGTGGTGAAGCTTGCACCAAGAAATATTAAAGACGTTTCTCTATTGTCTTATTGTCATGCTTTAAATGCTAAATCCTAAGTTGTAGCATCATTCTTTAATGTCTTCTTCTTTGTCTGCTTTCAAATGTTGGGCTTGAAGTTGACTTGGCTATATTGCGATGTAGAAGAATCTGAAGGTTCAACCACGAAGTCTCTTGATGATACTTGAATAGTATCTGTTGGAGTGTTCCGCTTCATAGTAGTGAAGTACTCATCCAAGTTGTTAGCAGAATGCTTGAAATTCTTTGCAATGTTGAAAACTTTATCCTCCTGGTTGATATCGATTATGTCATCCCATGTGGGTAAGGTTGAAAGTTGAAACTAGTGTTATATCTACTTTTGTAATCTCTATTTCTTCAAAGAAGTCCATCGTTGGTGACTCATCATCTTGAGATAAAGAATCCAAGGTCTTTTCAACATCATCTTGCTGTTCTTCTGAAGTCATGTTGGAAGAATCCTTGATGTTGTCATCAACTGACTCAATAAAGTTTGCCATATCTGTGTCAAGGTTAGGACTAACATGAAGTGCATGAGCTATTGCATGTTTTTCTTTTGAACTATCGGAGCAGTCTTCTGAAGTTGAAGATTCCACATTACGGTTTTGAGGAGCATTGGGTCATTTAGGACATTCAAACCATCTATGGTTGCCATTACAAATTGTGCACCTTGTCTTTTGTTATTCACGAGAAGGTGAAGCTACTGCAAGACGAGGAGTGCGAGATTGGTCACGTCTAGAGTCCTGTCCATGATCAAATGCATGTGGTTGAAGGAACTGCTGATGCTGAGAATGATTAAAAGATGACCCTTCTTGTCGGCGAGATTGCTGTGAATGCTACCAAGATGAAGACTCTGCAAATTGAGGCTTCGAGGGTTGTGGCTGTTGACGCCTTTGGGCCCTAGTGAGGACCATCAGCAAGTAGAGGGACTCTTGAAGAAGTTGTTGAAACTGTTACTACATCTACTGCAAAGCTTGTTGCCAATCCGTTGAAGTTGGATTGCCATGCTGGTGGGTTTGGTCCTCCATAGTAGTAGGCTAAGATGAAGACTCTGCAAATTGAGGCTTCGGGGGTTGTGGTTGTTGACGCCTTTGGGCCCTAGTGAGAACCATCAGTAAGTAGAGGGAGCAAATACATTATGTGAATTGGAGAAGGTAGGTTACAAGCTCGCGAGGCTGTTATATGCCATCTTGTATAAGGAGGAAGTTCAATTGGAACCAAGAGCACTGGGACTGGTTGTTGCCAATGCAGAGGGAACAGAGGAGGTTTTCATTTCTATATAAACCATAAATCCCGATTTGCACACGTGAAGTGCATAGTCCCGTATGATGATGAATTGTAGCTTTCTTGAACATTAAAGTGCCACATTGTCTTAGCTGTTGTTTGTGTTGTATTTTGCATTTTTGTTTAAATGATGAAAACAGCAAGGTATATGGGTTGATCACACATGAGATGTGTGTGTTTGAAGAAGCCCAACTGAATGCAGGTATTGTAGGAGTTAGGCAATAAGCAGAAGTTGCAAATAATGGAGACTTGCGATGCCGAAAGGTTGGAACAACGCCATGAACACATGTAGGCTAGGAAAGATGTGCATAAGGGGGAGAACTTGCTGCCCGAGAAAACCACCGAGATATGTGCAAAGGGACTGGCCGTTTTTTTATATCTTTATTTCTTTTTCTCTTTGGACTAGCCGCAAAAAGTCGCCTGGAAGAAGGCACCGAGGAGAGAAACCGGTTGGTGAAATCGCCACAAGGAGAGGGGCTGGCTGAAATCCGTCGAATAGGGGCGGGGGGGGGGGGGGGGACTGTTTGAGCAAACGTTGGCCCATTTTTTTTCTTTTGTTTTGTTGAGAGGCGCCATGGCCATTAACCGGATTACTGGCGTTGGGCACCCATCCTTTTTTAAATTTTTTTAAATGTGAGTCGCTAGTTGGGCCTGGCTGTGGGCTGCCTTTTACGTGGCTTGGAAGGCTTTTAAGTATAAGGCTTATAAAGCCTTTAAAGTCTTTTAAAAAAAAGACTTTTAAATATTGTTTGTTAATTTCAATAATAATCGTGGCGCTTCACTTCAAAAGGAGGAGACTGTTGAAAAATGGCGATTTAGACTGGGGGAGCCGCCATCACCAACCGGCGCTTAAAAAGATGTGAGAGAAGACCCAATATTATGCTATGAGTACCTTGGTGAGGCTACAGCTTGCCATTGTTTTTTTTTTTTTTGGGTAGAAAATTAGGGGATTTCATAATTTAGGCAAAATTGGAGAAGGGGCCAAAATTGAATGGGGCATTCTGTCTTGCTCTTCCATACAACTCTTGCTATACCTAATTCTAAGGTTAATTTGCTGATTTAGGGTTTTTGATTTTTAGGAATAGGGTTAGGGTTCGGTTGTGAGCATCCTACAGGCTGGAGTTTGTATGCTTTGATACCACTGTTAAGCTTTTAGCTTAATTAAACATGATTAAAATATCTTAATGCTTAAATACTTGACTAAACATGAGGCAAAGAGCGGAAAGCTGTGTTGTTTGCATTGAGAGTTGAGACACAAGGCCTTGTTAAATAGGGCCTGAAGGTACAAAGGAAGAGGCACACCCCTGATGAAAGGGTGTGACTCTTGAATGAATAGTTATGTCCTTTGGACGTAGAGATGTGTCCTTTAATCAATAGATGTGTCCCTTTGAAAAGATGTGTCCTTTGGTGATGACCCATGTGACAGGGTGTGACCCTTCATTGTGTCCCTTCAATGATTAAGAGTAATTAAGGATAATTAAGGGTAATTAAGAGAGATTAAATTAATCAAAACAAGTTACAAAGGTCCTGAAAGTGAAATCTTCACTTTATGAGAGTTCTACAAACAAGCCTTCAAACCATTGCCTTCGTGATGTGGAAGAATAGACTACAAGCTGTTGCATCCTTACTCATGTTTCGACAAGTGATATACTCATGTTTCAAGTAATCAATAGTAAAGCATGTCTTCCATGTTCAACTACACAGCAGTTTAAGGTTAACAACTGCATGCATAAAGTGTCAAGCTATTGTCTCTATCACTTTCCTAGAGGTAATGAAAGTTATCAAAGTCATTTCATAGGTAAGTACCTCTTCATGAACAGGGGTCAATTTTGGATCATGGTGGGTAATACTGCCTTGAGGTGATATGACTTCATCCACATCTGATCCTGACTCCGCAGTGGAAAGATCCAGCTCTTTACCCTGAGATAATAATTTGGAAAAAAAAAAGCATAGATTATTATTTTTTCCAGCATGTACATAAATTTGGACTGCAAGGAGGACTACTCAGCCTAGGTAAAATTTATGTTTATAAAATTTACATGCTTAATTATTATGTCCCCAAAAGACACTAGACTGGCAATACTGAAAGGCTAGACTAATGCTAATCAGTGGGTCAATTATGGGATACTCAGTACTAGTAGTGCATCAGTAGGTTAATAATTGATGAGCTAGTGTAAATTGACATTAAAAGTCAAAGACAGTCTCAACTATAAGTGATCATTATTGGCTTTCCCACGAGGGTGGAGACCCAAGGAATGAGGACTCCGATCAAGCATAGGTCTGGCTTAAGCCTTACACCTGGATGGTGGTCATGGTGGTATGGGACACTAGGGCTTAGGTGAGGAGTCTGGCATGGTGTTGGTCTAACCTCAGGCTCAAGACGGCTCCCAAGAGGAGCTAGCCAGTCCCTTTATGTACGTGTTTTGCCCATTAAAGCTGGTTAAGAAATGTTTGTACAGGCCAGAAACCGGAATACCTTGTGTTTCAGGCCAAAAGAACCCTACTTCCTTATGTGGCTGTTTCATTACTAAGGTGACATTGCCTCAAAAGACAAATGATCTTCTGCCACAAAAAATAGAAAGTAAGAGAAAAGGCATTCATAGCAAAACAGATGATCTTTGCCTTTTATGTTTGACAAGGGATTCTCAATAGTTATGAATAGTCTCTCAAAGGAAGGGAAAATCTAACTTTCCTTAGGTAAGCGTGACCTGATGCTACCCAGACTAGAGGGCAATATATTTCTCAGGACTAGAGGGCAATAACGCACTTTTATCATGCTAAGCAAGGGAATCCTACATGGTGGAGGGTCGTACCATGACCACAAGGGACAGATTGACTGTAGAATCACCCATGACGATCAACTTCCTTGACTGTTGGGCACACCCACGTGCAATGCGGTGCAGAAAGTTATCCATCACCTAACTCATTAGCAAAGGGCAATCCTCAGCATCTGCCAATCCAAATCTTCCATTGCCTCGTTCTCTCTGTTATTCACATGCACATAGACAGATAGGTCTTATGATTGACTCATACAGATACCTGGGATAGTTTTTTCAGTTGGAAAGTAAATCCTTTCAAACTCATTCTCAGCGTACACTGACAAAGAATTTACTATTTGACTCCATGATACACCAAGGAGCCATGTATGGGGGGCATCTTTCTTGGGGAATGAACTTGTTTGAGAGAGGATTGGGATAAGTAGCATGTTACAATGTTATCTAAACTCACTAGGAGCAAGCCGTCAATTCCATGTGAAATGGTACTCACAGAACTTAAAGGTTCACCTCTAAACATTAAGCCAGCACAGCTAAAACCTGTTTCCTGGTCACGCTACCCTTGACACTTCAAACAATCTCTCAATTGAAGATGCATGGAGGCAGCTCCAAAATAACACGATGACCTTCAGGAGACTACTCCTCAATCACGTACACTCCAATAGTCCTACCTCCTACACACAAGATTCAAGCCGAGTCAGACCGACTTGTTTACCACAGCCCCGCGACCCCTGCTGCAGTTGAGATTAAGGCTCTCTCTCTTGTGAGCAAGATCACTGTGTAAATGCATCAGTCCCAGAAATATGCATCCACACAAACAGGCAACTAACATTAGGGAAACATCACACTGCTGCTACACCACCCCAACCTGTCCTACAAAGTCTCATTGTGGATTGATGATGCACGTGGTACCTTTTACCTCATGTTCATAGGGTTGTGAGGCTTTGTATCGGCTTGTTACAAGTAGCTCATAGAGTCTCTAATGGCACCGTGAGACTCTGTTTCAGCTTGTAGGGTCTCTAATGACTTTTCACCTCACTTGCCTTACTTTCTCTACATAGCTATCTTTGTCTTCCCTTCAAACAGAAAACCTTTCAATGCATACTCCAACACTTCATGCAAGTAAGCATGCCAGGTGAACACACAAGCATAAATACTTGTCTTTAAGCCGACAAGTGCACAGAATTACACACACATGGAACATTACCTTCTTAAGCTTGTCATTTGAGGAAACTTTCCCATCCGTACTACAAATTGTGACTATCTGCCTGGCATTTTGCACCTCACCATCTATAATTGCCTGCAAAACACAATTTGCTTCAAGCCCAAAACACAAAAACCAGCTCTCACAAATATAGTATAGGATTTTCTCCCCATACAAGCATCAAATCATATGTGAAGGAATTCCATAGGATTGCGCATGAACTGCAAATAGGCCCAAATTAAAGAAGAATAACAGGGACCGCTTTAAAAACGCTTTCGTTTCAAAATAACAACAACAAAGATACGAGAGAAAAAAGAAGAAAACTCTTCATGAGTTATGTAACCTGCATGATAATTGGGTCATTCCAAGGACCTTTGTCAGAACGAAGGCATCCTCCTTTATTGGCACAGCTACAATTTCCTCCCAAAAAGTCCGGCAATTCGCTGTTGGGGCAATGGCAATAGTGAACTGCAATTGTTTAATGTACAATCTGGGGGTTGATTCAAAATACAGACCGACCTTCCACTACATGCATACATACATACATACAAATAAACCCGCTTTAAGAAAGCATACAAGTGATACCTTTCATCTATCATCTCTAAAAGCTTGCTCTGATACTTATTTCCCAAAACCTGTTTGGAAACAACAAAAGGTTTTCAAGTAAGCCCACATCACTGAATGCTCATTCTAGATAGCAGCTTCAGAAGTAAGCTAGTCACATAGGTTATTTTGGAGAGGCAATGGTGTTGGAAGCCCATACACTAATCTTTGCAGTCGTTTTTGGGTCCAGAAAGCTCTTCATGGAATTCCACAAAAGCCTGAAGCCTGGACCAGCATTTATGATGAACATGTGATGCAAGGTCTGTAAAAGCATGATAAGGTTGCCAGGATATCAAGACTACTTAAATAGTGAATCAAAGCTGGCACAAATATACTGAAAAATTAAGTTCCTTGATGGCAGCACAACTGAAAAGGTATACAAGCTTTCGGATTCACTTACTTCCGGATAATTATCTGCATCAATTTTGTGGATTCGTAATACAAGCTCCCGTGCACTTTTACTGACATTCTTTAGGCCCTGCATCAAGCATAGTACATGTCAGGACATGGCTTGAAACTACTTCCATATAAACAAAACTCTACAATAATGTTCAAAAATCATAAGTTGAGTCAACCACCATAGCATGCACCACAGAATGCAGGACAAAGTAGATACAAAAACCCAACAGCTTATATAGATATGTTACATCCTTGACATGGATTGGCGCCTTTTCGTTATTCTGTTTTGAGGGGCCAAAAAGGAGGGGGGATTCATTAAGCCCCCATCCCGAAGTGCTGTAAGCTTGGGCCAGCATGCACCTATCCATTCTTTTTGCATATTCTATGGGTCATGGAAGGTGTACATGTGGATTATCAGTTGGCAATTGGAAAATAGTGATTTTCCAAATAATCACAGCCACTTGAGGCCTATATAAGTGAGTTGGTGTGCGCATAACTGGAAGTTGAGCCCACAATGTATGGGCCAAGCCCACTGGATCTAGTCTAGTCCATGTGCAACTCCCCTTGGCTACATGCATACCCTAAACTGATGATTCTCCTGTCCCACTGAAATACGCTTACAGAAATGCCTTCTACTGACCCACAGCTTGCCCTTCGTTGCACTGGATTCTGGTTTTGCATATTCTTGCGCATGGACCTGTTAAAAGTCATCTCCTGTCTATTTTTATACACCAAGGCCTTTGTTGTGGGTGTGCCCGCCCTATGAGGTGTTTTCTCATTTTTCCCTACTCTTCGTATTTTTCCCTATTTTTTTGTGGCATGGGAGGCAGTCTTGTAGTGGCAGGAGGACCTTGAACCTGGCCGACTGCATCTGTGGAGTCTCTGGAGGTGGCCGACTGATTTGCATGGGTCGTGGACTTCCCTGATGCTGGCCGACCCCCTCTGCTGCTGGCCGACTGAGTATTTTCAGTCGTGGAGATTTTATGTGTCTTGTCGGCTGCCCTACAGCAGGCCGACTGCTGATGGGGGGCCATATAAAATGGCCCCCAGCCCCCTTGTCATTTTTGTATCATTCCGGGGATCTTCTTGTGTATATAGAGCAGAGTTACATGCCTCTACCACTCTATCTCTTGTGCTGTTATTTTTCTGCATTGCATTTTGCTCGTGTTACCAGATCTGATCATCATCTCCGCTGCGTATTCTGACAGGACCATGCCTAGAATGACCTTCAGACCAACCCTTATAAAGGTGTCTATAGGACCGGTCGGCCAACTACCAACTAGGCCAAATGAACATGACCATAAAAGAATGTGCCCAAACTGTCCACACCTCTCCTGACCATGGGCGCCTAGTTGCCCACTATCCTGGTGCACAAACATTGCCCTCTTGGTCCAAACACGCCCCTGGAACTTGCCAACAAGTGGCTGCAAGGGAAAATAATGTCCATGTCCAACTCCTCCTTTGTCTAAAATACTCAAAACCTTGAGGTTTTTTTCATCATCATACTATGTTTTTAGGTGGCTTTTATATGTTTTTTAAATATTTATAATTAATGAAAATATTGATTTTTCGAAACCTCAAGGCTGAGGGACGAAAACTTTTGAAACAAAACCTCGAACCGAAAAAACCTCGAAATGTTTCTTGTGACTATACTTATGCCCAGGGATTGTAAGACTATTGTTTAACAAAATTAATGACACCAGAAGCCTTAAACATACAAATGCGAGACAATCCTAATGTTCTATTGCTAACTTCTATATTAAATATGTGAGCAAAAGATCCAAAACACAAAAAGTTGTTCTCAACTATTACTGTAAACCTAAAAAAAGATGACCAATGCAAATGAAGCCCAAGTTGATACCCTGATGCTTTCCCCAAATGTTGGCTGTAGATTTTCTACTCTGCCTTCAAATCGACGCTTATGAGCTCCAGAGGCTGCTGGACTGCTGATTGAAGAAGGCTAATGATTGATGAATGAAGTGCGGAGCAGGGAGGAGGGAGAGAGGGGGGGTGCTATTTATAGGCTCACCATCCCCTCATCCTGCAGGTCAGCTGGTCAGCCTGCTGCCCAATCGCTAGCAACTTGACTTGTCCACCATCTGTCCAAACCTGTCCCGCTATTGGGAAAATAAGTGATATATCCAATAAAAGCTGAGATAAAGATAGCACCTGAGGGTTGAAATGCTCCCTGACCTTACGAGCTCGCTGAAGCCTCCCGCATCAAGAAGGGCATGGGTACTCACTCGGTAGCCACAAAGGCCCTCATACAGTAGGTGGCAGCCACCTAAGGCCCAGGCAGGCAGGCGGCCAATCTCATTCAGTCGGCCAACAGGTTTGGGCAAGCATTGAAGTCAGCACAGCATATATAATAACATTTATGTAAGATTCTTTATCCAGCAAACAAGCCAACAGCTGTTGACTTGGCCGACTAGCACCTTTTTGACATATATAAGCATAAGCCTGTCACAATGCACAGCAGAAAATGATACAAGTGCTGTGAGAAACAAAACACAGGAGTGTAGAGAGAGAGAAGCTGTATAAACTTTGCTATATACACAAGGATCCAATACAAGATGAAGTGGGAGACCAAGGGTGGTATTTATACCACCCTCTAGTGCTGGCCGACTCAGAGAAAGGCCAGTCGGCCAGGACAAGAACAAGTTGGCCATGTCAGGAGGAGTCGGGCCCAACAACAAAGGGCCCCCATGACCAAAAACAGGGAGAAAAAAACACAGAAAAATGGGAGAAAATCTTGGGCGGGCACACCCACAACAAGGGCCCTCACCGAGTAATATATATAGACAAGAGATGACTACTAACACCCCCTCTCAGCTCCTGGATGTGGAACCAACCCCAATGAGCTGTCCTGCTGTCGGAGCATAGCCTGAGGTAGAGACTTCGTGAAGAGGTCCGCTGCATTGTCCTCCGTCGAACAATAAACAAGCAAGATGTCACCAGCCAAAATCTTCTCACAAACAAAGTGATATTGTATCTCTATGTGCTTGGTCTGGGCATGAAAGACCGGGTTCCAAGCAATAGCTATACAGCTTTGGTTATCACACTCTGGTTATCGCACTAGATAACCATGGGTTCCTTATGTGGAAACCCAATCTCGCCAAGTAACCTCCGCAGCCACACAACCTCGCAAGCAGCACCACAAGCAGCCCGGTACTCTGCCTGTGTAGAAGACAAGGCAATGGTTGGCTGCCTCTTGCTGCTCCATGAAATAGCTCCTGAGCCAAGGGTAAATCCGTAGCCTAATGTGGATCTTCTCATGTCTGGATCTCCTCCCCAATCTGAGTCACTCCAACCGTGAAGTCGAACTCGTTCCGTCGTTCCCACTCTAGTGTCATAGAAGAGTCCAAGATCCTTCGTACCCTGCAGATACCGGAAGATCCGCAATCCTGCATCCCAATGAGTCTTCAAAGGCGTTTGCATGAATGAGCTCAACAGCCCCACGGGAAAGCTCAAGTCCAATCTGGTGTTCAGCAACCAAATCAATGAACCAACAAGCTTCCGATACAGAGAGGCATCAACGTGCTCACAAGGATCATTCACTGTAAGTTTGGTGTTCGGGTCCATCAGTGAAGTAATAGGCTTGCAGTTCTCCATCCCAAAGGTCTCCAGCAACTCATGAACATACCGCTGCTAAGAAACAAAGAACCCCCTTTGAGTCTGCCAAATCTCCAATCCCAAGACGAAATGAAGTAAGCCTAAAGTTGGTCATCTCAAACTCCTTTGACAAGGCAGCCTTTGTCACTGCTATGTGCTCCACATGACTGCCAGTGAGGATGAGATCATCCACATAAAAGATAATCAACGTGACCAAGCCGCGTTCCCGAAAGAGTTTAAATTAGGATCTGCAACTGATCTCTGAAAACCTGTCCGTAGAAAGAAGGAATCCATCTTCTGTTTCCAAGCCCTCGGAGCCTGCTTAAGACCATACAAGGCCTTCCGCAACCTGTAAACCATGCCCTTTGATCTTGGAACCTCAAAGCCTGGAGGCTGCTCAACGTACACCCCCTCTTGAAAGAAGGAATCCGTCTTCTGTTTCCAAGCCCTAGGAGCCTGCTTAAGACCATACAAGGCCTTCCGCAACCTGTAAACCATGCCCTTTGATCTTGGAACCTCAAAGCCTGGAGGCTGCTCAACGTACACCCCCTCTTGCAAGTCACCATTAAGGAACGCAGATTTTACATCCATCTGAAATACGGGCCACCGCTGAGAAGAGGCAAGGGTAAGAACTGTCCGAATCGTGGTCATCCTCACTGTCGGTGCAAAGGTATCCTCATAGTCGATGCCAGGTCGCTGAGCATAGCCCTTAGCCACAAGTCTAGCCTTGTTTTTTGTCCACCGACCCATCAGACGTATACTTGGTCTTAAAGACCCGCTTGACACCAATGATTGACCGTTTTGATAGCCTCAAAACCAACTCCCAAGTTTTATTCTTCTCTATGGCATCCAGTTCCACTTGCATGGCTTTCCTCCACGTCTCCTAAGAAAGAGCTTCCTTAATGGAAGTGGGCTCTTTGTCCCGAATGATACGAGACATCAAAGCATAGTTCACCTGTAACAGCTCCTCTGAATGACTTTTGTCACGAACTCTGTGCGATCATCGAGGTCCATCCTTTGTGGTCCACTCGGAGGGAAGCTCCGTAACACCTGACTCCCGAATGGTGTCTAACAACCACTTTGGTATTCGAACAAAACGCGGAGCCTCCTACTGCTGCTAGGGCTCATCTTCAGCCTCCGGCTCAACCTCTACAACTAACTGAGACTGTCTAGCTAGAACAATAGACTGGGAATCATCCTCATACTCATCTGGTTCTTCAAGAAGTGGCGGCTCATCAACAGTGGAAGCTGGAACATGCTCATCAAAGACAACATCTCTGCTGACAACAACCTCGTTCCACTCTGGGTCATATAACCTGTAGCCTTTAGAAAGAGAGTTATATCCCACAAATACAAGCTTTTGGGACTTCGAGTCAAGCTTCCCCCTCTGCTTCTTTGGAATGTGAACATAGGCATCACTCCCAAACACACGGAAATGGAAGACATCTAGTTTCTTGCCAAAATAAGCCTCAAATGGAGTCATCTTTGGTACTGACATCGTCGGAGATCGGTTGAGGATATGGACAGCCCTAGCCACAGCCTCCCCCCAAAGTGGACAAGGAAGATCACGATGCTTCAGCATTGTCCTCGGCATCTCCACCACAATCCGGTTCTTACGCTCAACTACTCCATTCTCTGAAGGCGAACCTATATTGGCCAGCTCCTGCTTGATGCCATGTTCCAAACAAAACTGCACAAAAGCATTAGAAGAGAATTCTCCTCCTTTGTCAACCTGAAGAGTCTTCACCTGCAATCTAGACTCTTTCTCCACCATAACATGCCACTCCTTGAACCGAGAAAAAGCTTGGTCCTTCTGAAAAAGCAAATAAACCCATGTAAATCTGCTACAATCATCAAAAAGCAGCATAAAGTACAAAGAACCTCCCAAGGATGGGGTCTGCATAGGTCCACACAAGTCAGTGTCTACCAACTCCAAAGGTTTCGAAGCCTGCCTAGTAGCCTGCTTCGGAAAAGATTCCCTGTGCTGCTTACCACAAATGCAAGAACTACAGTGTCCCTGCCTGTTGCCAACATCTGGCAAGCCATCCACCATCTGGTCCCAGAAAGCCCGCCACAACGCATCAGATGAAAGAACGCACACGGGCATTGACACAATCCCATAACTGTACCTAAGTCTCCCGTTCTTTCCTAGTAGAGGGTAAAAGCTCCCCGTCCTCCAACTCTAGCCATGGAACACCAACCACACTGAAATCAACCAAGTCATAAGACTCCAAGATAGACTTCATCATTACCTTCCAGATGCCATAGTTGATCCCGTCCGACTGTCAATCCACTAGGAATGTGGGGAGAGTGGGGATCTTCACATGATTCTCAACCATCTCAAGCTAATCTGTCATCTCAAGGGTTCACAAGGTCTTGTGAAGGGAGGTGGGCAGGAAAAAAAAATGAAGAAGAGGCTACGAACACTATGCAAGGTGGCTGTCCAACGGTGATGACCACCTTCTACTCGATCTCCAAGTCCCGAACAGCCCAAGAAATCTCCAATCAGCACCAAAAATCAACAAACCCTTAAGCTCCCACCGTCTCCAAGCTTCAAGCCACCTGGGGCTCTGATACCATGTCGGAATGCACAACGGAAAATGAGACAAGTGCTCTGAGAAACAAAACATAGAAGTGTAGAGAGAGAGAGAAGCTGTATAAACTCTGCTATATACACAAGGATCCGATACAAGATGAAGTGGGAGACCAAGGGTGGTATTTTATACCACCCTCCAGTGTTGGTCGTCCAGCCTAAAAGCAGCTGACAGCAAGACTGCATGTCTACGACTGAGGGAAAGGCCAGCCAGCCAGTCGGCCAAGACAAGAACAAGTCGGCCATGTTAGGAGGAGTCGGCCAGCAACAAAGGGCCCCCATGACCAAAAACAAGGAGAAAAAAACACGGAAAAATGGGAAAAATGGGAGAAACTCCTGGACGGGCACACCCACAACAAAGGCCCTCACTGAGTAATATGTACAAATACGAGATGACTGCTAACAAAGCCATCATTTGCATTCAATCAATCACCTTTTGAAGAAGTTTAGCCGTCAATAGTTACATAGTAGCATGTAGAAGGCTAGAGGCCACCCCTACGAGGTAGACCAAGGGCCTGAAGATGTGCAGATATTCATGTCACCTTTTTGTACTATAATACTAAGAAAACCCTAACATCAAATACTAGGGTGAATTGTTTGCCTTGAGTTGTTTCAAGGAGACATTTTGAATGGTTGAAAAGCCTGGTATCTATGGTATACATGATTATCATATGGATATATGGCTCCCTTTACAGCAATGTATTGGATTTATGAAGCACATGACAACTCATGAAACGAGGATTTTTCTATGGATTTATATTGGACACCAAAATGCCTGTAAAACTATTGGTGGCGAAAATGCCTATAAACTATCAGTAGGAAAAATGTTTATGGAGCACCAGGATATCTATGCATGTGAGTGATTCTTATCTTATGTTACACACTTGAGTCCACCTCTCGTCCAACGTGTGTGATCAGAGTACCAACACAGAGTGCAAGTGGTAGAGTGGACATGACGCCTCGTTGGCAGGGGACTTATGCCTATGCCAAGGATCATGTGGACATGACGCCTCGTTGGCAGGGGACTTGTGTCTATGGCAAGGGCTATGTGGACATGACGCCTCGTTGGCAAGGGAATTATGTCTATGCCAAGGGTCATGTGGATTGTGCCCGGTTGGCAAGGGACTTATGTCTACGCTAAGGGTCATGTGGGCATGATGCCTGGTTGGCACGGGAATTATGTCTACACCAAGGATCATGTGGACTAACGCGTGGTTGGCAGGGAACTTATGTCTACACCAAGAGTCACGTGGACTGACGCGTGGTTGCCAAGGGACTTATGTCTACGCCAAGGGTCATGTGGACGGACACCTTGTTGGCAAGGGAACTTGTGTCTACGCCAAGTGTCAATAGACTGGAATCTGGTATGCTAGGGACTTGATGTCTACGCTCAGATCCAATGGATGTTCTACATCCACGTGCATGGTCAATCGGTTTTCTATTTCTCGGCCTGGTGTTCGCATCATAGTCACACAAAACAATGTTCCTTATGTTCTAGAATGGCGGAATGGTGTTTCCCTTTCATATGGAATGCCAGAACAGCTAGGAACACATGCTAAACTCGCATGCGTTTGGGAGCGATTTGTGCCGTTTCGGAAACAGCGTTGTCGTTTCTAGAACAGTCGTTCCATGTGACAACTTGGCATGCAGCAGTCATCATGTTGTGATTTAAGGTACCAAAGATACCTAATATAGTACCTTCAAACGGATACTTGCCCCAAAGATAAGGGCTGAATGAAAAAAAACGGGCTGCTACTTTATAAGTGATGGCCATCCCTCCTTAGGATTGAACAGAGACTCCAGCTCCTTCAAAGTTCACAGGCCGTCCTTGATTCCTTCTCACAAGCCGTGCACAACGGTGAACAGTGAACAGTGAACAGTGAGAAGTGAGCAGTGTGTTTCTCCTCCTCCTCATCACTTTCATCTTCTTCACCTTCAATCATCAATCATTCAATGACACCTAGAGCTTCAAGTAGCAAGCGGTCCAACAAGCAAGCTACTTGGTCATGGTGGGAAGAGGTGGACTGTAATGCGACATATGCAAGTGGAGATGCCAAGAAATGGAAGTGCAGGTATTGCAAGCAAGTAAAGAAATGCAAGTGCAGGTATTGCAAGCAAGAAAGACAAGGAGTGCCAATCTTGTGCAAGCTCATTTGATGCATGAACCTAGCCATGATGTGGCTTTTTGCCAATCAGTTCCAACAAAGAATAAGGAGGAGTTGCCAAATAAGGTGATAGCTCAAGTGGTGAAGGTGTTTACCTAAGATCAAGAGGTCCTGGGTTCAAAACCCCCCTTGTGACTTCCTCAGCGGCAACGCCTACAGGTGGATAATTAAGCGCCTATGGGTGGTAAAAAATCATTAACTACATGAGGATCTTGGTCCTAAGGCCATTTGGAAAAAAAAAGCAGTTACAAGAAAGCCTCAATGCACAAGTGTTTCGAGCTCCATCTACAAGGTCTATGGCAATAAATCCCTGTTTTTTTGCTTCTAGTGCATTTAGTGGTACTTATGCAGCACAAGTTGGGAGTACCAGCTCTACTCCAACTAGTCCTATTGGGCCTTTTGTTGTTCCCACGGAACCATCTGTAACTTCCCGGGGTTTTCACCAAAACACTTGACCAATAATGCAATTTAACACTGAAATTGGCCACAGCTTAACACATACGCCACTTAATCCACAAAACTCTAAAAGAGAGATGTGCAAAGCTGACACTACATAGAGGCCAGAATTGGGCGACCCCCCCCCTTGGAGTATTTTATTACCCAAGGAGAATAATATCATGTACAAGCTTTGAGGGCCTTACTCTCCCCACAGGAGATGCCGGATAATCCATATACAAATGTCATAGCATAGCCCAACATGAGACAACTATAAAATTCAGCTGGTACACAGGTTGTAGAAAAGTTGAGCCAACAATATAATCCATATATCTCCATGTGGGTCGGAGAACCTCTGGAAGAAGCGGCATCGAATCTGTCAGGAGGATCAAGGGTAGCTGGAGATTGGGAGCATGGAAGGAACTGAGGGCAAGGGTGGCTGGAGGTTGGGGAGGAGGGGCCTAAGAAGGTTTCGATACGAGGAATTCAGAGCAGAGGAAGGAGCTTCTACTTGCCCAAGAGTAGGATCCTGAGTAGGGGCTCTCAAGAGACGTGAGGCTGCGAGAGGAGGACGAGGGTGGGGCCTAGTTGGGGCAAGGGGAGAGGACACCTGACCCCCAAGATCTGTTGCAGGCTCTGCAGGAATATCTGAGGAAAAAATCATAACGATTCTCCATAGGAACCGTTACCTTCGGCTCCACCTTTGCGACATGGCACCCACCACTTTGGGCACACCACTGGCAGGTGGGACAGTGGTCGAATACGTCGAGTAATAGGTAGTCGAGGACAATCCTGCGACTCATCATCATCGGCACCGCTATGTGGTGGTGGTGATGGCGGCAGCAGCAGCAGCAGGATGCCACCCTTGCTCTGGGGTGGGCTGCCGCTGCCACTACTGCTACCACTGAGGTCTCTCTCAAAATTGGAAGGGACTCAAGGAACAGGCAAGGAAGGGAGATCGCAGGCAGGGTGACATGTGCTGCTAGGCCCGGGGGCTCACGCTCTCCCCCTTGCTGAAGCGATACGAGGGCAGGAGCACATTAGGTGGCCCATCTAGCATCCATTGCAAGGTGTCAGGGGAGGGTGGGGAGTCCTACCCTCACAACAGTGGCTGCTGCCGTCCAGGGGGACTTTAGAACCTAGCCTAAGAAGCACCCAATCACTGAAAGAAGCTCAAAGTATTCCTTGGGAGGGCTAGAGAAGCAAACTGTGACCGGAAATCCAATCACGCATGCCAGCAGGTCTGAATCTGGAGAGAGGACATGCCGCCACATGGCAAGTACACATGGTCACCCCATTCTGCAACAGAGCTTGACCACATGATCTTCTCCGCAAGAGCAGAAGAGTCAGAAACCAGATGTGGCCATTGTTGAGGAATTGGATATCGACTATGTGACCCTGCTCACCAATGAGGGTGGCTTGAAAGAGGTCTTGGATCCGACCCTGGCCACGTGTGTTGCCGACAAGCTGACAGACCAAGGTCATGAGCTCTGGTGCAGCCACCGCCTTCCTTCTGTTTTCTTCCTGCCTGTTTTTCGTTCGTTCTAGGCTGCTCCCTAGCAGCATTACGCTCTTCTTTGGCAGTTGTTCGGCAGCTTGTGGTTTATCTTTTTCTGAACGACTCCATGGCAGCCCCATCCACTCCAACCGAGGCTGCCCTCGACTGGGGAAACAGGTTTGGAGAGAACAAGCAGAACAAAGGTGGAGGAAATGAAGAAGGGCGGCCTTGCAAAGGGGAAGAAGCAGTGGGGATGGAAGTGACGCAGGGCATGAAACTGGAAATGAGGCGGAAAGGGAGCAGCAGGCAGTGGGGGGCCCGGCAACAACTACAGAGGATGTGGGAGTTTGAGGTGCAATGGCAAGGGGCAGGCAAAGAAGATGAAGAGAGGGGGCTGGGGGCTAGCCAAAGCTCATGTCCCCATGAAGGGCAAATCGTATGTTTGACAGTGGAAGGCTTAAACACACAAGCGTGAGAATTCCCAATATCCTATTGACAACCTCTATATTAAACATGTGAGCAAAAGCTCTTGTTCTCAACTATTACTACAAACAAAACAAAAAGGTGACCAATGCAGATGAGTCCCAAGTTGATGGAAACACTGATGTTTTCCCCAAACGCTGGCTGTAGATCTGCTCAAGCACACGGTTATCAGCTCTAGAGGCTGTTTGACTCCTGATTGAAGAAGCCAGATGATTTGGGAATGAAGCGGGGAGAGGGAGGAAAAGGGGGACTATTTATAGACTCACCAGCCCCTCATCCTGTTGCTGACTGCTGTCCCTGTCCAAACCTGCCTGCCCAGCTTCCGTCCTGTCCGCCTTCTGTCCAAACCTGTCCAGTGTCCATCTACAGCTGTCACGCTGCCTGGAACTGGCCCGACCAGCCCGATAGCTTTTCTTGGATCCCGTGGGCAGCCCATCCCTGAATGAGGCTGTTGATCCTGACTGTAATGTGCGGGTGCATCGCAGGGGTGGTCCAGAGCTGTCAGGTCTACTGGTGGGTTGGTGAGTCCGTCAACAATGACCCGCTTTCCATGTGCTGTCCATATGCAGGTGTGCTTGTGTTTGGTACTCTAGATGCAGGTTGATCCCGGATGCTTAGGGAGAAAAGGTGTTCTTTCATGCAAATCAGACTTACCAAACCAGCAACATCCAGTATTGTCGTGGTAGAGTCAATGTGTCTTTTTCCTGCCACTGAACAGGCTGGAAACTTCTTATTGAGTGATCTCTCAAATTCCAAGACATGATATTTCAAGTATCTCTCAACTGTGGTGACCTGCATCAGTTTATTCGGCTCCACCTTTCCCAATCTTTCAATGTAAACAGGTCTTCCTTCCTTGTCCAGCCCATGATGGCCTTGTGGATAGTATTTTCGCACTTCCTCAAGCTCTTTATACTCAAAGTCCTGCAAAGTTTAGAAGAACTGCTCAGGACAACTTAAGGTACCATTATTTCATAACCCTCTGAGCCACCACAAGTCAGCAAAGGCCACCTTGGCTTTTGAGCACCCCCTCAGATTGCTATCAAATTGAAACCCTAGGCTTTATCTAAATCCAAAGCACCCCACCTCCTCAATCGTATCCACACAAAACTCTTCCCTCCATTTCAGCATATCAGCCCACATATTCTTTGTCTTTTCCATATCAAACCTGCGTGCTTTCAGAAACCTGCAAGCAAGCAAGCACCAGAGTTGTCAAAGCTCATGTAGCATTTACAAAGTCAAAACAAGTATCTCAGAGTTAAAAGCAAACATCAGGAACCTCTCCAGTCTCTAAGCATATCATAGCTCATAACTCATCTCTAAGGAGGGAAAGTTAGCCCTACATCAAAACCAAGCTCTGATACCAAAGGCTAAAAAAAGCCTTTCAAGCCAATTACCTGTATCTGAACCTAATCAATGTACCGCAGCATTGAATCACAACAGCAGACGCCTCTAGACTACCAACTGCACAACAATAGAGCTGCCATGACCGTGCAATCCACTACTCTGCAGGCTCACCCACCAAGCTTGCAAAGTATCTACAGCTGAGCCCATAAATAGCAGCCTAGTGTGTCATATACAGCACCCAATCCCTCCAGCTTGGCTAGTTTTGATACACTCACAGTCCACCACATCTCAGTGCTTTAACCTCTACGTTTGAGACACTATCCAAATTATCCATAGCTTGTCTCAGACTATAGACATTACTAGCTCACTGAATTGAATTCTTGCCAAGCCTTCAAGCTTCTACAGCTTTTGCCTAACACCAGCTTCTGAAGCACATAGCAGCATTCCCATTCCTCCATCCTCACCCTGTTTGACCTTGCTTAAAACAGTTAGTGCTAAGGTTGCCTAACCCCTAGCCCCAAGGAACGATATCTAACTTGGGTGAGATGCACATAATGGCCAATAAAAGAGTTCAAAGTATCCGAGTCAAATACTTACCTGAGAAGAATGTGATAATCATCATGTCTCTTTGGCAGTAAATTTTCCCCAATGAGAACCTGCCGAAAGGCATCGACTGCTCTCTGCTCTTGCTCATCTCGGACATCCTTGATTGCAAAAAGGTGACCAAGACTGTATGACTTCTTTGTCCGCCTCTTCAAAGAGTTTCTGAGCTTTTTTGTGTTAATCATGGCCTTAAAAGCCCCCATCTTCCTTTTCGCCCTTCTTTCATCGTCAGTATCACGCTCTGCATCTGACTTCCTATCCCTTCCCTCTTGTGCCATCAAGCCCTAATCAAAGCTAAAAAATGACAACTGCACACAGGATTAATCATAGCAAACAGTCAAAAACTTCATATTTAACTAAATGCTTAACATTGCAACAGTGATGCAAAGGCATGAATACAAACAAAAACAAAAGAACCCCTAGCGGACTGGATTTTGGAGAATCTGATATGGGAAAGAGAATCTACTCATGGTTTTGTGGTGAAGCATTTATATATATGTATACCTAGATGAATCCAGGAACATGCCCAAATTCACCTTTTAGAAACGTGCATGTTATATACTCATGGTAGTCAACCCACATGACTATATAACTATCAACTCCATTATGCATAGTATGGACTAGATACTACAACATCCCCACTAACGTCATCAGTGCCCAATAGTGGGTGTAGAACTCTATATCAAGATACGCTCTCACACACGCACTCCACACACACACACATAAGAGCATATATTCACACAAAGCCCTTCGTACTGAGTTTATGTCAAACCTAAGTGAAGCATTTATGTTTCATCCTTTTTCAATGAATGATTCTCTCATCGATTTTGCAAAACCTTTAGGCTCATGATTAATTTCGGCATTAGGACTTGATGTGCACACACATATGACCTTGACTCAGAGAATGGTTACAATGATATTGAGATCAGTCATTGATCGGATATATTTTATTTTTCAAGATGATACAATTTGTGTGCTGGGTGTTGTTTTGAAACAAGTATCCATAACATTCCTACAATAGGGACATCTAGGAGCCCGCTTACCTTAGGTTAACTATCCCCTATGGGATATAACAAGCTAGGATAGAAATATAGGTACATTGAGATTTTTAAATTTTTTTTCTGCAAATCCTTGTGATTGTAGGCTACCTGATGTGTATCAAGGAACGATAGGACGACATTGGATAGAGATATACACTTTCAAAACTTTAAAGATTCCTTCCTACGCCCTTAGATTTAGTGATAACGCCAGTTAATCCTAGATGGATTATCCATGACCATGATAGATACCAATTTGAAACCCATCGACGAGGCCAATTCGTTAGGCTATTACTTCAATCAATCAAAATGTGTCATAGCCGAGTGTTGTGGTGACTAGTGGAAAGTAACTATCCGTAGTTGTTATTACTTTCCTCTACGATCATTGATCTTGCATGTTTTGAAATTACTGATTGTAACCTTAGTTCCACAATCTTGTCCCTTGTACATAGGGATCATAGAGGTGATTGGACATATTTAAGTGCATGGTGATCTTGGGAACATTGTTTTGATATCCTCTGATAAGTTTTACATCTTTTTGGTTTTATGTTTTAATTGTGTGCTTAATCAAGTTTACTATCTAAGTGCTCCGAGAAACACACGTCTTCCTTACAGAATGGTCTATTGTTGGCATGGAGTGACCTACAGGAATAAGATGTGCAAGTACGAAAGGTAGAGAAGCACATGAGCAAGAGAGACAAAACTCCACAATATATTCAATTGAAAAGAAGCAACTAGTTACATCAAAAGTGAGGGCTTATCCTAACTAGCCCAAGATTAAATTATATAATGACATGCGTGGAGGCTATTGAGGGTGTCTAGATCTTTGGGTCTCAATGCATTAGTACTATATGGGGTGATATCATCCATACTCTCATGGCTACTTGGGCTGATATTAAGGGGTCCTCTCGTTCTGCGCAGGCAAAGCGTGTTATATTTATGCAGGAGTGTGACCACGGCATTTTCTTTTCCTCTAGTCCCAATTCTCTCATGGCATCATGATGCTCCTCAGTGGTTGAAATCACCTTACATATTGGGGTGATTATATTCAATTCCAGCTTATAGCCATGATTGTTGTATGCCTTTTTCATACATAATAGAAGTCTCTTTCTTGAAAAAAAAAATTATAAAATGACACGTGGAAGCTAATCCAACCGTCATACTAAAAAACTGTAACTAATCCCTAAGTGACATCTTTTGCTAGGAGAATGTCACCAAACTTATTATCTAGGACCTAATACATATTTCTAGTAACACATTTGTGCCAATTCCCCCTGTAATGGAAATGTGGATGCACAGAGTGACATTGAAATCAAGCCACAAAGTGAATCAAGCTTAAAGATTTTCGCAAGGCTTCAAACTTGTCTCTCGGAAGAGCCTTTGTGAAGATGTCACCACATTGTCCTGAGTCAAACGATAGATAAGGTTGATGTCACCTACATGAAGTGTTACGTACCTAGCACTAACTGTTGGGGTTAGAGACTAATCTAGCAAGGTTAGGGGAGCCCTAGGATTAGGAAAAGCAGGTGGATCCAAGTGGCTAAGGTTCAGATTTGATAAATCCAAGGTTATTGGCTATTTATGACTTATAGCAGCAACATAGGCACTATATAAGTGAATCTTGTGTTATTATTGATTCATTGTGGTCTGGGCCTAGACCAAGAGGCTTACTCTTGCCATGGACATGGCGGATCATGGGTAGTCTCGACAAGGGCCCCTATGGGCAAGCAATGATGGTATGGGAGGCAAGGGCTGACTGGTATTGACCTGTGAGAGTGGAACCTTAGCCCCTGCCTCGTGGGAGGTTTGTAGACGCAAACCTACAGTTGGCTGGTGAGCTTGGTTGCACCCTTCTTTGTTTGTATTAATATTATTTATGCCTTTGTATTAAGTGATCCTTCAGGAGGAGCCCCTTACAGTTGGTATTAGAGCTAACCTAATCGCAAAGGCGGGAAAAAGCTGTTAGAGAATGCACAACGGAAGCATAAACAAGACAAGAGAGAGTAGAGAGTGCTTGTGGACAAGATCACCTTATATATTAGCTTGAAGCTTTACAATGGCAATTGGCGAGCAAGAGAATGTTGAACTTATGCAAGGGATTGGATGAAAAGTGAGCAATGGGGAGGACTCCTTATATAGTGAATATATGACCTGGCCGATTGCTCTAAAACAAGCCGACCAGCTCACGACCTACTACACAGGGAGAAAATACATAAAATACCAAATAATAGGTACAACCCCAAAACACCGAGATGCATAAATTCTAACATCCCCTCTGCAGCTCATAGTGTGCATGAGTCGGAAGAAGATAAGCCAATGAAGATGCAACCATGGACCCTCCAGCATCGCGAATATTGGAATCACCTCGGAGAGCACCCACCAACCTGTTTCCTCGAAAAATGCCACCACGAACAGCAAGGAACTTTGTGTGGCCACGAATTCACACACAAGTGTGTGGTGAACTCCAGAATAGATGATGAGCTCTTGGACACACCACGTCCATAATCCCCAACAGTGGACGGAAAACACATCGCGTTCCAAAAACCTCGAACAATGAACTCGGAACAAATCTAGTTCATGATCTATGCTACACAAAAGATAACCATGTCCTGCGGAATGTCTAATGCTTGGAACTCCGAATCACGGTCCCCATGCACCAATAAGTGGAGCTGTAATCAGTTCCCTCTCCCGCCCACAAGCCTCCTCTGGCTAGAAGCACACGGGGGGAAATTGCATGTGTACTAGAGAAGTACACCATCTGGGTCCTCCTGAGTCGGAAGCGCCTTGGGAGCCCTAGAAGTGGTGCTAAAATCTATATCACTATCGAGTGTCGCGTTTTTGCCTTTTTTCTAAGATGAAGCCTTGCCCTTGGTCTTGTCCTTCTTCTTGGACAAACAATCCTTAGACAGATGTCCTCTACGACCTTTCTTCTGAACTCAGGAAAGTGCCTGGTCAGAACTGTCGACTGACACCTTCAACTTACCCTGTGAAACGAGGACGGACTCTTCCTCCAATAGTAGGGAGCCAAGATCATCAAAGTCCAACTGATTGGATGTGACCAGGCACCGCAAAGATCGAGAAATCACAACTTAGTCCGGGGGAGGCTTGGTGAGGATAAGTGCAACCAGCTGAGCAGAGGACAAAGCAGCACCCATAGCCAGTAAAACTGGTCATGGATAACCTTGGCCTTCGTGAGGAACGACTTGATGGAACTGCCTTCAAGGAATAACAAACCGTAGAGCTGCCCTTGCAAGGTAATTGCCCTCATCAACGAATCTCGAGCAAAGAGATCCTCCAATTTAGACCATACCTGATGAGCACTGGTGAGAGTTTGCACGGCCGGTGAGACCTCCTCAATCACATTTAATGCACTTTCATTGCTTTTTTGAAGTTCCCTCTAAATTCCATATCAACAGTCATTAAAAGACAATCTCGTCCACCTCCTACAATTCTGAGGACGCTCGCGCTTCCTCTCAATGCCCTGAACAATATCCCACAAACCCTTGTGGGTGAACAAGATCCGTATTTGAAGCTTCCCAATGGGCATAGTTGGGTCTTTTCAACTTGTCATCCTTGTTCGTACACAGGGGGAGCCATATCCACAGCAGCAAGAAACACAGATCTCAGCTCTCAAAGACTTCTCTCAAGTGCTTTCCAACAAAGTGATGCTCCAGAACCAATCAGCCCCTCTCAAACCTGAGAGAGAAGGAGACTGGACAGTAGCAAAACAGTCCAAGAAACCACCAGGAACCTCTTACCGGAAGGGCAAGGACTCGTGGAGGAAGAAGGAGATGTACAGCCATTTGTCTGGCAACTCCACATGCAAGAAGCTCACCTCAACTAATGCAGAAAACAAAAATGCAACCAAGAACTCCACAACCTACCTCTAGAGTGCAAAACGCAGCCTGTAGGGCTGGCCAACAGTAGCAAGAGGGCTCGCTCGACCAGAAAACGCAGCAAGGAAGTAAAACGCAACCATTGAATATGCTGATCTGCAACCAGAGAAGCTATGGAAGCAAAACGCACAACAAAATAAAGAAGACGGGGAGCAGTTTGCAGAAGGATGGAGCAACCTGAACCTAAGCGAATGATACCATGTTGGAGAATGCTCAGGCGGAAGCATAAACAAGACAAGAGAGAGTAGAGAGAGCTTGTGAACAAAATGATGCTCTTGCTTGGGTTTGGAGCATGATGGACATAGTAATTGTCCAACAAGGAGATGTTGGCAATAATTCATGCTTTAAAGACTTGGAAGCACTTTCTTTCTAGTGCAAACTTTGTGGCCAAGACATGTTAAGAGAACCTCAAATGGTTACACTCAAAGCCTAGTGAGCATTAGACAAAATGCTAATAGAGCCAGAGCATTTTCTTCTTCCATTCCAATGATCTCAACAAAGAGTGCTTTGTAGAACATGAGTGTCCAAATTTAACTATAGTAGTGGTTTCATGTTCTCACTAGTTATGGTTGGGTCTATTCAATCATATGGCCGTAGGAGCACCAGAGAAGTTGGAGTGTTGGTACTTCTGGTGTCACATGCACCAACAAGTTTTCAATCATGCTAGCCAATCCAAATCTTGTCACAAGGCAAAGATGCCACATAGTAAGACTCCTTGTTTGCTTATGCCATTCAAGATTCCAAATTCTGTGTTTGAGCAAATCAGCATGGAAAGTGCAACACGCAGTGTTTGACTACAGTAGACAAGTTCACCAAGTTTGTGAGGTTGACTCCTCGTAAAGGCAATGTCACAGCAAGGGACATTGCAGAACTGAATTTATAGATACCCCATTGCAGGCATACCTAAGAGCACAGTGTCAGATCATAACGATAAGTTCACAGGTCAGTTTTGGAGAGCATTGTTAAAGAATTTTGAAACAAAGTTGAATTTCTCAAGTGCTTTTTACCCTCGACCACAGGGACAAACAAAGATATACAATCAGTTGGCGTTTAATGTATTAAGGGTTATGATAGGACGAGTATTTCATGCAATGTCAAGGGCTTTGCAGTTGGAAAGTTCTTCACAGAATTTATCCTCCTCAAGGTTAAAGATCAATCATTGCACTAGACAATTAAAAAATTTTGTCTGAAAGCTACTAGTGTAATGTGTAGCTGAAAGCATTGGTATTAGCTAAATTTATGCCGGAGCACATTATATTATGCTAAAATAATGAGCTGTGTTTTGCTTCCATCCAATGTTTAAAACCACTGCCTATAGCTCTGCCTTTAAAAAATCAGTGAAGTTGATGTTAGCAAGCGGCATTTTTCCCTTCAGTAACATGCCAGAAAAATTGAAAGGCCGATCTGAAAAGTCCCTGCTTGCTCAACCATGGCAAAAAATGTGATTGATGCCAATGTAAACCCTATGTCATCTGCTACGAGAAATCCTGTAGATCTGAAGAATCTCGAGTCTCTGTTCAAACCAGACGCTCCTCCTCTTGAAAGCACGGCCCTGAAGCATGCCAGAAACCCTAAAAACAGGTTGCCGTTCCGTCTACTATCTGTTTTTTCACTGTGATGGAATGCAGAGCTAATGGAAACCCTGATTCAAACAATGCAGCGGGAGAGATCTGAAGGAAAAGCGCAGGGAAAAGAAAAAACCTGGCGAGGAGAGAGGAGAGGAGAGGACGCCCGGAAACGTCGCCGGGAGACAGAAATTATCGCCAGGAAAGGTCGCCGGGGAAAGCCAGGGTGATCTGTGTGCTGGCGATGGTGGCGTGAAGGTGAAGCACGGCGATGGAGAGCGTTAACAGTTGGACTTGCTTGTGCTTGGTGTGGTGGTTAAAGAGGGAAGCTTTTGGCAGGAGGGGGGGCCCCGGGGCTGTGCAAGCAAAGTAGGCAGTGCAGAAATGGAAGCCCTCTTCACCTAAAATTCAGTGTCCGTTTTATAGCCCCCCTTCGATTTTTGGACTTTGCTGTACTTCTCAAAAAACATTATAATTTTAAGCACATCAACAATTGATTGATTAATGTTTTAAAATTTTGTGCTTCTAGGTCCATATACAATTACACGGCAAGGGGCCACTAAAAAGACGGCCCCCCCCCTTCATTATCTCACTCCACTACACTCCAATATATATTATGGCGATTTCGTTGAGGTGTCAAAACAAGATTGGTCGAAAACCCATGACAAAGAGTGGCTCCTCGCTTTGTGATTAATTTCTTAAAATTTGTTTTCTGCTAGAATTTGTATACATGTAATCTTGTGAGATACTATTGGTAGCAAAAAAGTTGTAAATTGTTTTCAGAGTGAGCAGATGGAATCATTCCACTCGCAAGGTGTCACTCAGTTGGCCCCTCTACCTTATATCCAGTAGAGTTAGCATTAATTAACTTTAATGATTTTAATGTTGATTTGTCGTGTGAACATAAAATGATTGTAAGTGTATTAGAATGCATTTTTTGTGAAGACGGATGTTTTATTAGACAAGGTATCGTACAATTGATTTTTTAGATGTATTACTACCTTTGAATGTGTTTTCTTTGCTTAAGGGCTATGTTGCCTTGACCTATTCAAGTCTTTTGGAACCTACTACTTTCTTGTTTTTAAAAATGAGTCTAAAATTTTAATTGTGAAATTGAAATCGAGGACACAAATCATAATGAATTTTTCTCGTATAGAAAATAAAAAACATATTATGAAGGTTGTTGGACGGCAATTTTTCTAGCTATTAAGTATAGTTGTCGATTCTCTTTCCCACTGTGTCAGATGCACTTGCCTACACATTGTAAGGAATGCTGATGTGTCAACTCCTTCCAACCTCCATGACCTTGAATGGTTGTCAATCTTCAAGTTGCATGTGGATGGCTCCTCGCACTGTCACAAATCGCCATCCACTTGGAAACCTACATCCTAGCAACCATTCTCTAATTCATAAAGCATGTGGGTCTAGAAGTATTCCAAGTTCTATTAGATTGTGTTTTACTCTATGAAAACTTTGTACATTTAGATTAGTACCTCTTTATTTGTTGACTCATTGATAGTCAGTCAAAATATCAACGTACTAATAATGGCTTGGCATTTGTGGAATGGATCAAAAAAGCACATGACCAAAAGAAAGTTATGGCAATATGAGAGATTGTAAATCAAGATGAGAAACTAAATGTAAACACAATGTGTTGTGACCAAAATTGCACTAGCACTAAAAGAATCTTTTTGCACAAACAAGACAATGTTCAAATTGTAAAGCAAGCTAGGTAAAGATTGATATTATATTTATTGATGAGCTCAACTACTCCCTTGGCATGCACTCCTAAGGCATGGTTTAGAATTAATTAACTGATGAGTTAGAAGGTATTTTACTAAGTGACTCATTGGTAAAAGGAATGGAGGGGGGATGGGTATATTATATAGGGGTCAATAGCCGGTTGACTTGCTAATGCCACCAACTAGCTAAAATTGCCATATGACACAAAAGGTGATTATGTACCTTTGGACAATCTATAACCTTTGTGGATGTAGGAAAATGCAAGGTCCTCAAGCCAAGAACATGTCCTAGTGTGAGCATCTCCAAGCTGCACGTGAGCATGTAGTGTATTTACAAATATGCCCAAGTTGCCATGTAGTCTATTTATAAATGTGTCCAATCTTCAGCCATTAAATTTGATTAAATCATTTTCCTATGCCCAAATCAAGGTACCATGACATCTAAACGACTGCCAAGAACATGTCCTAGTGTGAACATCTTCATGCTCCATGCGAAAGCTGCCACCACGGGTTATCAAGTTTTACCATTCCTATGCCTAAATCAAGGTGTTATGGCAACTGCTAAAAAAATGATTACATATTGTTGATATTTTACAAATGATATAAAATGTGAGTTGAGCATAATTTCTAGTATTAGTTTTGTACTCGAGGAGGTAAAAGACTAAGCGTACAAGCAATAGATGGCATAGTTTATAGATGTGTGATTAGACTAATTTACACATGGACATGATATTAAGGTGATGTTGAGTGTCATAATTCCCATCATGGAGACCTAATAAAGATGTAAAGGCATTTTGTGTCTAGTAGCTACTCATGATAGAGATGAGTGCAAACTTGCCTTCACTTGCCCTAAACTTGGAAGTGGAGCAAGAAAAGATAACATTTGTAGGATTTCTATCAAAATTTTGAAATATTATAATGATATTATGTAATACACCACATTTTATATTGTACTTTAAGATAAATATAATATTTAGTAATGCTAATTAAAAAGGTTACACATTATTAAAAGTTATGATACATGCACATTGATAACCAAATTACTCACAAATTTCATCTTTTATCTCCTTGTTGACACACAAATTTCACAAGGCTGTGATGTGTCCACTACTTTCTTGACAACTACTTTCATGCGGTGAATTTCTAAATAAATTTAGATTTAGAGGCTAGATATAGTTACTATATTTTTTAGTTGAAATAACTAGCCTACATCTCATTGCATGTAGCCTTCTAGACTCTTCTTTAAAAATATTGCACGATGAGTCTCCTTATAAAAAAAACTTTAGGTTATTTAGTTTAGGGAGAGACCTTTCAAATTCTCTACTACTAGTAGTATAGTCAAAAGGTAGCATACATACTAATATGGCTGATTTACATCCAATTGCCAACTTTAGAGTATGAACATAATTGTAGCAAGTAAAATATGATTGATTTACATCCATCCAATTGCCAAATTTAGAACATAAACATAATTATAGCAAGTAAAATATGATTGATTTACATCCATCCAATTGCCAAATTTTGAACATAAACATAATTATAGCAAGTAAAATATGATTGATTTACATCCATCCAATTGCCAAATTTAGAACATAAACATAATTATAGCAAGTAAAATATGATTGATTTACATCCATCCAATTGCCAAATTTAGAACATAAACATAATTATAGCAAGTAAAGAATTTGAACTTGCTTTACATCCATCCAATTGCCAACTTTAGAGCATAAACATCATTATAGCAAGTAAAGAATTTGAACTTGCTTAATGGAAAACCTATGTTCCTTGTATTCAGTAACACAACAACTTGGAAAAAACCAATGCAGCATCTATTAACAAAATGTAGCCAATGACCACAAGGTGGATTTCAACATCAGTAACACAACACCTTGAAAGAAACGAATGCAGCATCCATCCATCACTCCCAACTTTTACCAACCATAGCGGGCAACACTATCTTATAGTCGTGAGTACAAAAATATTGAGAATGTTGAAATGGTGGAGGGAATAGTGTTAATAATATAGATACCATTTCCTTTTCTCATTATGTTGAGAATAGTGTTGAAATGGTGGAGGGAATAGATACTATCGCCTTTTCTCATTGTTCATAGTCATGCATATCTCCTTGTATAACTGGTTACAAACAACTTGTAAGTGTTGAAATGGTGGGGGGAGGGAATAGATACCATCACCTTTTCTCATTAAGAATAGTGTTGAAATGGTGGAGGGAATAGATACCATCACCTTTTCTCGTTGTTCATAGTCATGCTTATATAACTGGTTGTAAACAATATGTAAGAGGATGTAGTCACCACAAGAGAATTTTATTTGGTGCCGATTAAATGATGGTATCTAAGTCTTCCCTCCTTAACACATGAAATGTGCCAATTTACGTAGCCTTGAAGTTATAGTTGGTGTATTTTGTCTTTAGTTTCCTTCAAAATGACTCATAACTTAGAAGTATTTGAGTTTCAGACAAATAGTAATTAAAGATTAGAGCTTCAAGACAAACTATAATTAAAGATTTGAGGGTGGTAACAAAAACCTTGAGCTTCTAGTCTCTTTCTTTTAAAGGATGGCACATAACCCTTGAGAGGGCACCTCAAGTTTATTGATTGCATTAGTGAGAAATTTACACTCTTCTTTGGTGATGCTAAGATAACCTTAAGGTGTTAGATGTGCATGGTTGGTTAAACAACCCTTTCTTACAATGAGTAATCACGAGCTAGGATCACCTCATGTAACCTCTTTGCATCATAGATTTAACATGTTATAATCCAAAGTTGCATCTAGGCCAACAATGTATAAGGAGCCTTGTGCCTAGTAAAAGTTTCATATGAAAACTACCAAGTTTCATAGGAACAACACATTCGCATAGCTAGTTAACAATGCCTTTTTTAAAGGGATGATGGAATACCTAAAATTTGGGAGTTTTCCTTAATAGTTGGATGCACCCTAGCATGTGTGTTATTAGGAGTTTTCTTTAAGAGTTGGATGCACCCTAGCATGTATGTTGTCAGGAGTTTTCTTTAATAGTGATTGGCATGTGTGATGTTAGTAGGTTGATAAAGTGTCTTTCACTTCCCTTTGCTTCTTGGGAAGTTCTTGTTTGTTGATTTAGATGGATTATATTCTTTAAACCTTGAATCCTTCTCCATGTTGATTTTGATGTGTCAAAATTTGTGCTACTCTAGTCCACCCATAGGCCTTCGTTCGAAGGTCTGAGAATAACTTGTAAAAGTTATCTACCAATTTCCCACATGGACAGATCTTCCTAAGCACACTCTTAGTGGGTGAAATTATGAAAACCTCTTTCCCACACATCTCTTTCTCTTTTATCATGGCACTTTTCAAATTTACAGATGCACATTCTTGTAGATGACTTAAATTTCTAATGTGATCATTTCATGCATCACGTTTTTTTGTTCGTATTACTTAAATTTGCTTGATCAAATTTTGGATATTTTTTAGATCTTCAATCACCATTAACTCCATGACCCAAGTGTATAGTTTTATTTTGATGACTTATTCATAGTTATAAAGTTATAATTTAAGTGTATGGTTTTGTTATGATGGCTTGTTTCATAGTTATAAAGTTAAACTTTATTCCCTCCTCAATAAATAAGTACCATTATTATACCAATCCATTACCTTCCCAAGTTTGAATCAAAGGAAGTTGGAAGCTTGAAACTTGAGGGTACCACCATAAACCTATAATTTCTATTAGTACTCTATTGGCACACCCCTCATTAAAATTCCATGGGTTTCACTCTTACTTTGTTTCATCATTTGTTAGTTTCATCATGGACTTTTCTTTTGGGAACTGCCACTTCTATGCACGCTTTGGTGGTCTCAAATCCAGTTTTGGGATTGCTAAAATTCGTGGGTTAATTATCTTATACTCCAGTAGAACAGCTATGTGGAAGAATCAATCTTCTAATCTTTTTTATTGTCAAACAAATATATTGATGCTTTCTTTCTTTTGATATGAATCAATCTTTTAATAATAATCAACCTTGTAAGAATCGATCTTCTAAGCTTTTTGATTATCAAACCAATATTTGATGCTTCCTTTCTTTTTGATATGAATACGCATTTTTCCATTCATTCCTTCCATAGCTTTAGTTTACTTATAATCATCATTTGACTTGATTGTTGTTGAATAAATTCACATATTTAGATATCTTCATCTAATCATCATTTTACTTTATTATTGTTAAATGGGTTCACATGTGGATAGTTCTAGACTACTTTTAACCACCATTTGACTTGATTGTTGTCAAACGGATTCACATGTAGATATCTTCATCTTTTTTTTTTTGAATAGAGGTTAAAACTTCATAATCTTTAATAATGATGATCCTTACGTGATCTTATATGAACATCTAGCCAATTTAGAATTTACACAACAACTATAGCATCCCATTAGCTTCCTTGAGATGTGTTGCGCAACTCTACGCACATAAGTTCAAAGGTGTCTTTATCTTCCATGTAATGCAAGACAATGTTATCTCATTCATTCCTTTAACTATTCCATAGCTCTAAACTACTTCTAATCATCATTTAACTTGATTGTTATTCAATGGATTCACATGTACATATCTTCATTTATAATACCTTACTTGGGAATCCATTGTTATTCAATGGATTCACATGTATCTTTATCTATATATCTTACTTGGGAATCCATTGTTATTTAATGGATTCACATGTGTGTGTTAGAGAGAGTTGGCCAGTTTGAGATTTAGAGAGACTTAGAGAGAGAGAGAGTTAGAGAGAGTAGGAGAGATTGAGAGAGAGAGAGAGAGAGAGAGAGAGAGAGAGAGAGAGAGAGAGAGTTGGCTAGTTTCAAAATAATAGAGAAAGTTAAAGAGAGAGAATGAGAGAGAGAGTTAAAGAAAGGTAAAGAGAGTGAGTTAGAGAGTGAGAAAGTGTTAGAAAGAGAGAGAGAGAGAGAGAGAGAGAGAGAGAGAGAGAGAGAGAGAGTTGGCCAATTCGAGATAAATAGACTTAGAGAGAGTTAAAGACCAGAGAGAGTTATAGAGTTAGAGAGAGTTAGAGAGAGAGTTGGCCAGTTTGAGAGAAATAGAGAGAATAAGAGGTAGAGAGAGAGAGAGAGAGAGAGAGAGAGAGAGAGAGAGAGAGAGAGGTAGGGCGAGTTAGAGAAAGGTAAAGAGAGTAAGTCAAAGTGTGTGTGTGTGTGTGTGTGTGTGTGTGAGAGAGAGAGAGAGAGAGAGAGAGAGAGAGAGAGTTAAAGTGTGTGTGTGTGTGTGTGTGTGAGAGAGAGAGAGAGAGAGAGAGAGAGTTGGCCAGTTCGAGATAAATAGAGTAAGAGAGTTAAAGAGAGCGAGAGAGAGTTATAGAGTTAGAGAGAGTTAGAGAGAGAGTTATAGAGTTAGAGAGAGAGTTGGCCAGTTTGAGAGAAATAGAGAGAGAGAGTTGGCCAGTTTGAGAGAGAATAAGAGAGAGAGAGAGAGAGAGAGAGAGAGAGAGAGAGTTAGAGAAAGGTAAAGAGAGTAAGTTAAAGTGAGGGAGTGAGAGAGAGTGAGAGTGAGAGTTGGTCAGTGTAAGTTAAAGTGAGAGGTAGAGAGAGTAAGAGAGTTAGAGAGAGTGTGTGTTAAAGAGAGAGATAGAGAGTTAGAGAGAGAGTGTGTTAAAGAGAGAAAGAGGTGGCTAGTTCGAGAGAAATAAAGACAGCTGGAGAGAGTAAGAGAGATTGATTGAGAGAGAGAGAGAGAGAGAGAGAGAGAGAGAGAAAGTTAGAGAGAGAGAGAGAGAGAGAGAGTTAAAGTTAGAGAGAGAGAGAGAGAGTTAAAGAGTGAGTAAGAGAAAGGTAAAGAGAGTGAGTTAGAGAGAGAAATTGAGTGTCAAAGAGAGAGAGAGTTGGCCAGTTCGAGAGAATAAAGAGTTAGAGAGAGTAATGAGAGAGTTAAAGAGAGAGAGTTAGGAAGAGAATGGGAGAGAGAGTGTGTGCTAGAGAGAGAAAGAGAGATAATTAGAGAGAGAGAGAGAGAGAGAGAGAGAGTTGGCCGGTTCAAGAGAAATAGAGAGTAAGAGAGTGTGTGTGATATTGTGATATATATATATATATATATATATAGAGAGAGAGAGAGAGAGAGAGAGAGAGAGAGAGAGAGAGAGAGAGAGGTAAAGAGAACAAGTTAGAAAGAGAGAGTTAGAGAGTCTGTGTGTGTGTGTGTGTGTTAGAGTGAGAGAGAGAGAGGGAGAGTTAGAGAGATAGTTGGCCAGTTTAAGAGAAATAGAGAGTGAGAGAGAGTTAAAGAGAGAGTTAGAGAGAGAGAGTGTGTGTGTGTGTTAGAGTTAGAGCGAGAGAGGGAGAGTTAGAGAGATAGTTGGCCAGTTTGAGAGAAATAGAGAGAGAGAGAGAGAGAGAGAGAGAGAGAGAGAGAGAGAGAGAATTAGACAGAGAGTGAGTGTTAGAGAGAGATTTAGAGGGAGAGAGTTGGCCAGTTCGAGAGAAATAGAGACAGAGAGAGTAAGAGAGATTGAGAGAGTTTAAGAGAGAGAGAGAGAGAGAGAGAGTTAGTGAGAGTGAGGTAAAGAGATAGTTAAAGAGACTTATATATAGAGAGAGAAAGAGTTAAAGAGAAGGAAAGTTAGAGAGAGGGAGGTTAGAGAGAGTTAGTGAGAGTGAGGTAGAGAGATAGTTAAAGAGAGTTATAGAGAGAGAGAGAGAGAGAAAGAGTTAAAGAGAAGGAGAGTTAGAGAGAGGGAGGCTAGAGTGAGAGTGAGGTAGAGAGATAGTTATAGAGAGAGAGAGAGAGAGAGAGAGAGAGAGAGAGAGAGAGTTAAAGAGGAGAGTTAGAGAGGGAGAGTGAGATAGATAGAGAGAGAGTTGGAGAGAGAGATAGAGAGTTAGCAAGTTAGAGAGAGAAATAGAAGGAGTTAGAGAGAGCAAGAGATTAGAGAGAGAGAGAGAGAGAGAGTATGTATATATATACATAGAGAGAGAGTCTGAGAGAGAGTCTCTCTCTCTCTGTAACTCTCTCTGTAACTCTCTCTCTCTCTCTCTCTCTCTCTCTCTGTAACTCTCTCTCTCTCTCTCTCTCTATGTAGAGAGAGAGAGAGAGAGAGAGAGAGTTAAAGGGTTACAGAGTGAGAGGGTTAGAGAGATAGAAAGCTAGAGAGAGTAGGTGACAATGAGGCAGAGAGAGAGTGTGCTAGAGAGAGTGAGAGAGTTGGCTAGTTTGAGAAAAATAGAGAGAGTTAGAAAGAGTAAGAGAGCTTGAGAGAGTTAGAGAGAGAGAGAGAGAGTTGGCTAGTTTGAGAAAAATAGAGGGAGTTAGAAAGAGTAAGAGAGCTTGAGAGAGTTAGAGAGAGAGAGAGAGTGTGTGTGTGCGTGTGTTAGAGAGAGAGTTCGATAGAGTGTGTGTTAGAGAGTTACAAAGAGAGGTTGGTCAATTCAAGATAACTAGAGAGTCAGAGAGTTTGAGAGATTGAGAGAGAGAGAGAGAGAGAGAGAGAGAGAGAGAGAGAGAGAGAGAGAGAGAGAATGTGAGGTAGAAAGAGAGTCACAGAGAGTTTGAGAGAGGAAAATAATTAGAAAGAGAGTTAGAGAGAGAATGAGAGAATGAGAGAGAAAGTTGGCCAGTTTGAGAGAAATAGAGACAGCAGTAAGAGAGGTTGAGAGAGTAAAAGAAAGAGACTTAGAGAGAAGGAGAGAGGGAGACAGAGGGAGAGATAAAGAGAGTGAACTAGAGAGCGAGTGAGTGCTAGAGAGCGTGCGAGACAGAGTTAAGGAGTTTGTTGGCTAGTTCGAGAGAAATAAAGAGAGTTAGAAAGAGTAAAAGAGATATAGAGACACTACAACAGAATGAGGAGCGCTTTTATAACTAGAAGGGTAGGGAGATGTCGGGCCCATTTTGCTGCTAAAAAAGTTGCTATTTTTGTTATAAACAGGATCGTTGCTCACAGTAATGAAATTTTGATGCTGAAGAACTACTATTTTTGCTGCTAAGCCAGTGATAGGACTGCGTGAAGAAAAAAAAGTCGGGCGGCAGACTGGCACAGTCCTGTGCCCCAGTCTGCCCCAGCTCTTTTTTGAAATTAAAACAGAGTCATAGTTTTTTAATACAAACATAAACTTGAAAAAGACATAAACTAAGAAGAATGCAAGTGAGCCAAATATGTATTATATTTCTCGAATTGTCGGGCCTTTGGCCACATATATATAAAATAAATCAAGAAAGACGAGGCTACTCAGAATCCTCATTGGATTCCTCCAGCTCATCACCTCATCCTTGTCTTCACTTTCTTCTCCCACTATATGCTCGTAGTTTGGATCTTTCTCTTCCCCTTCCCCTTTATCCTACATACATCCAAACAAGAGCAAGGTAAGTATAGAATAATAAAAGACAATTAGATATAGATAAGAGAAGGGTTGTTTCACTACTTACCTCGTCTGCTTAAGTCCCCAAAATGGACTCGTTCAAGCGTACGCATCACATATGCATCCATGCCCACAATTCCAGAGATGGGGGGCTCTGTATCCATAACCATACTCCTCTTTTGTAGGGTCATGCCCAACAACCTCCCTCTACAAAAAACAATACAATTAGTTAAAGGAAACAATATATTACAAAACAAAATGAAAGAGGAGAAGGAAAATAGTAAAATAGATACTTACGAAGCAAGTAGCAAAATGAAGGAGGACTTTCCTCCCAAGCCAAAGTGTAAAACCCCTTGCTTCTGTAGTCAGGAAGCACTCATTGCCACTTGTTTGTTAAAAAAGCACTCGTTGCCACTTGTTTGTTAAAAAGCACGTGGGTGCTTTCTTACAAAGCTTCGCGCGTGCCTCCACTCCTCATCTGAGCTTTTCCAATTTGTTCTTTGCCGCTCTCTTGATGTTTGCTCTCCTATTAGAGAGCAAAAGCTTTATCCTTCTCTTTATCCAGTCTTCTGAGAAGCAAAAGCCTACATATGGAATGGCGAACTCAATCTTGAGCACATAAATGACATATTGTTTTGAGAGCTCGTCCTAGGCTTTTCACTATTTAAAGGAGTTCGTAAACCCGAGGTTAGCAAGTACATGCATGTGGTTCATGACTTGCTTCCCTCATGCACCCATCACAAGGGCACCATCGACATCCACATTGTATAGTAGGGTGTGTAGATCAAATGGTGGGATGGGTCGCCTCAAGGGTGGGTCAAAATGAGCGGATGAAGATTCCCCCCTGTTGGGGAGATGACTCCAGAGACTTAGTGCTGCTTTTACCAAAGCAAAAGCTGTGTGCTCCCTCCCCGTTCGCACATCTACTACCCCCCAGACTCCCCACTATGTCGTCGTGGTGGGTGAAGTTGGACATGAGGAAGCGGGGGTGGGTCTAGTTGATGTTGGTGGTATAGGCTCATCTCACAGCCATAACATGATGGGCCTACACCACTCAGACCTGCACCTATCAAAAGAGTGGACTGTCCCCAGGGAGACGATTGGCTCAATGGTAAGTTGGCCTGCATATAAGATTAAACGAATTGACTTACAAAATTCATAAAGGGTAAACTTTGTGTATGTGAAAAGGTTTTATTAAACCATACTTATGTCTGAGTGAACTGTGTCCAAGCATGCTGTGTCCGTATCGTTTGTTGATGATATTGAGCTCTACGCATAGCCTTTAAGCATAGAAGCCTACGCATAGGCTTTATGTATAGATCTTGCAAGATCCTATGCATAGAGGTAACAAACCTAAACTCAGCACCCAAGGGTGCCATAAAGGAAAAAATTACATAAGCAATTAAAAGAAAAAGAGAGCGTACCTCTTTTTTGTGAAGCTGAAACAGAGGATTAGTGCAAGAGCTACAAAACAGAAGAGGCAATAAAATAATTAGTAAATCAAACATAAGCTCTTGCATGCATATGCAAGAGCTACAAAACAAAAGAGGCAGCAAAATAATTAGTAGATCAAACATAAGCTTTATGCAAGCCTATGCATAGAGCTTACAAGAAGCCTATGCATAAAACTTAAATATCACAAGAACACATTAAAACTCTTATACTTCTCATGTGATATTAGAATTTTATTAAGTCCTTCTAGAATACTACTTAGGCAAGCAGGGTGGATAGTGTCCCTTTTGGATCGTAGCTTCTAAGGACTTTCCACACACTCCCCATTATTAAAGCCAAAGGCAACTTCTCTTTTACAAGAAAAGGATAGTGAAAAGATCGAGGGCTCCCTCTTAACTATAGCCACCTACTTGCGGGGATAACCACTCCTAACCTGAGTTAACCAACATTCTAAATAGCCTACAATAATTCCCCATATCTATTATCACTTCACTCAAACTATGCAATGTGAAAAAAATGATTAGTAACACATTTATGCATAAAGCTTGCATAAGCTCTATGCATAAGACCTATACATAAGCCTTATGAAATATTTATGCATAAGGCTTATGCAAGCTTATGCATAATAAGGCTTGCAAGTCTTAAAGCATAAGCTTGCATAAGGCTTATGCACAAGCTCTATGCATGAGGCTTATACATAAGCTTTATGCATAAGACTTATGCATAAGCCTTATGCATAAGCCTTATACATCGCTCTATGCATAAGCCTTATGCATAAAGCTTGCATAAGGCTTATACACTATGATAAACCCTAAACTCGGCACCCAAGGATGCAATAAACATGAGCTTGCAAGAAGGCTATGCATAGAGCTTGCAAGCTTATGCATGAGGCTTATGTATAAGCCTTATGGCATGACTTATGCATAATCCTTATGCAAAAGCCCTATGCATAAAGTTTGCAAGAAGCCTTACACAAAAAGTCTTATGCATAGAGCTTGCAACTTATGCATAAGCTCTATGCATAAATTTGTCTTATGCATAGATCTTGCATAAGCAAGCTCTATGCATAGAGCTTGCATAGGCTTTATGCAAGCTTGCAAGAAGCCTATGCATAGAGCTTGCATAAGCTTGCAAGCTCTATGCATAGAGCTTTACATAAAGCCTGCAAGAGGGCTATGCAAGCTTTATGCATAGGTTATATGAATAGAGCCTATGCATAAAGCTTGCAAGAACCCTAAACTTGGCACCAAAGGGTGAAATAATACGTTGTTAACCACATTCGGTTAACACATTCCTACGATAACTATATCTGCACACTTATGTAATGGGCGCTCGCACTATATTGTAAATCCGGTTATTTGATGAGGGAAATGCCCTAAAGATTCTCCCAAGTTTTGAGCTTCAAAGGACACACAAGAGGATCTCGATCAGTTGGCCAAATCATAGAGAAAATCCTTGTAACTATGCTTTGGGCACCTCACGTCACTTACTGTTAGGTGGTCTAATGGTGGGGAAAGGCTTAGAACTATAAAAGCCAATTTCTCTTATTTGTAACTCATTCTCCCATTTGTGCAATAGAAGTGAAATGTTCTCTCTCTCTCTCTCTCTCTCTCTCTCTCTCTCTCTCTCTCTCTCGCAACTTTAATCCAGCATGTGTGGTGGGCTTAAGGTTAAGATTAGTGCTAATCACTTGTTCTCTCTTGCTTCCCTCTTGCTTCTTCTCTCTCTCTCTTCCTTAAGTGATTAGGCTGTCACCGCCGTAAGAGAGAACAAGTGATTAGTGCTATAATCACTTGTTCTCTCTTTCTTTCCTCTTACTTAAGTGATTAGGCTGTCACTGCGATCATCTTTCGCGGAGATCTTACACAATCTTCGTGAGAGAGGTTGCATCACTTTTTGGATTAGCAACCGCCTCAGTGTGATTAGTGCGGGAGGATAGGCAACAAGCGGCTACTACAGTGGAGCTCTTGAGCATCAAGATCGACGGATCGTTAACTTCCCATGACATGTTAGGGTAAGCTTAACATCTTTGGTGCCGCTGCTGGGGAGCACCAATCCACTACTCGTCGTCAAAGCCTTTCGTGATTCAAATCTGACACAGTCTCCATAACCCGATGCCAAGTAAGCAACTATGGTGTTCGGTTTTTGGTTGGTTGATTTGTTTTATTAATTTGTTTTGTTGTTTTTGTTTTGATTTCGTGCATAGCTTGTGGTTAGGAGTAGGATTAGCAAGTGTTTGAGTAAAAAAACTAGAGATTTGAGTGATTAGAGAGCTCAAAGAAGAGGCTTTTTACTTAAACATAGAGTGTTTTTTACTGATTGTTATTTTCAATCATGTTTTTTGTTAGATTAGTGTACATAGGTAGCTTATGAATGTTAGACTAGCAAGTGTTTGAGCAAAAAAACTAGAGATTTGAGTGATTAGAGAACTCAAAGAAGAGGTTTTTTGCTAATTGTTACTTTCAATCATGCTTTTTGTTAGATTAGTGTACATAGGTAGCTTAGGAATGTAAGATAGACCCCTAATCAAGCAAAAAAATCCAAAAAAAATCACAAATAATCTCTTAATTTTTACTAATTATCACTAATCTATTGGTTAGGAAAATTAGTGAGCTTAAAGAGCGCAAAAACCCAAAAAATTGAGCTTAATTTCTTGCATTTAGACTAATTGGAGTGGCATTAGTGTTTTAAACACTTGCCTTGACTTAATTCCATGCCTAGACCACTCCCATTACGTCATAGTTAGTGAGAATTAGCACTAATTAGGTCTCATTTGCCTATTTTTTCCTTTTTTGAGTGGGTTAATTAGATACCTAATTAGAAAGATTAATAGCCTAAACATTACGTCATAGTTAGTGAGAATTAGCACTAATTAGGTCTCATTTGCCTATTTTTTTCTTTTTTAAGTGGGTTAATTAGATACCTAATTAGAAAGATTAATAGCCTAAACATTTCTAGTCCACTTATCTAATCCCCATCTCTAAACTCCTCATAGGAAGTAATTAGAGAGCCAAGAAGAGGGTTAAAGGGTGATTAATAGTGAGATTAGGAAAGATTAATTTTCATTAGTGTTCTAAATACTTGCCTTGACATAATTCCATGCCTAGACCACTCCCATTACGTCCTAGTTAGTGAGAATTAGCACTAATTAGGTCTCATTTGCCTAATTTTTTCTCATTTGCCTAGTTAGTGAGAATTAGCACTATGTCTCATTTGCCTAATTTTTTCTCTTTTGAGTGGGTTAATTAGATACCTAATTAGAAAGATTAATTGGGGATGATCACCTCATTGGGTTAGCCTAATAAGCGTACATGCGTACCTTCCAACAAAAAATTAAAAATTAAAAATAATTGTGAATAAAAAAACTTGGTTATGGTCGTTCACACCTAAGCCACGGCTGTTCGCTCTCACATACCTTCCAAATTTTTTATTTATTTTTTTCAAAATTTCTAAATCTGTAGAGGTACTTAAGGTCTACCCTCGACTCACTAGGGTGGTTTTTATACACACGAAACACCTAAAAATAGTTTTTTTCACCTTAAGGGTGCGTTCACGTGTAAGAAAAAAGAGAGCCAAAACTTATATTTTGAGTTTACGCGCGCACCATTGAAGCATTTCTAAGCCTTAACGCACACTATGGACACTTTTCGGTCATCATAAGCATATGGGCATACTCTTTTTTTTTTTCCTAAAATTTTCAAATCTTTAGAGGTGCTTAAGGTCTCCCTCCTTGACTCACCAGGGTGATTTTTACACACACAAAACACCTAAAAAGACCTTTTTTCACCTAAAGGGTGCGTTCATGCGCAAGAAAAAAGAGAGCCAAACTCCTATTTTGAGTTTGCACGCACACCGTTGAAGATTTTCTATGCCTGAACGCACATTATGGATACCTTTCGGTCATGGGTGCATGCCACAAGTGCCTCCATTTCATTAGGCGACACCCTGGCCATTGTACATTCACATGTGCCATGCTACACACATTTGGCCGTTGAGGGCGAAACGATTTATGAAGAGTCCTCATCTAGTAGTGTATCTCCATACATACACCTTGACGTGAATAGATGCCTCGTGCACACCCACGTGTCTCCTCCTATAACCACGGATCTATTCCCACCCCCACCCACATATCACCTCCCCTCCTTGATCCCCAAATTGACATTGTGAGCTTAGCACAAGCTATAGGAAGGAGAGTGGCACAACAAATGCACCCATAGACATCACATACATAACCTATGTGGGTGAAAATTTTGAAACTTATGCCAAAATTCCATGGAGTTGGAGATCGCGTATCCCACCTTGAGGTCATAAGCAAATCTGTCATGCATTTGAAATTTTCAATGATGCCACAAAGGTCCATCTCTTTGGACTCAGCCTTAAAGGCAAGGCGGTGCAATGGTTCCACTCCTTGGACCCTCGGAACAAAGGCACTTTCAAAGTAGTGAGAGAGGCCTTCAATCTTGGATTTGCACCTTACGGGCCCAAATGGAGCCCATAATCCAATTGTTCCAATTGGAATAAAAACCAAAGGAAACCTTACATGACTACATCACATATATTAAGTACCTCGATTCGTATTACGAAGAAAAGGAAAAATTGAGTAACAAGCGACTACATCACACACATTAAGTACCTCAATTCGTGTTGCGAAGAAAAGGAAAAATTGAGTAACAAGCACTTAATAGGTGCAACTACGTCGCACACATTAAGTTCCTCGATTCGTGTTTATACGAAGAAAGGGAAAAATTATGTGATAAGCACTTAATTGACTGTTTCCTCTTGGGCTTGCACAATCCAAACCTTCACGACCACATGTTCGTGTGAAGGACCCCTCCACCTTTGATCAAGCCTATAAATGGGAGATCTTTCTCGATGACATGTGAGAAAGCCATTCCATGCAATTGGCCACCGAGCTAATGACAATCCAAAGCTCATTTGTAACATTACCCTCGTCTCCTCCTAGGCACCATGCATTACTGGTGGCACCACCCACCACTAACCACTCACATAGCGCCACCCCACGACCTTCTAGTGTGCCCATATTTCCATTCCAACCCACCCCATTGATCATGGAAAGATCCAAACCTGGTCCATTGCTAAGCCCATGGAGCCCCTATGCTTTGACACCCCTGAGGCACCCATAACACATCATATTCCTTTGCATGTGCCTCACATGGATCCAAAACCCATAACACATCATATTCTTTTGCTTGTGCCTCGCATGGACTTGAAACCCATTATGCACACCATAGGTGCACCCGTAGGGAAACCACCTCTTTTGTCATGGACCCCCATCGAGTGTGGCATAATGCCCTCTAAAGAAAAGCCCGCTAGTGACACCACAATGTCATGACTGTGGAATCGACCATTACTTCAAGGATTGTCCTTTGCAATCAGTTTCCCACTCCACGATCAAAGGCATGCCATCCCTCAATGTGTTGAGCATTTAACATAGGAAGATATCCACTATCCCATTGAATGTAGTCACACGGTTACATGCCAAACTCAAGAAGGCCTAAACCAAAGCAGTCTAGCACCTTAGCTAATGAATGTGCTACATCCAAAAAGAAACAATGCTCTAAGCACATTGGCCAAGATGAAGATTGGGTTACCATCAGAAGTGGCTCAACAAAGACCACATCCTCCTCCTCCAGGAGTGATGATCATGCTAAAATGCCCATTGGTAGAGCAATACCAGGCTCAACTCGAAGAGCCACTCGTTTTTGTGACCTTTGAACCAATACCCGAGTACGTGCAATCCTCCATATTTACTCGATGTCTGGGACAAGAACCTTAACTTCCACACCAGGTAAGGCAATAGCCCCAGCTTATGCTCAAGGCCGAGGAAGATCCATTCGTGGCCAACATGACGTTAACCAAATGAAGATCTTGCCCCACCTGTGTCTCCTAATCCTCCATTGCCTATTCCACAAGTGGCCAAGACCAAATCCCACATTCACATTAAACAACGCGATGAGGATAGTGACATAGAGTTCGAGAAAGACTCACGAGGTTCCCACACAAAATTTGCTGAGGTATTTTACCCTCCTACTGCACCTAAGTCTTAACCTCAACCCCTATCAAATAAGGGCCAAATTGAACTTCCATATACCATTGCAAGACCTTGAAAATGAGGAAGCTCCTCATCAATGGGACCTTGCTGGCCTCTCAGCCTTTCTTTCTTCCCAAATCCAAATGCCCATTGTAACCTTATTAAAAGGAAATCTAAATTTATGGAATGACCTCAGGGATTCGATGGAATGAAAAGTATAGGCTTCCGTAGAGGAGAGAGATAACTCACATTCCTCGGATGAATCTGAGCCCCATCATCCTGAACTACTCCATGAGCACAACCCAGAACCTAAAGGCGCACCGACAATTCGAGTAAATGCGTTGGGCCATTAATTTGAAGGTGATGACACAAACGCAACCCTACCCATTTCCTATGACAGACATGCGGTTAGAGGCATCCTAGATGGGGCTGTTGGCGTAATCATCCTCGCAAGAACGTGCTGGGAAAACTGGTGACAACCACCCATGGATCCCACCCAATTGAAGATACGGCTTGTGGAAGGGACATCTGTATAACCCCTTGGCATAGCGAAGGAACTCAAGATTAGAGTCAGTGGGTTGACCTTCAAACTCACATTTGTAGTCATGGAATTTTGTCACGGCGACTATGATGGCATCCTGAGAAGACCCTTTATGAGACATACGACTAGTCCATGACTGGGACACAAATCATGTCTACCTCCGCAAAGGGGATCAAACGCTCAAAGTGAATTTACATACCTGGTAGACACATCCCATGATTAGAGGTCCCCAAAGACTCTGTGACCATAGCCAGCAAGACCAATGATGTCTTTGTTTGCAAAGCTTGTCATCGAACCCTTGATGATGCATGGAAGCCATACACAGTCGCTTCTATCAATATTGACAAAGCCTTGATGAAAATCCTTGCTTCACTTGATGCACTCCCAGATTGCAAATTCTCAGAACACAATTTGTGGTCCCAACTAGCCAATACCTTCATGACCCCTACCAAGCCTTTGCCTCGTTTAATACCCTAAGTGTAAGCGTAACTCCCCCACATGAAATGGCAACCCTTTGGGTATGGTTAGATTTCCCCTTTAGCAGAAATATGCAAAGAAAGTGTGCCTTGTTGTCTCCCAAGCTAGCCACAATCTTTTGCCATGGGAACATAGGTCTCCCTATGCAAACCATCTCTTCAGAGTGCTCATGCGAAAATTCAACTGCTTGATTGGACGTATACAAAGCCTTGAGTCTTTTACATAAACGGTACATATTGTCTCTAACCCATTGGCTTGTAAGTTTTATGTGGTTCCCGCAAGTGAGACCAAAGAAGCAGTCATCCTTGGAGGGAGCTGGGTTAAGAACGCCAACAACAATCAACTCACAACTGACAACATAGATACCCTCAAGCTTCCCAAGGGCAAGATAACGATGATCCTCTAGGATGGGGAGTGCACCGAATCCGATCCTCTACTCGCCCCAACTGCTTCCCCACAGAGGGTACTCTCTCACCCCCAATAATAACTGGTAAGTCTTCCACCACCCCCGAACTATCACCAGAACTAAACCCACCAAGAATATGGATTGGACTCCTGACTGAGAATGGTCTATATAATGGTGGCAAGTCCACATATATCCTATGGTCCACACCAATCTCATTCTTGGAGGCGTGGAAAACTCTTGGAAAACCCACACTTACACAAGAACACACATTTCAATTTCACATGAAATGCATCTTAATGAGGGTCGGGTATTTCATTCCTAAAATATCCACAGGAAATAACCAGCTGGAGTGCAGATTTCATGTCATAGATGCAGGAGCACTCCAAGGCTGGATTATCATTAGAAAAGAGTGGATTGATGCCACGTACTGCTAAATCAATTGGTGTAAAGAAATGGCCACCATGAAAGTCAACGGCAAAAAAGCTACAGTCCTCTTGTGTCTCCAAGAGGAAATCATCCACACAGTCCTACCCTCGACTGCCCTTCACATTCAAGTCCCATCCTCATCACCGACAGTCTCACATGTTACCATACCTCCCGTGCCTGGCCAAAGCCCATCGAAAGGACACTATCAACACCATCCAACATTGATAATTAAGCCTCGTCACATCAAAAATCACCCTCAAGTCTACATCCTCAACCACATGCCCTGTAAGCACCCCGATCTCTTACCATATCATGAAAATCAATGATGGGTGCCCAAGAATCTTCTTACAACCCAAGGATTCTATGATGGCTACACAAAACTCTAGATCCCAAAACGGCCATCTTAGAAACACAAGCACAAGCAGCAAACCAGGTCAACAAAAAACCAACCCTAAGCCATAGCTTCAATGTTGGCTAGTTCCCGATCGCATGCTAAGAGCACAAGGTTACTATGAAGGCAGCACTCGCCTTTGGCTACCCAAGAACAGTGCCTGTGCTTATCTCCCACAACAACTCCTTAAGGAGCTACGACAAAAGGCCAAACGGCTGACGATTAGGCAACCTTACGCATAGCAAAGCCATGGGTGCCTACCAACGTGCTCACACCTCAAGGCTTCCATGAAGGCAACACACACCTGTGGCTCCCAAAGCCACAATCAAAAGCTTGTCCTCACCATCAATGGGCAACTCTTTGATTAAAGCCCTGTCGACAAAAAACTAAGAAGTCTCGTCAACCATGGGCCCTCATCACTAGGCAACGATGGGTGCCCAAACATCTCTTACGAGCCTAAGGTTTCAATGATGGAAACTCCTTCATTTGGATCCCACAGCATAACCCTCAACAGTCAGGCCAAACCATAAAAACCATGCCAGTCCCTATCCCATTGACGTAGATGGTTTGGCGACCAATGAGCAAGCAAGTCCCCTCTTCATTGACTAAATCCTATGGACTTGCCCACACACCAATCCTGGGCACTCAAAAGCTTAAGTCACTGAGTCCTTTCAACCAAAAGAGCCTCGTCCCCATCATGCTCCACCCGCCCCTCAACTTCATCACTCATCAAACCAAGGAGCAATGCCACAAGTGTCAGAGCTTCTCTAACCACTCAAAGATAACCTCAAGTATAAGCTCACAAATCTAGCCAAATGGGCTAATTAGTGCAAAACTCTCTTTTGAGGTGCTGGACCAATAAACACGTGTAAATCCTCACCCACATGAGGACCAAAAGAAGAAAAGAAAAGAGGAGTATCTAGGTGATTAGGACCACGGGCACACCTTTTGCCCTCGCCCATGCACAACACCTGTAATTCTCACTGGGCTCTGTCATATGAGCACACACTACACAAAGATTCATCATCGACAGCCATTCAGGTACATCTTTAGATGGGGGGACCATGGAGGGCCTAATCTTGGTCAATGGTACAATCCATTATTTGGATCTTCCTAATCACCCCCGCTTCACCCAAATAACTATGCTTCATGCCTAATCAATCCTAACCACCACATCTTCTTATGCTTAATACCTATGGATCCTCATCGTTAACTACCACTCTCATCAACATAGGATCCTCGTCCCAAGTGCTACAACAAGACAAAAGAAGCCAAACCACTAAAAGAAAAAGAGAGAAAACTGACCCCCAATAAATCAACACCCACCCACGGGAGCCAAGATACCCATCAAGGTGTCTTAAAGAAGATGCTATAGCTACATGTACATTGCCATCAAATACATCATCTTGGAGCACAAGTCCTAGTGGAAAAAGGCTCGAAACTATAAAAGCCAATTTATCTTGTTTATAACTCATTCTCCCATTTATACAATAGAAGTGGAGTGTTCTCTCTCTCTCTCTCTCTCTCTCTCTCTCTCTCTCTCTCTCTCTCTCAACTCTAATCTAACATGTGTGGTGTGCTTAGGGTTAGCGTTTGGGAGTGCTAATCACTTGTTCCTTCTTACTTCTTCACTTCCTCTTGCTTAAGTGATTAGGCTATCATCGCTCGTGATTGTCTTCCACAAAGATCCCACACGATCTTCGCAAGAGAGGTTGCACCACCCATTAGATTAGCAACCACCTCGGTGTGTGACAAACGAGGGCGGGAGGATAGCGGCATACGAGTAGCTATGGTGGAGCTCTTGAGTATAGCTCAAGATCAGTGGATCGGTAACTTCTCACGACATGTTAGGGTGAGCTTAACATATGTAGAAAAAAGCATAAATGAGGAAAAGAAAAAGAGGGCTTACCTCTTTTTTGTGAAGCCAAAGGAGAGAATTAGTGAAAGACCTACAAAACAAAAGATTAAACAAAGTAATTTATGGATTAAACATAAGATTAAAAACTAATGCACAAGTAATACAAAACCCTAAAAGCTCTATGCATGCATTGGGAGCTCTATGTATGCACAGAGAGCTCTCCCTATGTATAGAGAGCCAAAAAAAATCACGAAACCCTAAAAGCCCTAAACCCTATAAATTCCCTAAAAACATAATAAAAATGAGGGAGATCTTAACTCAAGAAGCTAGAGTTGCGAGTTACTAACTTGAATAAGCCTACAAAATAGTAACAAAATAAATCAAAAAGTTAGTAAGTATACTTCATTTTAACATATTAGCAAACAAGAGGAGAAGGAGAAGAGAAGAAAAACACGGTGAGTTTATTTAACCTAAGCTTAATGCATAAATGATTGAAAGCTTGTGGTTTATGTTTCCCTAACCCTAGCTTTTACATAGAAAGCATAATAGAGAGCTTTGATGGAGAGCTCTCTATCAAAGCTCTCTATTAGCACTTCGTGTGCAAGCTAGGGTTAGGGCAAGGCAAAAAGAGGGAAGAAAGGGAAAGGAAAGAGAGGGGAAGGGAAAGAAATGCTTACATAGAGAGCATAGTTGAAGCTTTCCATGAAAGCTTGGTAAACAAGAAAGGAATGAAGCTTTCCCCCTGAAAGCTTGGGAGAAAGGAAGAAAGGGGAGAGACACTTACCTTAGAGAGGGAGAGAGCTTTGATGGAGGGAGAGGTGGAAGGACTTGGGTGGGAGGAAGTGCTACTGAATCCGTTGTCCTAGCATGTGCAACAAAGAGAGGTAGGTAGAGAAAGGAATCATGTCGACGGCAATTTAGGCGGCGGGAGTCTCAGTTTCCAAGTCGCTGCTCAGCAGTAAAATTTTTGCTAATTTTGCTGCTCGATAATGAAATTTTGCTGATGTAAATGCTGCCTAGTAGTGAAACCTTAGCAACTTTCTGTCTACCAGTTTTGGCTAGTTCATGTGTTTTTATACTAATACATAATGAGTTTTTGCCTGGTTTCAGATGTCTGACTGATCAAGGGCCGGAAGTTGGTTCTGAAGCATGGTTGAGAGAAAAAATTCATTGTATGTGTGATTGATGCAAGGGCCAATATATATGACAACGTTGTATAACAATTGAGCATGTCCAGACATATGGGCTTCATGAGTCATTGGCATGACCAAATGTGGATAATGACATGGAAAAGAACAATAGGAGAGTGTTACACAACATGCCACACCATTCAATGGCATCGGGTAGATTGTATGAAAGGTGGCAAGGCTTCATAGGGAAAGCATGAGGTGGCAAGGCTTCATAGTAGGGAAAGCATGCTGAAAATTATCTTCGCCAACTAATGAATGAGGTGCCTCCACCATTGCCATATGAGGAGGAAGAGGATCTCATCATGGAAGACACGGTGAATGACTTCTTTGAACGGGAGGTCATAGCTTATAGAGAACAAGCCCCAATGTCGTAAGAGAAGGAAACCTTGCATAAAAAGGCAAGCACCCCTTTGTATGAGGGATGGTCGTACTCTACACTGCGAGCAAACTTGGAGCTATTAAACTTGCAACCAAACAACTTATGGATGGAGTGATGCAAGTGTCACAAAAAAGTCTTCTTAGGTAAGATCCAATCAAAATATTCTCTTAAATAGAAAATGCCTCATGTTTTATAAACTCTCTTGTATATATTTTGACATATGATTTCTTATGTTATGTTATAGGCATCTCAAGAAGATTCTTCCCCCTCAAAATCTATTACTGGACTCATGAGATGGGTCTCGTAAAATGCTCTCTATGCTAGGTATGGATTATACAAAAAAACACACATGTCACAATGATTGCATGCTATTTAGAGGAGTTAATAAAGATGCAACACAATGCCTTCAATGTGGAGAGAGCTGCTATAGAGATGATTTGCAAGGAGACAAAATTCCCCGAAAGGTTTTGAGGCACTTCCCTAACATTCCTTGCATCCAACACATGTTTAAATGTAAAGGGATTGCAAAACTCATGACATGGCATGTTACTCATCACGCTCAACCGATGGCATCATGAGGATCGTAGTTGGTTCACTAGCATGGTGACATGTGGAGCATCAATGGGGGGCTAGAGTTTAAAGATGAGCCCGGTCACTTACGCCTTGTCTTGGTGTTAACCCATTTGGCTTCAAGTCCTCATCATGGTCTACTTGGCCTATTGTATTGGTGAATTACAACCTCCCTCCATGGGTGGCAATCAAGAAAGGTCATATCATGCTTGCTCTCCTTGTACGAGGCAAGTATAAGGTGGCGAACATGGATGTGTACCTCGAGCCTTTGATTGAGGAGCTTGAGATACTATGGTGAGGTATTAAAGCGCATGATGTCTCAAGGCCAATAAATAGGCATGATATGGAGGTGAAAGGAGTTTTGATTTGGACAATACATGACTATCTCGGGTTCTCGGAGTGCTCAGGTACATACTTGAAATGGATAACTTTAAACTTTAAACTGTATATCTCTACCTCTCAATCATGTCAATTTTAAAATAAGTTTGGCAACCTTCGAACATCATGCATGTCCGATTTGTGGATCATCACTTGTTTCGAAAAGACTCTCTATGCTAAAGAAGGTGGTGTATGACAAACATCATCGATTTCTGCCTCCTTCACATCCCAAGTATGTGCCACATGATGTCTCACCACTTGTGTGATGAGAGGTAGAGATTGGTTTGAGGCATGGAGAAGCACCCCCAATCCACCACACGATGGGATGTCTAGACACTCGATCTTCTTTTGACTTCCATATTGGTGTGAGTTGAAGATCAATCATTTCTTAGATCCCATAAATATCTTCAAGAGTGTGGCAACAAATATTTGGGACCATTTAATTGGTAAAAGAGATACAAAAGGTGCAAGGGATGACTTACAAAACATTGGACGCCTTCAAAGTGCAAGGCCAATTGTAAGTGAGAGTGGTAACATGGTCCTATCAAAGGCACCATGGGTATTAACAAAGAAGGAGCACAATAAGGTGAAAAGTTGATTGCCTCGTTTCGTACACTAACAAGAGTAATGCATTCATTGAAGGGTGCCTTCACAAAGACCAAAAAAAAAGGAGAATTACAATTATATGGCCTCAAGACACATGATTGACATATGATATTATAAGTATATACATATTTTCTTGTTCATTTTCTCTGTATGGTACATAATTTATAGGCTCATATACTAACTTCCATTTTTTTCTATGCATAGTTTATTACAGGTATATAAATATTCACTTATTCATTTTCTCTTTATGGTACATAATTTGTAGGCTCATATACTAACTTCCATTTTTTTCTATGCATAGTTTATTCTTTCAATTGCTTTGTGGAAACAAGAAGGTGAGAGAGGCTATTTATAAAATGGAAAACTTGGTGAGGTATGAATCTTCTCTTCAATTCACTAGCTAAGTTATATTTAATATTTGGTATCTCATGCAAGTTATGTATAATAAATAATACATATGATTGCTATGTATGTAGGTACATATCCTTAAAGCAGATAGATCTTAAATCCATTGAGATGGCTCGTCTCAATGCTATTGACGCAGTGTGTATGATCAAGGAAAACTTTGCTAGAACAATTATCACTAGGCCAATTACATCTTGTGGTGTATTTGGTTGATGAAGTGGCACTTTGTGGTGTTGTTCATGTTTGATGTGGATGTTTTTTCTTGAAAGGTCCATGAAAACCTTAAAGGACTTTATGAAACAAAGAGCAAGGCTAGAAGCAAGCATGGTAGAGGGATGGTTGATGCAAGAGACTCTTGTGTATATCTCAAAACATCTCTCTCTCACATAGATCCTTCCATGCCACAATTGTGGAGAAATGAGGGGATGACCAACTAATTACTAATGTGCCACAAGGAAAAGGAAGGCAACAAAGGCTGGATGAAGCATTTTAGCAAAACGTGAATATATTCTTCATTCTAAATAGTCCCATCATGGAGAAGTGGATTGGGAGATATAAGGATGCAATTAATAGACAAAAGGATGAGAGAAGAGCTTTCAGAAGAGCAAATAGACACTTGCCATTCCTGTCTAGCTTAGTACCTCTACCAAATGTGATCAATATAGAATGGCTTCGTATGGCAATATCGATGGCATCAAAAAATGGAGAGATGATCACAAGAGAAGAGCATTAGTATGCATGAGGATGTGACCCTCAAGTAAGTATATTCTTCATCTCTATCTCATGCTTCAATTGTTATATATCTTATTTAATGCACTATACTAAATGTCATGCTTTTATTTAATGTTAATACAAACTATATAATGCAATATGGTTAGAGGGAAGGCACTTTTACATGGATCGTGTGGATTCTAAAAGAAACGCATTTGATTGTGGTGTGATGGTAACTTTTGAGCAAGAAAGTCGAGCTAGTAGACATGATACCAATGTCATAGAGGACAATCTTGAGTATTGTGGAACTATTTAAGATATTCTTAAGGTTAGGTTTGAAGAATTTAGTCTATTCATCTTGAGTATTGTGGAACTATTTAAGATATTCTTGAGGTTAGGTTTGAAGCATTTAGTCTATTCATCTTTGATGTCAAATGGTTCAAGGTGATATATACAGGTGCTCAAGTAACTATGAAGAAATATGCAAATGGGTTTTTTCAAATTGATTCCACTAAGTTTTGGAATGATGTGAGAAAGATACTTTCGTACTACCTCAACGCTGTCAACAAACAGGTTAGTAACCCAACCAATTCACCGGTAAATCTTGATGTAGTATAATAAAAGTGTAACCCCTTTGCTTTGTGATTTTAGGTTGTGTTTCACACCGATCGAATTGATCCAAAGTGGTGGTATGTTATACAAGTTTCTCCTCATTCAGAACATATATTTCAAGATTAAGGTGTCGAGGCTGGATCTCTAGATGACGTGCAAGTACTACCTCAAATCGACTCATT